>NW_022111373.1:24294602-24296515 GCF_000313985.2 Echinops telfairi
ATGTTCATTAAGGATATTGGTCTGTAGTTCTCGATTCTTGTGGGATCCTTGCCTGGTTTTGGTATCAGAGTTATACTAGCTTCATAGAAGGAGTTTGCTGTCTTTTTCTATGTTCTGGAAGAGTTTCTGTATGATTGGTGTTAATTCTTCCCTCAATGCTTGGTAGAATTCTCCTGTGAAGCCATCTGGTCCACGTTTTTTTTGTTGGTAATTCTTTGATTACCTTGTCTATTTCTCCTATTCCTGTTGAGATTCTTGACATCCTTTGGGGATACTCTAGGGAGTGAGTGTTTTTCCAAGAATTTGTCCATATCTTCCAAGTTGTTCAATTCATTGGAGTACAATCCTTCATAGTACTGTGCAATTATCCTTTTAATTTCGGTAGAGTCTGTTGTAATGTCCCCCTTTCATCCCTCATTCTTGCTATTGAAATTTGTTCCCTCCTTTCATTGGTTAGGTTTGCCTGCGGTCTGTAGATTTTGTTTATCCTTTCATTAATTTTTCCCATAGTTTTCTTATTTTCCCTCTCCTCAATCTCAGCCCTGATTTTTATGATTTATTTTCTTTTGTTATTACTAGGGTTGTACTGCTGAGTCTGCTGTAGTTGTACATTTTGTGGCAGCATATCAATCATGAGTCTCTCTTCCTTTTTCAGGTGTGCATGTATTTCTTTTAAACTTCCTCTGATAACTGCCTTTGCTGTGTCCCATACGTTTTTCTGGGTCATGTTCTCATTCTCGTTGGTTTCTAGAAATTTCCTAATTTCATCTCTGATCTGTGCCAGTATGCATTCCTTTTGCAATAGAGAATCATTCAACCTCCAGTTTGTTCTTGTTTCCTTCGTCAACCTTTTGTTGATTTCCAGTCTTATGGCACAGTGGTCAGAGAGCGAGATCTGTATCATATCAATGTGCTTAAATTTATGTAGATTTTCCTTATGCCGCAGGATGTGATCTATCTTTGAATAAGTGCTATGTGGACTTGAAAAGAATGTGAAATTTTTTTGTATTTGGATGGAAAGCTCTGTAAATATCTATCAGGCCAAATTGTCTAATTGTAAAGTTTAGAACTCTAGCCTCCTTGTTAAGTTTCTTTCCTTGTGATCTATCTTTCTCCAAGAATGGTGTATTGAAGTCACCCACTATAGTTGTTGATGTTGTGATTTCTTTTTTCATCTTTTGGAGTGTTTGGTAGACCTATTCAGCAGGTCTCTCATTTGAGGAATATGTGTTTGCAATGCTTAGTGGTTCTTTGTCTACCATTCCCTTGAGCATTATATAGTGTCCCTCCTTATCTCTTTTTATGGTTTGCACTTTGAGGTCAATTTTTTTCTGAGATTTGGATCACAACCTTGCTTTTTTGAATTGCCGTTTGCTTGGTATACCTTTCTTCAGCCTTTGATTCTCGGCCTATTTTTGTCTGGAGCCTTGAGATGGTTCTCCTATAGACAGCAGGTTGATGGATTGTGTTTTCTAAGCCAGTCTGCTAGCCTCAGTCTTTTAATGCCTGAATTCAGTCCATTGATAGTCAGGGTTATTATCTCCAACTGCAGACTCTGTGGCGTCATCTTATACCCTTTGTGTTGGGTGTTTTCCTACATCCCTTTCTTATTAGTGTCTTGTGCATGTGTGTGTGTGTGTGTGTGTGTGTGTGTGTGTATCTTCTTGACTTCTTTCCATCCTGAAGCCAATGCTATCTTGGGGGCTGTTTTCTCTTTGTTGCCCTGTGCATGAGGTTGTTCTATGTGGCGATTTCTTATTTATGCTTGCTGAGTGTTGTTGTTCTGCCCATACTGGATCAGCAAGGATCTTTTGTAGGGCTGGGTTTCTTCTAACGTATTCTTTGAGTTTTTCCTTGTCTGGGAAGACTCTTACTTCTCCATCTATCTTGATCGATAATTTGGCTGGGTAGAG
>NW_022111373.1:24297418-24300252 GCF_000313985.2 Echinops telfairi
GAAGTTTTCCTTCAAGAATTCTCTCACAATTGTTGCAGATGACGTCTTTGTTGTATCTTCCTGCTGTAATCCAATTATTCCGATGTTGTTCTTCTTCATAGCATGAGACATAACTGTTAGGTTTTCTTCAGTTTCTCTGATGATCTTATTAGATTTTTGTTCATGTTTGTTAAAGTCTGCTTGGCTATCCTCCAAGTCACTGGTGTGGTTCTCTGCTTCCTCCAGTCAATTATCGGGGTCTGTGAGTCTGCTACTGTTTTTTTATCCCCTCTCTAAGCGCTTTTATTTGCCTTTGTTGTATGGACTTTATCTCCTCAATCATTTCATCCTTTTTCTATATTGTTTCCCTCATATCCTCTATGACTCCAAACAGCATTCTGAAAATTCCTTTCTGTGGCAGATCAATGTCTGTTTCTTCTATGCATGTTGTTAGGTTCAGGATATCTTCTGTCATTTACTTTTGTTTCCCCTGTTTTTTCATTGATGTCGTTGCAGCTGATTGCTGTTTGTGTTGTGTTGCTTTAGAGGATCCAGGTGCCATTTTCCAGGGAGTCAAAGAGCACTCTCTCTCTCTGGGGGACTCATAGGAATGCTTCTTCGAACTGCCTACAGCTAATTTTACTATGGATTTAGTCTGCCACTTTATCCTCTTATGGCTTCACTCTCAAGGGGAGTGCCCCAGAAGGCTGGGGCTGTGGCTGTATTGAGATAAGGCCCCTGTGGGGGACTCCAAATGATCCTGACTCCAGCGGAGACAGTGGCGGGGCTAAGGTTAAACCCTAGCTGGCCTCCACTGTGGTAAGCCCAAAGCCCCCAGTCCCTCAAAACCTTGTGGATCGGTGCCTACTTATCTTCATGATGCTCCTCCTGCAATCCAGCAGGGTTGAATTTCCCTCTTAGTAACTCTCCTGGGCTGATTTCTGCAGAGTCCCTCTGGTATGTGTTACTCAGTCACCATCTTTCCCGAAGTCCTCTCTCTGGAAGTTTTGTAATAGGTTCACTTCTCCTCCAGTGACTGAAAATTCAGGATAATATGCATTATGGTAAATCTAATTAATTCATTATGCAAGGCTCTGTAGTTAGTTTCAATCTAGGTATTATTTTCCAGGGATATTTTAAATACATTTCCTCTTTTGGGTGATTTACTAGGCTAGAAAAATTATAAAGTCCCTCCAAAGTCTAATATTCTATGATTTCAATGGGTTCTAAAACTATAAAATACCATGCAACAGTCAGATTAAAGTAAGCCAAGAAGAATCCATTATACGTAATAGTTATATTTATACTATAACTTATAAGTATAATTTAATTTTTACTGTATATAGATGAAGATTTATCTTATTGCCATGACTTACAGAATGTGTTCCTCAAACTTACACAGCACTTACCCAGAGCACCTTCCCACTTTCAAAGCAAAGGCTTGTCTTTATGAGAAAGACACACATTTATTTCACTGGGTTATATTTTATGTGAAATGAAAGTAATTAGATGAAAATATGACCTTAGTAATGAAGTCATATCTTGAGGACACCTAAGGTTTATGTAATACCTAAGCATTAGTCAATTATATTAAGAAATAAAACAAGTCAAACTCAAGAGCTACCTACGACAAGCATTTGATTAACCTGAGGAAACAGGAATCTGGCTCCTTCCACTGAATCTTCTCTTCTGTTGTCAATCAACTGCTGGATTCTTATTCTATTGACTCTCACTAATTTTGTTGCATGGTCTGTCATTCCTTATTTGATGTGAGAAGGATACTTTTCTGTAAATATCAACTGCAGATGCGGTTCAGCTGGTGCCATCTATTTGTGGACAGTAATTAGTCATTGGGTGTATCTTTGTGGAGGGCTGGATATGGAACTTACTGCATAGTACATTTCCCATTTAAAATGACACATTACAGCTGTCTTTTACATGTCCACACTTGGCTGGACAGCCAATTACATGATGTTTTACAAACTATAATTCTGTCTTAGACTAATCTTGTATTTTATATTATGTTCTTATTAAAGCCAAATTCTACGTTTCTGTGCAAATTAAGTTTGGGGACTTAATGATTAAATTGTTTTTGGCAGTTAAGTATTAACTGATTTTATTTCATTTTACCCTAAGTCTTTGCATATGAAAAAAAGAGGCTTGTTTACATGAAAAACTTAGGGTCTAATCTTGTAATTAGTATAAACAGTCAGTACACCCACTTAGAAGTGATTGCTGCTGATTTTATGTTAATTTTTGGATATTTTCTGATCTCTATAGCCATCCCACTAATTTTCTGTTTGTTGCGTTGAGTCATATCAGATTGTGTCTTGCTTAAATAATCTTAATAACTACTTTCAGAGAAATTGATGAACTATATCATGAGTCATTTATTAGACATAAGATGATGAATTCATTGGAGTGGATTTATTGCTGAATGGGTATCCAAAATGGGATATGATCTCATACTGCTGAATACTTCTCCTAAATTCAAACTTAGAGATCATGAAGCATCAATACTAAAGAAATAAGTCAAATGGTTCAAAGAAGCAAAATAGTATAGGTTTAAGAGCACAGACTTTGTTTCTATCCTGACTGTCCCACATAATGGGATGCTATTTGGACCTCATCTGAGTGTGAAGGGCTTCCTGTTTTCCTTCTCTTCTAAATCTACATTTTAACTAGATCAAATCATGGATCCTCGGTGGTATAATGGTTATGTGTTGAGCTGCAATCTGCAAGGTCAGTAGTTCAAAATCACCAGTCTCTCCATGAGAGAAAGATGAAGTCTTCCACTGACACATGGAGAGCCAGAATCATATAAACCCACCCAAAGAGTTCCACCCTGACCTATG
>NW_022111373.1:24302095-24305012 GCF_000313985.2 Echinops telfairi
TTAGATGGTAGGCTGATTCCTCACAGGCTGTGCAAACGATTAATCCAAGCTATGTAGGAAAGATTCTGTCTCACATCTGGAGATCCACACTTCTGGTGAGTGTCCGGACCTCGCCAAAAGCTGCACCGAGTTTTCAATTCCTGCATAACAATTCCTCTACATCTATGAATGAAATTAGCACTTTATTTTTCTGGATGATTTGTCTGTGTGTTTTTGCATGAGATCACTCCAGTGGCTGCATACAGCTAGCAGTTAGGCTGCAATCTGGTGGTCTAGTAGTCTTACAGAGTTGTTTGGCACCTCAAATGGGGTGCCTAGAATGGCAGAGCCTTGTCTCTCTTGTAGTGTAACTTAACTGTGGGCATATCACAGTGGCAGGTGCTTTTAACGTCTATGCTGTGTCATCATGTTTGCTGATGTTCCATTGGCAAAAACAGATTTATGACCTAATTCAGTATCAGAAAGGTCTATGCAAAAGCCTGGATGTCAGGAGCCATAGCTCACTGGGGGCCATTAATGTAAAAATCGCATACATGCACCCACCTCCATTGTCTAGTTGTTTTAAAAAATCTATGGTTCAAAACTTTTGATAATTTTAACCCTCTAAAGTGCTTTTTGTGTCCTCCCCACGATTTCTTACATGTTTCTATTGCGCACAGGGCAGTTGGATTATTTCTCCTCCTGGACCCACCGTGAATGTGCTCACGAAGAACTTAGAGAACATAGTAATTTATATTCCACTCTGTTCCAAAAAGTTTTAAGAAATCAACTTTGAAATAGAGGACATAGGGTCATCTTGGACATTTTAACTGTATTATAGGTAATATAGGATTTAATACATCTCATCTCCCAGGTCAAATCAGTGCTTACTGAAGGCATTAATATACCCCAAAGAAATATACTGTTTCACAAATTTCAATTTTGAAAAGATAAAAACAAAAAGCTTGGTACTCTGAGCTGTTCAGGTTCAGGGAGAAGGCCATTCTTGTGTGCTCTGGGGATGAAATTGTTGCAACTGTGTGTAAAGCAATTTGGCTATCTGTATAGAAACCTTAAAAAGTGCATACTGAGTCAAGTCCAGTAATTCTACTTGTAGAAAATAATTATAAGAAGGGAACAATCAGGGATGACTATGTACAAAGATATTCATTGCTATCTTACCATATGTACTCATATCCGCTGAGTTTTTCAGCACATTTTTAGTGCAGTTTTTGTGGTAAAATTAGGTGCCTCGGCTGATATTCAGGTTGGCTTTTACTTGAGTGTATATGGTATTTATACAGTGAAAAGCGAAGTCAAGGAAGAAATGATGAAACGATGGCTCAATCCCCTAATAGAATATTATATTACTACCAAGTGTGATCTAGGAAGAAATTTTAACAACTTGGGGAAAATTTTGCAATGCAAATCTTGTAGTTCCATTATGTGTGGTATATTTGGAAATTAGTATGAGTGTGTTCAGTGATTAGCAAATGTATCGAGCAATTGCTGTGTACTTTAGTTGGCTCTGGTGATCATTGGCAAATAAGGAAAACATTTCTTTCACTTTGCTTAGATTTGTGGGAAAGATAATGCTGATAGGGCAATATTCAGAGTTATACTGTGAAAGGATTAAGAAGAAAATGGAACATGAGAGGTTATTGGTTTGAAGAGATCAAGCAAGTTTTGAGATGGAAGAAAACTTTGGTAGATTGAGGAGAGATATAGTTGTGAGAGAGTGAGAATGAACCAAGTGAAGTAAAATAATTATCAAGAATTTATGATAATTTTTCCTTTGTCTATTTTTATAAAAGACTATTGTAAATTTTTAAGTTAATTTTCAGTTATTTGGATGGTGAATTGAAATATCTCTGTGTATAACACCAGATAGGTAACAAAGATCCTCCAATTTTCTGTGGGATGTGTGTATGCATTGTACTGCATTTACCTATATGTATCTATCTGTATAAAGTAGTTATGAGTCAGAATCAACTTGATGGCAGCTAGGTTTTCTTATTTGTTCTATCTCTGCAAATTTAATAAAGATTGGGGGAAATACATTCCACAATTTAGGAGGTTAATATGCATTATTTTAATTTATTATTAATTTTTATCTGCAATAATAAATATGCTTTCTTTAAAATGAGATATATTAAAACTTTTCCAAAGTGAGTTAATGCAAAGAAAGTTTGTCAGCAGTGAAATCATGCTCCTTCATTGGTTGAGCACAGGGAGACTATGCTTAAGTCTTTGTAGTGTACAGATGAGACCCTCATATTGTTATTGCTGGAAGTCATCAACTATGAGTTGCATTCAAATAATGTTCCTAGGTTTTTAAAAATTATTTTACTCATAAAATATTTTTCTGAGCTTAGCTGGCACTGGAAATATGCTGGCAGATATGTCTTCAGGGATAGAATGAGTTGGCTTTGTCAACTCAAGTCTTCTAGTCTATGAAACATTACACAATGCTAAATTTCATTATAAATAGCCAAAATCAAACTCAATGCCATTGAGTTCATTCCAACTTAGAGGTTCTGACTGTAAATCTTTATAACGTCGTATTTATCCTGTAGAGATGCTGATGGGTTTGAATATTTGAATAGCTGACCTGTGTTTAGCAGTATAATGCTTACCCAATATCACAATAAATTCAAATTCTATATTATGTATTGCTATTATTGGGCTTGGTCAATATAAGTTAATGCTCCAGAAACAGATCCATGCTTGGCATGTGGATAAAAGTTAAAACTTACCTGGGGAAGACAAGACCAAGTATTCAGGAATTTCCCAAGATGTGCCACCCTATAAAGCTTCTTGGCAATTAGTCATGTGGTCAATTCTGGCAATACTAGGTCCTGATTAGGCCCTCATTTTCTTTAACATTCTACAGTATTTACTTACCCTTTTTAAAAAATTCTGTTTTCCTTGCTATAAG
>NW_022111373.1:24310274-24317774 GCF_000313985.2 Echinops telfairi
GCACACTAAACTACCTCAGCAACCTCAGGAACAACAGAATGGAATTGTTATATTTGAGTCCGTTTTTCCAGCCACTGTGCTGAATCATTTCACTGAAAGTCTTCCTCTCTTTCACTGGCCGTCTACTTTTCCACACCTGATGTGGTACTGTCCTCTCCTGATAGCATGCTCCAGGCATGTGAGACAAAGTCTTGCCGTCCTCTCCTCTAAGGAGTATTCTGGCTGTATATCTTCCAAGACAGATTTGTTCATCTGTCTTCTGGTAATCCATAATACTTTCAATATTATTCACCATGACCATAATTCCAATCCATCAAGTATTCATTGTCCAACTTTCACATGCTTATCAGGCAATTGTGTATATTTTTGCCACAACAAAAATCACACTAATAACAGTGAATACAAGTAGAAAATATTATAAAATTAATTGTGATAATGATTGTACAACTCTTCTTGATATAATTGAACTATTGAATTGTATGAGGTGTGAAGAAAGTGCCAGAAAGAGAACTGCTAAAAAGAAAATCCGACGGGTCAGGTGCATCTCCATCCTCCAGGTGACCTTTGTTCTCCAGCACCATACAAAAGCCTTAGTTTT
This sequence comes from Echinops telfairi, assembly GCF_000313985.2. Lineage (NCBI taxonomy): Eukaryota > Metazoa > Chordata > Mammalia > Afrosoricida > Tenrecidae > Echinops > Echinops telfairi. The sequence continues at coordinate 24,310,873 of NW_022111373.1, forward strand.
CTAATATGATATTCTGTTTGATTTCTTGACTGCTGCTTTCATGAGCACCAATTGTGGATACATGTAAAATGGAGTCCTTGACTTTAATCTTTAGTTTTTAATCCTTGACAGCTTTAAAATGAAACCCGTGACAACTTTAATCTGGTCATTATTGATCACTAAGTCGTCTGTTGGTGCAATTTTAAGGGTTTTGTTTTCCTTTTCATTGAGTTGTGATTCATATTGAAGGTTGCAGTCCTTGATCTTTGTCAGCAAATATTTCATGTATTCCTGGCATTCAGGATGTAAAATTGTGTTATCTCAAGATCAAAGTTCATTAGTAAAGCTTACTCTAAATCTAAGCCTAGTAGGGTCTGTGGAAGTGGAGCCTTCAGGATCTTCATTTGCTGACGAGGAATGACTCACAGAAAGGAGTAACAGCTGTAAACATCTGCTAATGATCAGAAGTTGGAATATGCCATGTATGACTCTAGGAAATTTGGAAGTCTTCACTAGTGAAATTGAACACATAAAAGTCAGTATCCTAGGTATTAGTGAGCCGAAATGGACTGGTATTGACCTTGCTGAATCAGAGTCATATGATTTACTGTGCATGGAATAATGCAATCCAGAGGAATGGTGTGGCGGTCTTTGTTAAAAAGGACATTGCAAAATCAATTATGAAGTACAGTACTGCCTGTGATAGGGTTATATTTCTCTACCTTCAAGGAAATCCAGTCAGTAGAAATGTTATTCAAATTTATGCACCAAGCATTAAGCTAGGGAGGAAGAAATTGAATTCGACCAACAAATTCTGTAAGAGATTAATCAAACACACAGTCAAGTTGCATCGATAATTGCAGGCAATTGGAATGCAAAATTTGGAGCCAAAGAGGAAAGAACAGTAGTTGAAAAGTATATACTTTGCTTTAAAAATGAAGCTGGAGATTGCAAAATAGAATTTTGCCAAACAAACAACTTGTTCAAGGTAATTACCTTTTTTCAGCAACATAAATGCTAACTATACACATAGACTTCTCCAGATGAAATACACAGACATCAAATTGACTACATCTGTGAATGACACACTGGAAAGCTCAATGTCAGCAGTTAAAATCAGGCCAAGGGTTGACTGGAACAGACCACCTATTGCTCATATGTAAGTTCAGGATGGAGCTGAAAAAAATTAAAGCAAGCCCACGAGAATCAAAATATGACCTTGAGTCTTTCTAACCTGAATTTTGAGAACATCGCAAGAACAGATTTGATGCATTGAACACTAATAACAAAAGACCTGAGGAGCTGTGGGAAGATCTCAAGACTGTTAGGAAAGAAAGGAAAGAACAAAGTAGATGTCAGAAGGCTCTGAAATTTGCTTTTAGAGGGACCAGACTTCAACCTGGTGTCCCAAGACATGAATGCAACATACCAGCATGAAGCAGGGAGCTAATAGAGAGGTCTGAGGGGCTGGCCCTGATCCCAAATACATGGACAGCCCTCCCCCACAACCACCCCCCCTCCAGAAGAATTCACTTCAGAGGACAGCACTGAAGCTACAGTTCAGGGAGAGGGACATGTCTGATCAGAGCACACAGGAGCAAATGAAGGGGGAGGGAGAGAGTGTAGCACATCCTGGCCCACCAAGCCCTGAGGATGATATTCCTGCTCAGGGCAGCCAATGCATTGAGAGGACCATAGGGCCGGCCTCATCATGAAACATGACATCCCTCACTGACCCATAGTGTTTTGGGGGACAACACTGGAGACACAATACGAGAATTGTGCCCAATCTGACCCCACCACACTGAGGTGAAACCCTAAGGGTGTACAACAGAGCAGCAAGGGGAGCAGAGGAATGAAGTCTCCAGGGAATACCAAAAATAGACTGTGGGGCCAGGGCGTGGCACACCATCAGACTTGACTGGAAAACCTCCTAAATGTCAACTAACAGATCTGGAACTATTTGTAGGCTTTTCTTTTTTTTGTCCTTGATTTTTGTCTTTATTTTGTTTTCTTCTGCTCTGTCTTGTTTTTGTGCATATTGTTGTCTCTGCATGTCTATCTAGATAAGATAGGTGGGATAAACAATTCAGAGGAGAAAATAGCAGTACCTACAGTTCAAGGGGGCCACAAAAGAGGGGGAGACAGGAGAAAGGAAATGGGTGTTAACAAACGCAGGGACAAGGGTACAAGAAATGATCTAAAATCGATGGCAAGGAGGGCATAGGATGCGTGGTAGGGCTTGATCAAGGGCAATATAAGTGAGAGGAATTACTGAAACCCAAATGAAGGCCGAACATGATAGTGGGACAAGAGGAAAGTAAAAGGAAATAGAGGAAAGATCTAGGAGGCAAATGACATTTATGGAGGTCAAAATACAGGCATGTACATATGTAAATATATTTATATATAATGATGGGGAAATAGATCTATATACATATATTTATAGGTTTAGTATTAAGGTAGCAGATGGACATTGAGCCTCTACTGAAGTACTCCCTCAACGCAAGAACACTGTGTTCTATTAACCTTGCATTCCATGATGCTCACCTTCACCACACATTTGCTGAAGACAAAGCAGATGCATAAGCAAATGTGGTGAAGAAAGCTGATGGTACCCAGCTAGCAAAAGATATAGCGTCTGAGGTTTTAAAGTTTTGAAGATAAACAAGTGGTCATCTAGCTGAGAAGCAACAAAGCCAACATGGAAGAAGCACACCAGCCTGTGTGATCATGAGGTGTTGACGGGATCGGGTAACAGACATCAGAAGACTCCAAACAAACAAACACAAAATAAAGAAAAACATATTGTTGAGATTGAGGGGGGTTGGAGCAGAGACCCAAAAGCCATCACACAATGGAACATCCCCTCACAGAAGGGTCACAAGGAAGGGGTGAGTCAACCTGGGCACAGTATAGCACCGATAAAACACACAATATTCTTTGGTTCCTTGAGGCTTCCTCAGCCCCACTACCAAGGCCCCAGTCCTGCCTTTCAGTTATGGCTAGACAGGAGCATGCACACAGGTACAGATAAGAGTAAGAACTCACGACACATGGAATCCAGGAACAGGAATGGGGGTAGCGACACTAGGAGGGAATGGGGAAGGTGGGGAGAGGATGGGAGGAAGGGCCACTGACAGTAATGATCAACACATTCCCCCCCTCACCCCTACCCCAGGTGAACTACAGACACTGTGGGGGAAGGGAGACAGCGGTTGGTCTAAGATATTGTAGAAGTTACATAATCTGGTGTCAACTTCAGACTATTAAAAGTGAAGGGGTGGAGTTTTGCCTTTCAATCAGGTTGCAGTTTGAAGACCTACGGAGATAGATAGCTCACTGGAGGCCAGATCCATGCTATCTGTGCTTCATCTCCCTGTTGACAAGCCACGTGGAGCTACACTGACAGAGCCAGAGCCCTGGAGCTGGAGGAGCCATGTGGAGGCCCACGCAGTGCCGAGATACTTTCTCCACCGCTAGATCCAAACGATTTTCTACCCACTGGCCTGTGATCTTGCATTCATTGCATATGTTGCATGAGTCTGAAGAGAAATCTATGGACTATTGGACATATGGGCTAATATCAGACTTTTGAACTTGATCTGGACTTGGCTGGGATGTTTTCTTACTATACAATTACTCTTTATATAAAGCTCTTTCTTGTACACATATGAGTGTCTATGAACTAGTTTCTCTAGTCTACCCAGACTAACACACATACCATCTGAAGCAATACTTCTCTGCTTCTTTGTAATATAGCCTTGTTACCTTCCATCTGGAGTTGTATCATAGATGTCTATGTTAGTCTGGGTTTTCTAGACTCTTGAATCTAGAGAAACGAAACCAGTGATACTTATCTTGTTTTTAGGTACCATTGAGTTAGTTCCAACCCACAGCAACCCTATCCACAACAGAAAGAAACACGCCCCGGTCCTGTGCCATTCCTACAGTGGTTCCTGTGCTTGGACCCATGGGGTCACCGTTGCACTCACACTATCAATCTATCTTCTTGAGTGCCTTCCTGCTGGGAGCTCCAGGGTCAGCGGGCCACATGATAGGCCACTGGTTTATGTTCCAAGGAACCAGATCCAGAATCTAGGCCAACAGGGGGTAGAAGAAAGAGAGAGAGAGCAGGTACTCCACAGTGTCTATTTATAAGTATGAAATAGGCCAAACCCTAGGGTACATCAAGCTGTGACCTACTATTTTTATGGGGGGAAGACTTGTTGCCAAGCTATTGAGGATCCTGGTCCAGCCAAGTTTATACAAAATTTAACAACTACAATGTCATATCTGAAATATAGACTTGCTTCGTGGATATTGACTCCTCCAATATTACTCATTTGCTAACCTCCTCTCTGTAGTTTTGGATCTCTGTCAGTCTTAGGCACTTCTCACCCATCCTTGCAACTATTGTGGGAAAGCAATGGAGTTGTAATGCAGGACCTGGCTAATGCATGTGAATGGCACAGAGCACTTTGCAGGCAGGAAGATTCATGGTCTGACCCTGGTTGCTGCCAAGAGATTACTCTTTCCCCTCTATCACAGTTGCATACCCCATCTTCACCCAGAGTCTTCATTTTTCTAAGATAAAACACCCCAGCCCTCCCAGGGTGGGATTGCCACATTCTTCATCGTACTGGTCATTCTCTTCCAGGAAAATACACTTAGTCAATGTCTCCCTGAAAAGTTGGTGTCCAGAAAGGAACAAAATATAGGCAGTATGAGAGTTCACATAAGTGTTTTATCATCCAGCGCACATTTTTCCATCTTGTCCACAAATATATCATGGGAGACTTTATTAAAATGCCTTGTGGAGAACCGGATTCACCTTGTCAAAAAAGAATTTGGATTATCTGACAAAAAGCATATGCACAAACACATGGAACAACATTTACACATTACAATTTAAGTGTACTCCCCTCTCACCAAAAGTGTTCTTTCTTCTCTATAATTGATTTCAGCTTGTCCTCAATCCCATATTACACTGGATTGTAGGGGAAAAAATAACCAAAATTTACCAGTTTGGGATATCTCAGTAATTGGGTCTCTGCATCTCTTCTGTTTCTAAATAGTGTCATTTAATTAGGTCAGTATCTTTTTTGGGGGTGAGGGTGGGGCGTTAATTCAAATTCAAGATGTAAACCATTTACCAGAAAGCATTTCTGTTCTTGGAGCTATTTGCATCTGGGTCTCCCCCTTCCTAAAGAGATGTCTGCTATCAGCCTGTGTCTCCTCCAGTGATCGGTAGGGTATCTCTTGCGTGTTTGGGATCTCCACTGGCCACTCTAGAAATGTCCCTTATTTCTCTGGATTAGTCGGTGTCCTGATGGCATTTGCTGCAGAATGCCTGTCATTGGTGAAATGGCCTATCAGGGATCAGTGTAAAACATCTACCTGCTCTGAATTCCGGCTCCATCTCTATCCAGAGGATTCACATGAAAACTGAAGGTCATGAGATGATTGTGTGGGCTGAGGATGGGCAATGCATTTCGGGCTACTGATTAGCAAGGGTTGATGCATCAATGGAAAGCAATGATAACTTTCATAAACACTGCAAGACCTGGACAAAACTAGAGACCATGATGTTTAGCAAACTCAGGCAGTCTTACAAAGATAAGCCTGTAGTGTTACTATTGTTGCAAGGTCATGAAGAAGAAGAAATGTGATTTATACATCAATAGACAAGACTCTGATGCCTACAAAGAGGCCAGGGACCTCGGTGGGAATGCAAGAAAGGGGGCAGGGCAAAAGGGCAGGGTTTAATGTGGAAAAATGAACATAAATTTAAAAAAAATTTGCTTCATGGAGCAAAAACAACCCTACATATTCCTTAACCCTCAGATCTAAATATTGGACAGAGTGCTGGTGAGGGGGAGAGGGGGGCTGGGTTGGTGGTGGCAAGACATAAAACCAAAGTGGATTTGGAGTCTTCAATGACCGACAACTACATTTCAAACATTAAAAAAAAAAAGCTAGAGATGAAATAGCTGCTGTCGTCTGGCTTCAAGACGAACTGTTCCACAATTTGACCCTGAAGGCCTAGACTATTTCCAGGTGTGGCTTGGGACGGAGTGGGAAGGAGTTGTCCATAGTCCTCCTTATAGTCCTGCAATGTTCTGGGAGCCCTGGAATGTTCTGGCAGCCCAGAGTCCTGTAATGTTCTGGGAGCCCAGAGTGGAGCTCTCTCAAGGCCTCAGTTTCCCAAGTGCTCATCTATCCCTTTTTCGTGGTGAGGACAAGCTAACGTTCATTCTCCGGGGGACCTGGAACAGCGCGAACAGAACAGGCTTCGGAGTCTGGACTGGGTTTATTTCTACCAATTTCCTGTGTGATCTTGGAGAAATCTCTGGCCTTTTCTGAACCACAGTTTTGTAGTCTGTGAAATAGGGATAATAAATACACCTATCTGGGTAAAGAAAACAGTATCTGCCAAAAACGCCAGCTCTAATTGTAAATTATAAGAATTTCTTTGAAGCACAATTTTCTTAAGCATTCCCTAAGAGATAAACAGCTTGCCTCTTTACCATTGGCTGGCTCCATTAAGTGTGACATTTCTCTCTAATACAACCATTTGTCTCTGAAACAAATGCCTTCCCTCCTCCCGTCAGAGCCCAGAGCGTTCTTGTGAACATCCTTCCACCCGCTCCCCTCACAGGTCCCGGACCGTGCAGGCCCAGGGAGCCTTGCCCTCATTATTTGGCCCACGGAGGACTGGCAGAAACTCCCTTTGTGGCTTCTTGACGTCAACTCTGAGGATGTGCAAGATGGATTAATAAATATCCTCTAATCGTTTTTACTTTTCAGGACAATGATTGTTTTTCAAATCAGAAGGAAAATGATTTAGCACAGGGAGACCATGTACCTATCTCTGTCCAGGGAGAAACAACGAAACTCGCTTTCCCCACAGGCCCTCACCC
>NW_022111373.1:24320169-24325003 GCF_000313985.2 Echinops telfairi
TTTCTGAGTAAGTCAACCATGTAACTATTGGAGAAGTCTGCAAGCTTTTCTTTAAAGGACCATATAGTAAATATTTTAGGCTTTGTAGGCCATATAGTCTCAGTTGCAGCTGCTCAAAGAAGACACTGTAGGCCCAAAGCAGCCAGATATAATATGTAAATGAATGACCATTGCTTTGTTGCAATAGAACTTTATTTATAAAAACAGACGGTAGACAGGATTTGACTCATGGGCCGTATTTTGCTGACTAGAGAAAGTTATAACTTTTTACTGATTTGATGTGAAAATTTCCTTTTTGATCCTCTTAGTTTGATAGGGTGGACAGGGAGCTTAATTGATTTCCCAGTGAGCATTACAGGAACACAAGGAGAGGATCAGGTTCTGTTTGAGCTGTGTCCCCTGCAGGAAGGAAAATCATTGCTTCAAGTGGGGAGTGATGGGCACTTGTTTCATCGCCTCCTCATTTCTTGAATATCAGCGTTTGTAAGTGGGTTCTGCAGCATCTTAGGGTGGAACGGTGCTCGGTGTCAACTCCGTCATACAGTTGACACTGTGGTCTGAGGGGGAGCAGCACTCACTGACCGAGCCATACAATGTCGTTGGCGCGCCGTCCTGTGTACTTGCCCACACACTGTCTCTGGCTAGTTTCATGCTAGCATGACAGTTTCATTAGAACAGAAAGCCTACAAAATTTAACTATTAACCACACGTCTTTAGAAAAGCATTTGCTGACCCCTGTTCTATGGCATCACGTTTTAGTCTCTGTGATGAAGGCCATGTTTTTCTTTTCCTTTTCTTGAGTCCATCGCAGTGCTGGGAGGTTCTGCTGCAGATGACTGGGAGCAGCTGGTGCCGCATGAAATTCACTGCTTCACAACCTCACATGCGCTCATGCCTTATTACAGCAGAAGAATTCACTGCTCACGGGCTGCTTAGATGTAAGGGGTTCTAACAACATCGTGGGTTATGTATTGGCCTGATCACCCCAAGGTCAGCAACTGTAATCCTCCAGGGCACCATGGGAGAAAGATGGACCTTTCCACTCGCACGTAGATTGACAGTCTCAGAAAGCCAAAGGGGAAGAGTCAGAATTGGTTTGACAGTAGTGAGTTGTGTTTAAATGCGGCCATCTATTAAAGGACTATAAAAGTCTTAAAATGCAAACACCCAAATTCTGAACTTATCTACCAGTGGACCGAGCAGAGTCAGGTCACAGAGCAGCAGTGCTGTGGTGCCAGAGCATACTATGCCAAGCGGGGACCTGGAACAGCCACAGCGCTTCAATACCCGGCGAGACTCCAGGCTCTGGTTCATCCAGTCATCTGGGTGTGGGTCTCATTCAGGCTTTCCAACCAAATCCTGAGTGATCCTGCCGCTGGCCTATCAGCCAGCCTTTGGGTGTCAATGCTGTAGGGGTATTTCTAAGGTGGCCAAATTGTACATCGAGTACAACTGAATTCAGAGAATAGTGTCGACTTAATTATGCCCATTTTATGATTAGGACAATTTTACTTGGGAAATTAATATACTTGCATTGGGCAACAATCACAACCACAACCACAACAATGCAGATGCCATTAACCAAAGGGATATCCAATTCATGTTGACACCTTTACCTACCTCACATAAAATGTTTTAACCCCAAAGCCAGCATCCTACTGCTGATACCAGCATTGCTTGCAACGTCACTCAGACAAAATCAGTGGTGATATTGATTATGATATGTTCCACAAGCACGGTTCATCAGGAGAAATGCAAATCGCTCTTCACCTCCCCCTCTTCTCTCGCTTCCTGATTAGATGTGATTCGGAGAGTCTCCAAATCTTCATGCCGGCCTGTAAGACATTGCGATTGAATATGCCAAGCAGGCAATAGCATCCCTTTTAACATTCTGATAACATCAACACACCTTATATACCTAAGTGATTAGCAGGCAAACATCTTCCGGTGTCATTTGGGGGCACTGTTGGAGCCAAACACATGACAGCTCTGATTGGATTTGCGTTTAGAGATTTAGTCACTAGAGCTGACTCTCCGTTTTCTGCCCTCCCTTGGCTGCGGTTTATTGGGCGCTTTGGGTGAAGTTCAGTGGCAGCTCTCCGTTGAAATGACCTGGGCTGCTGAGAAGAACAGAAACAGAGGCTAATAAGGGCAGCGGACCTTCCTGGGCTGCCCACCATGAAAGGTTTATTGAGGAACCAAATCCCCTTGAAGCATTATCCCACAGTTCAGTAAAAATACTGATGTTTCCTCAGCAACTTCACACCAAATCGTGCTTTGCTCTTGCATACGTGGTTGTTCCGTAGTTTTCCATGTTCAGAAATGAGTTTCTGTTGGAAGTGAATTTGTAATATATTAAATCACAGTTGTAGCAACTTTGTCTTCTACGATAAAGTGCCATCCCCAGGCAGAGTAATTTGTATCATATTCTTTGTAGTAAACTCCCTCTTTCTCCTTCTGTTACCTTCACCTCTCTCATGCTTCTTTTTGTAGTAGTTTTCCAGAGATGAAAATGTCAATGCCATGATCACTCTGCCCTGGTAGTTGTGCCAGTCTTACAGTAAGGGCACAATGACATTTGAAGTGAATGATTCTAAACTATTGACAAACCACAGCTGTGCTGCTTGTGTGTGAGGCTTTGTGTTGAAATATAAGCATCCCTTGTCTCTTAAATTCTCAGAAGATTTCATCTTTGGAAAATTTGGAAAACTGTCAAAAAGAAGTAGATTTTCTGAGGCTTAGCATTTAAATTCACCAACAAAAGATTCAAAGAGGAAGGAAGCAATCACAACTCAAGGTGTCCGAGCTTTTTCTTTGTCCTTCCGGACACGCATTGTGATCGCTGTCTGGAATCCTACCTCAGTGTCCGTCTGTCTGTCTATTCCTTGCCTTCCTCTCACTCTAGTTCAGTAGCTCTTCCTCACCGTGTGTGGCAGCATTCAACACACCGCCTGAGTGCTCCATGCCAGAAGTCTTACCCCGTGTCTTCTTCTCATCAAAGAATGATCTGTCCGAAATTTAAATCTGGTTATGTCGTTCTCTTTCTGGGATTCCCCATCACCAAATAGTTTATCACCTCTACATCTTCCACTAGGCCCATTATCAAGTTCCCCATGCTTTCCCCTCCCAACACCTGCCACCACTCCCTAGACTGCATGTCGTACTCTGCTGATAACCAACTGCACACGGCCTTACAAAATATGATAGAATTTCACACCAAGATTCCATTGGTCATGGTTTTACCTATGCCAGCCAATCAGTGGTTCTTAACCAGGGGATGATTTTGCCTCTAGGAGTCACTTGACAGTTTATGGGACATTTTTGGTGATATAGCTGTAGGTAAGGGGATGCCTACTATTAGCATCGAGTGCAGAGGTTTTCAACCAGTGGGTCACGACCCCTTTGGGGGTCAAATGACCCTTTCATAGGGGTCACCCAATTCATAAAAGTTATGACATAGCAACGAAAATAATTTTATGGTTGGGGGTCACCGCAACATGAGGAATTGTATTAAAGGGTCCAGATATTAGGAAGGTGGCGAGCCACTATCCAGTGGGTAGAGACCAGAGATGCATTGGGCACCCTCTCACAACAAAGAATTATCTTATGCAGAAGGTCGGTAGACCCAAAGTTAAGATAGTCTGCTACCTTTATATTTACAGCAGGATACAGTATAGTTTTCAGTTTTTAGCTAAGATATTTTCTTGTCTAGCAAACAGTCCTTGAACTCTTCTCTCCTAGGTTTGGTAAAGTGCCTCTTTGGAAATGTTCCCTACACATCACTGCATAGAGCACATGTTATTACTGTTATTAGAAAGAAAGTCTTGGCACTCTTCCTCCCCCAAACCCCGTCTTTGAAAAGCTCATGGAACACAATTCTACTCTAACATACATGGGGTCACCATCAGTTGAGCTCAATTAAAAGATTTTACTTATTTAAAAATAAAATTTCATTTTATTTAAAAATATTTTCTTTTAAAAGTAGTGTAACTGTACAGACTGTCAGATTATCCCAGCAGAATGACTAAAGTCCACCCTGCAAACTGAGAGACTAGCCAACAGCTAGTTCAGCTTCCTCCCCTCAGAGGGAAACACAGTCAGAAAACCAGTGCTGCCAAGCACCCTCCACACCTCACAGTCCAAACAGGCGATCTCCCACTCCTATTTATATTGAAGGGATACTTTCCTCTCCAAGACCAAGTGAGGGCCTCAAATGATCCTGTTGAAAAAGAGAAATGGGTGGTTCCTAGTTTTATTCCATTCTGAGACACTTGCTTTATCAGCTAGTTGGGGGCCGTCAGATGGGGTGAATAAACCTTTTATTGGTGGGCCATGTTGAAACCACCATCAGTTCTCCTACATGGAATGAGAGAGAACAGCAATTACTACTGACTTCCAGCAGGACTGTGACTTGGTCCAGCACAGACAGTGATTTCTGTTCTTTTCATTCTCTCTCACCTCCAACTGGACAGGGAAGAAGACAGCAGTAGACAGAAGGAGAGGTGAGTCGATATGTGAAAATAGGGCTACTCAACCTACTCCTCCACTTTGCATCAGTCTTGGTCAAAACTCCGGCCTATGCTTGGGTTGTGTGTTGAACAGAGAGAAGATATATGAATCAAATGTAACACTGAAATGAATAAAGTAAAGAAAACTAAATCTTAGAAACGTAAAGTGTACTGTTGGTTTGGCTATAGTGTTTGAAAATTTACAAAATCTGCTCAAGATGACATTGAGGAAGGCACTACTTAAAATACAGGTAATACAAAATAGAGCAACTAGAAAGAGCTACTGGCAAAAAATAAAAAAATAAAATCAGGCTTATATCCCAACA
>NW_022111373.1:24325103-24327211 GCF_000313985.2 Echinops telfairi
CGTCATCTCTATGGGATGGGACCTGGAGGTCCAAGTGACTCACTTTGTTGTCTGGCTAGAGAGCAAGGTTATCATGAACTCAGTAGCTGCCTTGTGTTTCTCAAGGGGAGACATTTCAAGATTGTGACTTATGTGTACTCCTGACCTAACAACCCTCCACACACACACACACACACACACACACACACACACACACTCTTATCACGTCATGTCTTTTTCAGGTCTCTTGTTCTGGCAAAGCAACCTACTCCTTTCCCTCCCTAGTGCTCCCTGGCTTCTCATAACTTGAGAAAGGTCTCAGAATGCTTACTCTTGAGATTAGCCATCTTGAAATTTCTCGTCTGCCCTTCCCAAAAGTTCTGGAAAGAAGGGAGCTGGGTTCTTCCCCTCCCACAGGATGGACTACCTCGTGTACTGAACATGTGTACACAGAACCCAAGAGCATTAAACCGGGCAGACACTCACCTGCGGTCCCTGTGCGGTGAGCGCGAGCCTTGTGAGACTGCACTAGGCACAGCACCGTGACGCTGGCCCTGTCCTTCTACAAAAGGGGAAATGATGAGACTCAGCTGTGAATTTCTAACAGTTTACCTTAAAGGGAGCACATATTTTAAGGTATTAAATTAGTTTTCCTCTGCAATAACCATCATAAACATCTCTTGGAAAGAACCTTGACTGGCAGACAGGACACAAGCTTTTCCCTCCAGGATCAGTATATGAAGATGCTGATGCACATTGAGTCTTTGTTTTCGGACTGTGCCCGACAGAACCCAGATGGAGAAACACACCAGCCCCCAATTCTTCTCCCATGCTTGTTGAATGGTGCTGGCAGTAGTTGATTCATTTTTCCTCTGACAGAGGGGGAGAGAAAGACTTTTATTTTTCTTTATTGCATCTGTTTCACTGGACACATGGCTTATTCATATTTTAATAAACAATCTGAGAAGCGGGGCTGTATGTAAAAGGACACAGAATCAGGTTTGGAGGAAGACTTATTATAACTGGCAATATGCAGTGATAACGTTGCTTGCTGAAAGTGCAGAGGATTTGAGTCACTTTCTGTTGAAGATCAAAGACTACAACCTTCAGTCTTAATTTTACCCCTCAATATTAAGAAAACCCAAACCTCACAACTGGATGAGTAGCAACTCATGATGAATGGAGAAAAGGTCGAAGTTGCCAAGGATTTAATATTACTTGTATTTACAATCAGCACTCATGGAAGTAGTCAAGAAATCAGATTACATTTTGCATTGGGAAAATCTGCCGCAGTATACCTCTTTAAGATGTTAAACAAACAAACAAACAGATCACTTTGTGCCTGATCGAGCTATGGCATTTTCAATGATCTCTTATGCATGTGAAATCTGGAACCTTAGAGCAGTGGTTCTCAACCTTGCTAATGCCGCAACCCTTTAATACAGTTCCTCATGTTGTGATGACCCACTCAAGCATACAATTATTTCCGTTGCTACTTCACAACTGTAATTTGCTCTGTTATGAATCAGGAGACCCCTGTTAAAGAGTTGTTCAACCCCAAAGGGGTCGCAACCCACAGGTTGAGAACTGCTGCTTGAGAGGAAGATCTCAAAAGAATCGATGCCTTGGATTTATAGTTTTGGCAAAGGTATTGTATGGACTTATGTAAGCAAACAAATCTCTCTTACAGAATGCTCTTAAGAAGTGAAGATGGCAATATTTTGGACATGTCATCAGAAGTGACCAAATTTTGAAAAAGCATGGAATATTTGGTAAAGGGTCAGAGAAAAAGAGGACGACCCTTACTGACACGGATTAACACAGTGGCTTCCACAATGGATTCAAGCACAGGAAGGATGGTTAAAATGGTCACAGACTAAGTAGCCACCTAACAATAGCGACACTGAAAACAAATACCATTTTCCATGTAAGAAGTTCATATGTTTACATTAGTTTTCTTCCCAATATTTTAAATAATTTTATGTATTTCCTCCAGATTTTACAATAGTAACAATAAATAATAGACCAATCCCTCACTTACTGACATAGTTCCAAAGACCATGTTGTACAGAAATTGATACCTTCTCATGTGAAAATGGAGGATGAGTACATCATTATTTTACAAGCCA
>NW_022111373.1:24327311-24346438 GCF_000313985.2 Echinops telfairi
ACATATTTTAAGGTATTAAATTAGTTTTCCTCTGCAATAACCATCATAAACATCTCTTGGAAAGAACCTTGACTGGCAGACAGGACACGAGCTTTTCCCTCCAGGATCAGTATATGAAGATGCCTCACACCTAGGTGCTTATGACTGCCAGATGTCATTAATATTCAATGTAGCCAGATAGTAGATTTTTTACTATTGTCCTACATGAAAAATGTTAGATAGTGAGAGTAAGTGAATAGGTGTATTTGAGATCAATGAAAGTCTTTACCATATTTCAAAAAAGAGAAAAACTTTTCAATTTCCTGTATGAGTGAGATATACTTGACTTATGAGGCTTACAGCTCAGGAAAACTAACTGATGCAATTTATTGTGCACGGTGGCTCTCGCCTTTCCCCCTCATATTCAGAATTACCCTTCTTTCTCTTCCTTGAACAAGCTGCGCTCCCTCCTACCACAGGAACTTGAAACATGGTATTTCCCTGTGTGAATTCTTTTCCACTTCACTTGATAATTTTAATTCCTCATATTGATGATAAATACTCCTTCCTCTGGGGAATCTCCTCTGTACTCCAGATGTGATCATTTACTCCTGTTTATATGTCTTCAGAGCAAAAAATGCAGTTTAATATCTCTTTCTGTAGTCATTTGATGAATGTCTTTATTCCCAGGAGTCTAAAGCCACAGAAAGGCCATTGCTATGCCTGTTTCATTTTATTCTTCGTCCACAGAGCCTGCACTTCAGTTAACACATTGATAATATTTACTGAACAAAAGGATGGAATTGCATACTTATATACCTCCGGAAAATGCCGAACAGACTAAATGCTATAGGATTCTTAGACTGAAGGAGAGAACAATGTATGCCAATTTTTCATTAACGAGTGGCCAGCAGTCAAGGTAGCCATCTACCTAAGTAGGAGATAAGTCTGAATTTGGAGACCAGCTGCTTTGTGATAGGCAATGAATGGGATTCTTCATGTAGGAGATGTTTGGACCAGTGTATTTAAGGGTGGCAGGATCATTCTCTCAATTCAGAGTGCTTATTTCCTGACGACCCAGGGCTTTTAAAGGACGTCTGAATGCACTCATTGTCTTTCTTATGACCGTGGCCGTCAGAGAAAAGGGACATCAACCGGCTTTGAAGCCCTGAGAGAGACAGTATAGGTGAAGGTCTTTCTTTGAGTGATTTTTGGTTGCTGCTTGTGGTCATAACCTTTATTGATGCCGGGAGATTTATTGACAGGTCAGCCACTACCTTGCTGTCTAGCTTTTCACTACAAAAATGCTTCCCTTGTCTCTTTTGATTTTGGGATTTCAAAGATTATTTGATATGGCATATGCACTTAGTAGATCTGGGAAGAACAATATAGAAAAGTAATATCCTGTATACTTTTTTAATTATGGTAAGTATATAGATATCATTCATTAATTCAACATTTTTCACATGTACAATACAGTGACGCTAATTACATTATCTGTGTTAGTCTGGGTAGACTATATAAACAAATTCATAGACACACTCCTATGTGTATAGGAAAGAGGTTTATATACAAGAGAC
The DNA here is from genome assembly GCF_000313985.2 of Echinops telfairi. NCBI lineage: Eukaryota > Metazoa > Chordata > Mammalia > Afrosoricida > Tenrecidae > Echinops > Echinops telfairi. The sequence continues at coordinate 24,328,871 of NW_022111373.1, forward strand.
ATTGAATATTGAGAAAACATCCAAGCCCAGTCCAGATCAAGTCCTTAAGTCTGATATTAGCCCATATGTCCAATACCAATCTATAAAGTCCTCTTCAGACTCATGGAACACATGCAATGATGCCGAATGCAGGAAGATCACAGGCCAGTGGTTTGGAAGGCTTGTGAATCCATTGGCGTTGTAAGCATCTCAGCCATGGCAAGGGTCTCCACACAGCTCCTACAGCTCCAAAACTCTGACTGCTTCAGAGTAGCTTCTCCTCAGCAATGTCTCGCAGGGAGCGAATGGAGAGAGTGTCTCAGGCCTCCAAGGAGGAAAACCAGAATCCTCAGGAGAAGGCCCTGCCCACACAGAGGCCTCCTTGCCTATCACCTGGTTGACAGGCTAGACTCCACCCCTTCACTCTTCATCCTCTCAAATTGACAAATGATTGTGTAACTACCACATCATCCATGCTTTGCAATTATTGCTATTGTTCATTTCTATATTTTCTATCGTTGTACACTGTTGTGTAATTGAGGAGTACATTAAAGAGGCATGAGATAAGGCATGTAAGGGCTCACCTCTTCTGATAGAGACCGGAACCAGATTGATGGAGCACTGTATTCTCTCATGAGTTTATGTAATCTCGGGCATGTAAGCCACAGTAAGCACATATGTAACATGACAGGGTTGTATTAGAGCAAGGGTCCTCAACATTTTAAACAGGGGGCCAGTTCACTGTCCCTCAGACCCGTTGGAGGGCCGGACTATAGTTTAAAAAAACTATGAACAAATTCCTATGAACACTGCACATATCTTATTTTGAAGTAAAAAATCAAAAGGGGGAAAAACACCTGGTGGGCAGGATACATGTCCTTCGCAGGCTGTAGTTTAAGGACCCTTGTATTAGAGGGATACACATAACATGAAGGGGACGAGCAGGGGGTATACACACAATTGGAAGGGGAGGCGCTAGAGGTGTACATGGGACAGGAAGGTACATACTTAACAAGATGGTGGATTCTAGAGTCCAGATGGCTGCATAATCTTGGTCATCTCTGAGCTGGCTTGACTTTAGGTGTCTTTGGACTCTTTTCCAGAGGTATAATTTATTATCCTTACCTGAAGGGAGTGGGCTCTTCTTAGGGTTGGACTGACAATAGGATTTGATTGCTCTTGATGGCAGACAACCTTCAGGCAAATAGCCTTCAAGCAATTGACCTTCAAGCTATATAGTAGCAACCATGTGCTCAAGTAGCTTCTTAAAATTAACATTATCATGGGGGGATGCGGGATTATAAAGATACTTTTCCACAGTTTTGTCTCCCCCAAAGATATGCCAAACATTAGAGGCTATTTGCCAGCACATGGTGGGAGGTCAGATGCTTAGAGATATTCTCCCTGAAGGCAGTCAGATTGCTGTCTGGTCTGTTGTAGGTGGGTTCATACCCTACTGATAATGGTTTCCATGGACAGCCAGAGAACAGGTCAAACCTGCTCAGTGACATCCAAAGTTAGGCTGCCATCCTGAATCTAGGACCCACCCATCTTGTCGCATGTGTGACCACAATCCCTCCCCTTCCTGTGACATATGTCTTTACCTGTAATTCGGTAGTTTGCATGCCCCCAGAAGATATATAAGCCTGGATTAGCAATAAAGAGCTCTCTCTCCCTGTGCTCCCTGGTTCTCCGCTCCCCCTTCCTCTCCCCTGTCCTCTCTCCCTTGTTCCCTTTCCCCTTTTCCTCTTCCCCTCCCCCTCTCTCCTGCCCTCCGGTCTCCCATCTCCAAGTGGACCACCGAGTGGGGCTGAGGTGAACATGCCACCATGAAATGTGTTTGACTGCGTTATTTCCATCTCTCTTCTATCTCTCGGCTCTCTATGAGTTTACTGTATGGCTGGATCAATACCAGGCTGGCTTCTAGCAACAAGTGTCCTTGAGTCTCCCCCATCCATGCAGAGCTGACCAGAGAGAGCTGAAACAACTAGCAGCAAGTGGCCTTGAATCTCCCACACACACCTGCAGAGCTGACCAGAACTGGCTAATGGCCCGCTTTGTTCTCGACCCGCCGCTCTGCACCCGGCACTGGCATGGCCCATTTGGCTCAGTGCCCGCTTTGTTCTTGCCCACCACTCTGCACCCGGCATGAATACACCTGGAACCAGGAAGACACCTTATATTCCAGAAACCCGGACATACCTGTCCATATAAGCAGCAGCGCTGTAGCCTGCAATGTGACTCCCCCAGCCCAGACATTGTGGACTGTGGGACTTCACCCAGGCTGGGTTTTTTTTTTTCTCCCTAATAAAGCCTGTTTGTTCTAATTTGACTGATTTGGTTTCTGGCGCCATTCGACTACCTTACATTTACTATAAGCTTTACTTTTTATCGCTGTACAATTGCACCAACCGGACCTGTGATGATTTGTTAGGGGCTGGCTTCCTTGACAGGGGGACATCATGGGGAATAACTTTTATTTAGGAGAATATGAGTGGGATGCATTTCCAACCCATGAACATGAAGGTCTCTCACCACAGGAGACCTGGCCTCCCAGACTCCTTAATGTATGAATGTTGAGAGTTTGTCCACATACACTCTCTTCCCACTTGTTTCCCATACAAGGTAATCTTTTCAAACACCATAATTCAAATGCATCAGATTTTGTATAGATCATGAACCAATTATACTGAAGGAAAAATTCCAAACTGTATTGAAGGCATTAGCAACAATCAATGGTCCAATAATTGATGGAATACCAATTAAAATGTTTCAACTAGCTGATGAATCACTGGAAGCACTCACTCACCTATGCCAAGTAATCTGAAAGACAGCTACTTGGCCAACTGACTCAATGAGACTATCTATGTACACAGTCTAAAGAAATGTGACCCAACAGTATGCCCAATAGAACAATATTATCTATACGACATGCAAATAAAGTGTTGCTGAAGATCATTCAGTAATGGTTACAGAATTATATCAACAGGGAGCAGCCAGAAATTCTAGCCTGATTCAGAAAAAGATGTGGAACATTGATGGTATCAGATGGATCTGGCTGAAGGAGAATACTAGAAAAATATTTATTGTGCAAAGACATTAGACTGTGTGGATCATAGGAAATTATAGATTGCATCGAGAAGAATTATAACATCCAGAACACTTCATTGTGCTCATGTGGAACTCATACATGGGCCAAGAGGTAGTTGTTCAAACAGAACAAAGGTATACTGAATGTTCAAATTCAAGAGGGGTGTATCAGGGTTGTATCCTTTCATCATTCTTCAATATGTGTACTTAACAGATAATCTGAGAAGTTGGACTGTATGAAGAAATACACAGCATCAAGATTGGAGGGAGGTTTATTAACCTTCAATATTCAGATGTCACAAGCATGACTGCTGGAAAGTGAGGAGGACTTGAAGCACCTGCTGATGAAGGTCAAGGACTGTAGCCTGCAATATGGCTTGCAGTTCATTGGGATCCAAACATTACATCATGATGAATGGAGAAAAAAATCAAAGTTGTCAAGGATTCAATCTTACTGGGATCTACAATCAATGAAGCAGTTAATAAATCAAGTAACATCCATGATATAGTTAGATAAATTTCCTATTCTGTTGGTTCACCTTTTTTTTGAATGGGCACATACAGATCCCTACTAGTCAGTTGGCCAGGTAGCTGTCTTCAAAGTTTATTGGTATAGGCTAGTGAGTGAGTGCTTCAAGAATTGCATCAGTTTTTAGAACTACTCCATAAATTCCTGGAATCTTGTTTTTATTAATTCCTTCAGTGCCATTTGGACTTTGTCCTGCAATGACATTAATTCTTGATCAGATGCAGCCTCGTGAAATGGTTCAGGATTGGCCCTCAACAGCATGATTGACACAGTGGCTGCATCAATGGGCTCAGGCATAGGAATGATTATGATGTTGGTGCAGGGCTATGTAGGGTTTTGTTCTGTTGTGCACAGCGTCACTATCGGTCAGAGCTGACTCGATGGTACCTAAGAACAGCACTGTATCTTCAAGAGCAAGTTTCAGAGTCTCTTAGAGCATCCACTTTTGTCTTTTCTTTTTTTACCATTGTTTTCCTTTTTAACTTTATATTGTGAATTAAGTGAATGTCTACAGAGGAGATCATCAGTTTTATATTTAATAGTTTATATACATTTTGTTTCAATGCATCCATTGCAATTCTCGCCATATAGCATCACTAGTCCTACTTCTTCTCTGTATTTCCAGTTTCCATTTTTTCCTTTCCCAGTTCTCTGTACATTGTCCTTGAGTCCTTAAGGGTTGCTTTATAAAAAATCTTGAATGGCTCATTACTCTTTCCTGTCTATTTAATGACTTTTTGCTTTCCGCAGTTCTGATGTTTTTTATGTCATCCCCTTATGGCTCCATCATTAATGTGCAATGCATCAACTTTGCTCTTGAGCTGGTCTCTAAATTCAGGTGGAATATAAAAAAATGTATTTTTTGACTCGTGGATTTGCTTTCATATTTTTTTAAGATTTAACCTGAACTTGCAATTGATCCTCAGTTGATTCCTGACCTTGCTTTTTATAATGATATTGAGCTTCTCCATTGCCTCTTCCTAAAGATGTGGGTTATTTGATTTCTGTGTCCCCCATCTGGTAAAGTCCATGGGTATAGCTGCCATTTCTATGAAAGAAGAAAGGTATTTGTGATTAAGATATTGTCAATATTGCAAAATTTTATAGTTTTATCTCCAGAATAACTTCTGTCACCAATACCATATTTTCCAACTACTGTTCCCCTTTTGTTTTCAACTTTTGCATTTCAGTCCCCAATAATTATGAATGAAATTTGTGTGCAACTTTGGTCAATTTCAGATTGAAAGAAGTTGGTGGAATTCTTCAATTTCTCTATCATGGGCTTTAGTTATTGGTGTGTCTCTTCAAATAATGATTGTATTAACCTATAGATTAACCTATATATATAACCTATAGATTAACCTATATATATAACCTATAGATTAACCTATATATATAACCTATAGATTATCCCATACAGCATGCACTTCAAGATAGATTTTGAAATACCCTTGTAGATGATGATTGTGCTGCCATTCCTTCTCAATTTGTCGTTCTGGCATAGTAAACCATATGACTGATTCAAAATGGTCAAAATCAATATATATTCACCTCCTTAATGCCTAGGTTAACACTCTTTGTGCATTCTGTCTTATTTCTGATGACTTCCAATTTTTCTAGATCCATACTTCGTGATTCCAGGTTCTAGTTACTAATGGATATTTTCAGGTGTTCTCAAATGAAGGTCCCCAAAGCTTTGCTCCATCCACATCAGTAGGTTCAACTATTCTGACGCTGCAGCTTTTCCCATACATATTTTGAGTGTCTTAACCTGAGGGATTCATCTTCTGGCACTATATAAGTCAACGTTCCGCTGCTATTGATAATGTTTTCAATGACTAATTCTTTAGAACAGGACCAATGCTTTTGTCTTCCTAGTCTGTCCTTAGCTTCACTTGAACTTCTTTGCCTTGAGTGATACTGCTGGTATTTGATATATTCCAGCTCTCGCTTTCCTGGTTGAAAGAATGAAAGGAAAAGTAATCTAAAAAGTGACATTGCATTTCTAGAATTTTCCCTTCTCTGGGGATATAGAGAATAAATATGGAATCACACAAAAAATGCTATGTTTCCTATTCCTCATATAATAATTTATACCATTAGAATGGGATGCTTGTAGTCTCCTTTTAGTCTTTATTTAAATTCCCTAAAGTAATTCTCAATTCAAAATGTAGGAGTATATCTTGTTTTAGCTGCCAAGTCCCAAAGCATTTGGGATAAACTTTCATGGGTAAAATTATAAATTAATTCAGCAATTGTTTATTGGACTTATAGTTTGTTTCAGGAAGAGCTGTAGACCCGTTGTATTTATTCATAAGCAAAGACAAATTCCTATCTTTGTTAGAGTGTACCTTTTAGCTAGTGGGCAGGTGATAAACATAATGTATTACTAAAGAAAGTGTCTTAGAAAGTGATTTAGTAGGAGCCTCAGAGTGAAGAGACACAACATACTCTCGCTGTCCCCACATTGAGTGCATTGAACTTAGAGTGAAAAGAATTTATCTGTGCTAGTGAAAATGTACCAAATAAGAGAATTCAATCCAGTGCATTTTAAGAGAATAGCCTATTCTTTACTTACATAACGAATTCCTGAAATTTCTAAAAGAGTACTCTTAAGTGTTATTTAAAACTCTGCCAATAGTAGCAGACTTTAGGAGCAGACATAAGATCCCAGGTATTTTGCAGCTTATAAGCACAGCAGCCTATCAAAAAGCGATACAAATATTAAAAATACAAAAGGTGAATGAATTCCTTGCTTGCCCAAGGTTTGGGATTGTGGTGAATTGGGATGTTAGTGACAGTCTCCATAGAGAGAGATTCATTCCCTTAGGCCTTTGAAAAATTTTCCTATTCCATTAAACTTCCTGAAATGTGTGGAGACTGAAAACACCCTCATCTGGTAAGCTCAGAGTGACTGCCTTGTGTGTTGACTTTATTTAATATGTTGGCCCAAGTCTGGACAAAGTAAGGATTGCTTGGCAGCCTCCAGGTGGAAGGAAACTGTGGGATTTGGAGTGTTGGTCTCAGTTGGAGTCTCTGAGTGGAGGGGCTCAAAGAGTAGAAGATTTCATATTACAGGGAAAGGTAGAATAATTAAAAAATTTGAGGCTATACAGCAAATTTGAGAGTTGTTGGTGACCTGGTCTTACTTACTTCAAGCTGCTGTAACAGAAAATATCACAGACTACGTGGCTTTAAGGAAGATAAATTTATTTACTCAATATTAGGAGGCAAGTAGTCCAAATTCAGTATAGCCCTCTAGGACAGTGGTTCTCAACCTGTGGGTCATGACCCTTTTGGGAGTTGAATGACCCCTTCATAGGGGTCCCCCAATTCATAGTAGCAAAATTACAGTTATGAAGTAGCAACGAAAATAGTTTTATGATTGGGGGTCACCACAACATGAGGAAATGTATGAAAGGGTCACGACATTAGGAAGGTTGAGAACGACTGATCTAGGAAGAGGTCCTTTCTTGTCTATGTCAGCTTTCAAAGGGTCCTAGGAGTCCTATGCACTCCTGGGCTTGTAGATGGGTTTTTCTCTATTGTCTGTCTTTTCTCCTCACCTGTGTGTCTATTCTGCCCTTTTTATTACTCAAAAGTGTTCAGGTCCAGTTAGGTCTTATCCTCATTAACATAAACCAAAATCTATTTTCAAACTTGATAACATATACAAATACATGCTCTAGTCCTTCAATACATATTTTTGGGGACACAAGTCACTTACCATCTTTGAAAATGGAAGGTAGAAGAGAACAATTGGGGGAAATATGGCCAGAATCAGGACAGGGAGAATGTCTAAGACGCTTACAGGAAAAGAAGGGCTAGAAGTTGGAGTTGAAGGAAGAAATTTGATCTAGACCTGAGAGCTGAATCTGAGGGTTAGAAAAGAAGACGGGAAGTATGAGGCTTGCAGTCTGACTTGAACTCTGCAGTAAAAATCCATATTAACAAACAACAACAACAAAACCCTTTTTAACTTGGGGGTGAAGGTTTATGGAGCAGGTCAGTTTTCCATTCAACATTTCATACCCTTTTTTTTCCCCGTCTAATTCATTGTAATCCCCACAATACCCATCACGTATCCCACTCCCTCCATGTGTTTCCGTTCCTCCTTCTTCCTTAACCCTGAGGAATGCTGTCCTCGACTAAGTGCAGCCCTTCTCCAGTGGGTGGGTATTCTAAGGTGTGTGTATCTTATCTCACTAGTGCTCTTGCTCTCTTTAGAGACCAGACTATTATTTAGCTGATAATTGAGCCATCAGGGGTGAGTTCATTTTTGGACCCCCAGAGTGACTTAAGGACTTAAATTTGGCAGTTCCACCAGTCTCCATGGGATCAGTAAACTAAAATGGCAGTTCCACCAGTCTCCATGGGATCAGTACACTTGGTCAGTCAAAGAGCATTGCAACCCATTCTTGAGGGTTAATAAATTAGCTGCTGACTATATGTCATGTTTTGGCTATGGGTACTGGTTTCCTAAAGAGAAATGCTGACTTTATCCTGCATGTGAAGAGATCAGAATACAAATGATGTGACATGAGCTGACTGCCCAGGAATTTTGCATTTAACACAGAATTCCAGTCAAGTTGCAGTTCAGAGGCTCCCTCATCTTTGGTTATTCTGTCTTCCATTGACTCAGCGGAAATGCCTTTGTGGTGATTAGAGTGTGAAGAATTCACATTTTTACCTGTTCTTTTTTGTAATGTTCATAACTTAAAAAAGTCTGTGTTCTTTTAAAAAAGATTCATTTATCCTTCCACAAAAGCTGAACATGAAAATTTGGAACTGCTACCCTTAAGTGGCAGATTTTTTCGCTTGAACCACACACTTTTTTGAAGGGAGTAAGGGGTGGGGGGACTCACCACCCACTTTTCTAAGGTCCTTGATGGTGGACCGATCTCTGCAATCCCTCCAGGAATGCGATATTACTTTTTAGAAAATAACTTTTTATTGGGAATTAGCTAAAGATTAACGGAGTCGTTTTTACGTTCAACAATTCAACACAGTTATTTCAGGTCATGCATCGCGATCCCCTCCATGTCCTATCACTTACTCTGTGTTCTCCTTGTGTTCACGGTTCCTGCTCCTTTTTCTTTACAAATCCTTTTGCTGGAAGCCATGGGACTGATATTTCCGAAGAAGAATGTCAAGGAGATAGATTGACATGGTGTCTGCAGCAATAGTCTCAAACATAACCATCATTAAGAGGATGATCTCATTCTGTTGTGCACAGGGTCACTCCAATAGGAAGTGACTCTGTGGTACCCAACTACAGCAACATCTGTGCATCCGTAAGTATGCACACGCACGCACAAGGGGTACGGGTAGGTGCCACTCAGTTGGCTCCAACGTAGAGTGACCTTATGTACAGTAGGAGGAAACATTGGCCCTGGGCCATCTTCACAATCGTTGCTGTGCCCAAAGTCTGAGAAACGGAGTCTTGCTCTCCTTGCTTCTAAGGAGTAGGACAGCCACCCTTCTTCTGAGATGGACTTGTTCCTTCTGGAAGTCTGTGGTATAATTAAAAGGCATCCGTTTGTCTGCAATCTTCCTTATGTATTGTCCCATTTTCCCATGCAGGTGAGGCAGTTGAACATCCCCTGGCTTGGATCAGACGCAATGTAATTCTTAGGGTGACATCGTTGCTTTTTAACGCTTTACAGACATCTTTGTACCAGATTTGCCTAATGCAAAATGTCACTTGATTTCTTGACATGCACATCTGCCTACATAGATACAGTCCATGTGCTCTTGTTAGGTGCTGACAAGTCAATTTTACCTCACAGCTGCACAACCTAATCAAGTAGGGCAGCTCCAGATAGCTTGCTCAGGGTAATCTTTAAGGGAGCAGACTCTAGTTGACCAGCAGGAACCTTGAAAAGCTAGTTATGTTTAAAAATGGCACTGAAGGGCAATTTTCTAATGCCTGAACTTAGCACACTTTCCACTACCTTTTATCTGTCACCACTCTTCTTAATTGTAATATATTTCACACCCAGACTAATATTATTGATTATGATTTAAAGATCATCCTACTTTTCTTCCTGCAGTGATATCATGACTCTGGGACTTCATACTCTTGCATCAAAATTTTGCTATTTCTCAGCAGCTGTCTTAGCTACTCCAGAGAGAGCAATTTCAGTTCTTCCAAGCTCATCAAATAGAAGGTGTTAGTCTGCCTTTCTCACACTCCTGCTCTGAGAACATCTGCTTCCAGGCTCCCATGCACAGGAGTCTAGCGGGAGAAAGTCAGTCCTGTAACAGAGCATGATTCTGTTGAGAGGATGAATGCCCTCCTGTCCAGCTTTGGTCATTTTCCTCCCACTATGTGTGAAAGAAGTTGATAAATATGGTGTAGTGGGAAGAATGTTGGGCAAGCAAGCCTGTTAAATTAATTATAGGCCAACTCTGCCATGAAGGAACTGGGTTCCTTGGGCAAATTATGCTTTCTTGTATTTCTGTTTCTTTATCTGTTAAATGAGGATGTTATTGTGTTTCTCACACACACCAACACACACATCAAGGAGGGATTCAAAAGGTTTGTGGAAAAAAAATCTATTATCTTTTAACTCTATTTTTTATACAAATTTTTTGAAGTCCTATAATATATAATGATTTTCCTAATTCATAATTGACTTCAGTCCTAATAACTGATATGCAAACTCTTCATTATAAAAAAATGAAATTACTATGTTCCTGTCTATGACAAAGCAAAATCTGTAGAACAAAAATAAATAAATGATACAAATACAGTTTATTTTATTTTGGGGCAGTAAATTTATCTATCATGGTGTCTTTATCAATCTTTGGTTGAAGAGTGTCATTAGCATTAATATATTGTATTTTGAGAATTTGGTAGCAGGCATTTTCTACAATGCTACAAACTACCATTTGAAATTGAAATGTAAAGTCATATGAGTAATAACTAAGAAATGATTTTAGTAAATGCCAATGTCATTTCCAAATAAACACATTAGTCACATTAAACACTGTATCGAAGGTTTACAGCTATTGGAGAGTTGAGAAGGTGAGAGTCGGTATTGTCTTCTAGGAAGAGTGTGCTGAGAAACTTCAGTTTCCCTTAATATTTATGGGATTGGAAGAGCAAAAGGTACCCTGAGAGAAGACCAAAATACAACAAAGTGTGCAAAGCAATATAAGGGAAACTTCTGTCAGAAGCAAGATGGGGAGAATTGTCAATAAGAAGTAGTGTTCAGTCATGCAAAATGTTATGAAGAGATCACACCAAATAAGAACTTAAAGGATCCTTTAAGGGAAGAAATCCACTCAACGTTTAGTTAAGACTATAATTTATAGACCTTCACTTAAGTGTAAGAACAAAAAACGTGAACGTAACTGGACTTCCTGAAGACTGGCCACTGGCAGAAACCAGAGCAATTCTCCCCACTTTCCTCAGGAGTCACTTCTGACCAGCTGTCTCCTTATCTGTCCTCAGGAAACAATTTTATGGTTATTTTATGTATGGTCATAGTGGCTATATTTGTCCCAATTTTTCATGGCCTCCAAGGGGTCCATTGTCTTCTCACCAACTTGCTAACTTTCCATTGATTTTAGTTTAACTTTTTGAGAGAGAAAACTTGGCAAAACTGTTTTGTGTGTGTGTGTGTGTGTGGGACTCTGTGCACAAGTCACACATTTTTGGCCAACACTATGGTTGGCTGCCTTTATTTTTTCTAATAGCTTTATTGGCATAAATTCACATATCACGTGAATCAATAGTTCAATCACATTAAGAAGAATTGTACAGTCATCATCACAATCACTTTTGGAACTTTTTTTCATTTTGGTACTAGTTATTAGCTCCCTTTCCCCCCTCAACTACCTCTGCCATACCACCAACGAACCATTAATCCAGTAACTGGAGCTTTAGATTTCCCTATCCTGGATTTCATATCAAGGAAAACATTAAAAACAAACAAACAAAAACTAACAAGAATAACAAAGTAAAACAGATAAAAATCTCAATCGAAAAGAAAGAAGAAAATATTAAAAACTAGAACAAATTTAAGTGGGTCATAAAGAAGATAAAATGATAGGGTGATAAATTTTAACCTAACCACTTCTGCAACAATTCAATTTCCAGTGCATTCTGCCTGTTAGTTAGGCTCTTCGTGGCCAGAAAGGACTCAGCCAGGGTGGAATCACGTGTATTTCTCCTTTATGTTTTTAAACTACGGAAACCAGTGGGCTACGTTTAGAACAAATATGTTTGTGGTGACTGATTTGGGCAGTTCCTTGGCAGGGGGTGATTTGGTAGAGAACACAGCCGGATCTACTTACTGGAGCTTGTACACAATAGGTTCAATAGAAGTTTGTATAGCATGACGTTGACCAGCATGTCTAGAATAGTGTCCAGTCAATGTAATGATTGAAGTGCATATATAATTTTAGGAAAAAAATTCTCTCAGTAGAACAGTGTGGGTATACATCAAATTACAACGGGATGAAGAGTAAATGTGCCCGTGTCGGTGGTGGTGGTGGGTGCCATGGAGTTTGTTATGACCCAGAGCGACCTTATGCACAATGGAACAAAACCCTGCACAGTCCTGCACCATCCTTACAATCACCCCTGCGCCTGAGCCCAGTGCTGCAGCCATGGCTTCAAACCCATCAAAAGGGCCTTCCTCTTTTCTGATGTCCCTCCACTTTAGCAAACACGATGCCCTTCTCCAGGGATCAGTCTCTCCTGACAATCTGCCCACAATATGTAAGACAAAGGCTTGCCACCTTTGCCCCTAAGGAGTATTCTGGCCTTCCTCCAATACAGATAAGTTTGTCCTTTTAGCAATCCATGGTACTTTTAATAGTCTTCTTCAGCACCACAATTCAAATGCATTGACTCTTCTTTTGTTTTCCTTATTCAATGTCCAACTTCACATGCATATGAGGCAATTGAAAATACAATGGCTTGGGGCAGATGCACCTTAGTCCTCGGTATCATCCTTGCTTTTAAATACTCTATATAGCCTTGGGCAGAAAATTTACCTAACACAACTCATCTTTTGATCTGGCTGTTGCTTTCGTGAACATTGATTGTGGATACCAGCATGACAAAATCCTTGACAACTTCAGCTTTGTGCAAAAGAATGCCTGTAAATGTCTGTTGCCATTACCTGGATTCTTACACCATAGGGCGTTAACTTGATAGCAACAGCCTATGGCAGTTTAACTGATCCATAGAGTTTTAAGGCTGTAAGGTTAGCCATAGTTTGTTATGATCCACACAATTGAATTCCTTTGCATAGTCAATAAAATGGAAGTAAACATCTTTCTGGTATCCTCTGTTTTCAGCCAAATCCACCTGAAATCAGCAATGACATCCCTTATTCCATGTCCTCTTCTGACTTTGGCCTGAGCTTCTGGAAGCTCCCTGTCAATGTATTGCTGCAACATTGTTGGATCATTAGCAAATTTTTTCTCACACAAACCCAAATCCAGGTATTCTATAAGACACTTGAATTTAACTTTACTGCAGCGTCAGATAACATTTTACTAGTTATGTGATCTGTATTGCTATAGATAGAAAAACAGTTTGCTTTGTTTAAATTCTTTACTATTTGTACAGAAATAGTATAGAATTTACCAACAGTATTCAACTAAATGACATATACTTTGGAATTTTTATAAAAATAACAGTGCTTGAGTACTTCGAGGAATAGGAAAATGAAACGCAGTACACAGTGCTGTTGTTTGAGACACCTGAAAATGCCATGGCTTGTGTCAGATGCACCTTAGTCCTCAAAGTAATACCCTTGCTCACACCGCCATTGCTAATGCTGCTGCTTGATGGGGTAGATGTGATTACTTAAGCAGACTTGAAACTTTCACTTATTGAAGACCTGTTCTGAGTGTGTGTTAATTCATCTTTAAAAGTAACTGTCTTCCTCCCCCCCCCAATCGTTTTATTAGGGGCTCATACAACTCTTATCACAATCCATTGTGTAAAGTACATTTGTACATTCATTACCAAAAATAACTGTCTTAAATTGCTTCTAACACACTGTCTCATTGTTTAAGGTAGTTTTAGGCTGTTTGTTCTTATAAAATGGATTTTTAGTCTTATTCAAGAACTTGTATCATGTCAGGCACTGTAAAATTGTTTGCTTTTCCATGGCCTGTTCTCTCTTCATAGATTTCTGGCTGTGGAACTTAAGGTGGACTAAAAAAATTCACATCTGGTACGCTAAGCCTGCAAGTTGCTTCTTTTATGCCCCTGCATACACACCTCAGTCCTACAAATTTGAAGAAAATCAGCTGGACCCTGGCTCTTCACCTGTATTAGCATGTGTAAAGTACACCTTATGAATAGTGATTTAACTTTTAAATGCAGATACTGTATTTAAAAATGGATTCTAGTTTAATACATTTGGGACTTCCAAAATTACCTGCAGGAAGGTCAGACCCGTTTTCTTCTGGAACCCCAATATCATCCTTCTGCACTGCCTTCTAGGGCTCACTTGTGCATGTTCCCAAAGGCAGCAATTTCTGAAGAGCAGGTGCTTCTTCCTTTAAAACATTATATTCGCAGCATCTAGAATGATGCTTGACACAAGAATATCTCTCAGTTGACTCTTACAGAATAAATGAATGATTTAGGGCCTGTGAGAGAATTCTTTGATTGAGAACTGGATACTTTAGCCCTTAAGGCTTCCATATTTTGTTCTGAGAGCCACATACGTTATGTTTCAGTGTTTTAATTTCTGTTTAAAATGGATGTTTGTTCATGTACAGCAATTATTATTTGTAAGCTGTTCCTCCTACTTATGCCTTCTGCACACCAATTTCTAGGGTATGTTCAAGTAGACAAATTTTTCCTAATGTCATTTATGTGTGTTCCTTTATTCAGTGCTGGCCTTATATTGGCCAAATGTATCAACTTGGCATAACATAACACATTTTAATGTTGCTCCACCTGTCTGTGTGCTGTACTGTGGTGGCTTGTGTTTTGCTATGTTGCTGGAATCTACATCAGCAGCATTCCAAAGGCCAGCTGGGTTAACAATGGCTTACAGATTTGGTGCTACTTCCACGCCAGGGCAGATTAGAAAGAAACTCCTGGCAAATTAATCATGAAAATTAGTCAGTGAAAACCCTATGGATCCCAAGAGAACACTGTCTGATAGAGTGGTAGAAGATGACCACCCCCTTAGTTGGAAGGCTTTCCAACTACACAGTGGCCACTGAATGGAGGCCACCACATGAGCAGTTAGGAAGATGGTACAGAACCACACACCGTTTCACTCTGTTATATATGGGGACTCTGTGAGTTGGAGCCAACTAGATGGCAATTGACAACAATAAAAGTGAACTTATTAGAGTCTAAAGTTCCATCATTGAAGACATATTCAGTTAGTGGAAAGCATTGCCTTCTATTATAACACAAGTTCCATGATATCCCCCAAAGGGTAACACATTTGCCTAAAATAGGACACAACAGTTTCTTAGTGTCTGCTTCCATCAGCCATGATGAACTATGGCCTTGAACTGCCCTTGGATTGAGTGGGAAAGAGGGCCATGGGATTGTTGCTGTGTTAGTCCCACCCTGGGCACCTTGCTGTGCACAGCCAGAAGCTGTTGTTGTAGGGTGTCATTGAGTCAGTTCCAACCTATAGCTACCCAGTGTACAACAGGATGAAACTCCGCCCTGTTCAGCATCCTCCTCACACTTGTTCCCATGGTTGAGTCCATGGTTGCAGTCACTGTCTCCTTGAGGGCCTTTTGCTTTTTCGCTGCCCCTGATTCAGGGACTGGTCACTCCCGACCTCATGCCCAATGTAAATGAAATAAAGTTTATCTTTGTTTCTATGGATCATTATGGTTGTACTTCTTCCAGGACATATTTGTTTGTTCTTTTGGCAGTCCATGGTACTTTGAATATTCTCCACAAACACCGTAATTCAAATGCATAAATTCTTCTTTGGTCTTCCTTAGCCAATGTTCAACTTTCACATACACATGAAATTGAGAATACAATGGCTTGGGTAGATGTACCTTAGTTCTCAACACAACCTCCTTGCTTTTTAGCACTTTAAGGAGGTCTTGCACAGCAGATGTACCCAATGGAATGCAGCATCTAATCTCCTGATTGCTGTTTCCATAAGTATTGATTGTAGATCCAAGCAAGATAAAATCCTTAACAACTTCAACTTGTTCAGTTCCTAGGATGTTTACCTTGTTTACATTGAGATGCAATCCATACTGGAGGCTGCAATCCTTGATCTTCATCAGCAAGTGCTTCAGTTCCTCCTCACTTTCAGTGAGCAAGGTTGTGGCATGTGCGTATTTCAGGTTGATAACATGCCTTCCTACAATCCTGATGCATTTTTCCTCATATAATCCAACTTCTCTGATTAGTTGCTCAGCATATAGAGTAAATAAGTACAGTGAGAGTATACAACACTGATGCACAGCTTTCCAGATTTGCAACCATGCAGAATTCCCTTTCTCTGTTCACACAGCTGTCTCTTGATCCATGTATAAGTTCTGCATGAGCACAGCGAAATGTTCTGGAATTCTCATTTTTCTCAAGGCTACCCATAGTTTGTTAGGATTTACACACTCTAATGCCTTGGTAGTCAATAAAACACAAATAAACATTTTTCTGGTATTCTTTGCTTTCAGCCATGATCCATCTGAATCCCTGGCAGTTCCCTATGAATGCACTGCTGCAAACATTGTTGGATGATTTTCAGTAGAATTTTACTTGCAAATGATATCGATGATATTGTTCCATTATGTTGAGCCATCTTTCTTTGGAATGGGCACAAATATTAATTTCTTCCTGTCATTTGGCCACGTAGTGTCTTCCAAATTTCCTGGCACAGATGAGTGAGTGCTTCCAGCACTTCATCAGCTTGCTGGAACGTTTAAGTTGGCATTCCATCAATTCTGGGAACCTAGTTTTGGAGTAATGCATTTGGTGCCTCTTTAACTTCTTCCATCAGTACCATTGGTACTTGCTCACCTGCTACCTCTCTAAATGGTGGAATGTTGACCAGTTCTTTTTGGTGCAATGACTGTGTCTTCTTTTCATCTTTTTTTTGTTGCTTCCTGCATCATTCAATGTTTTTGCCATAGAATTCTTTAATATGACAACTCAGGACCTGACTTTTTTGGCTTGAGTTCTTTCAGTTTAAGTGGGTGCTCTTCCTAGTCTTTATTTATTTATTATTTATCAAATTATTTATTTCTAAAATTTTTCATTCATAAAAATTATTTATTTATTTTTATTTAGGATTATTTATTTATTTTATTTGTAATGAAAATTATTGTTTATTGTTTATAAAATTATTTATTTATTTATTAAGCACTTTTATTGGGGGCTCTTACATCTCTTATCACCATCCATACATTCATCCAGTGTGTCTAGCACATTTGCACATATGCCGCCATCGTAATTTTCAAATAATTTTCTTCCCACCTGAGCCCCTGATATCAGCTCCCCATTTCTTCCCCCTCCCTCACGAACCCTTGATAAATTATAGATTATTATTTTCATATCTTACATCATCCTACCTTACCCCTCACCCACTTTTCTGTTGTTCAAACCCCTGGGAGGGGGTTATAGATTGATCCCTGTGTTTGATGCCCCCTCCCCTAATCCTCCTGGCATCTCTATTCTCGTTCTTGTCCCTGAGAGGTTTATCTTTCCTGGATTCCCTGTGTTGCGGACTCTGTCTGTAGCAGTGTGCATGCTCTGGTCTAATCTGATTTGTAAGGTAGAACTGAGGTCATGATAGTGGAGTGAAGGAAGCACCAAAGAACTAGATGAAAGTTGTGTGTTTCATCGGTGCTATACTGCCCCCTGACTGGCTCATCTCTTCCCTGTGACCCCTCTGTGAGGGGATGTCCATCTAGAGAGGGAAGCTTTGCTTCTTACTAGACAATGAAGAGGAGACTATTATTTGTCCATCAATGCCCTTCTACATGTGTCATAAATGTTTAGC
>NW_022111373.1:24346821-24354858 GCF_000313985.2 Echinops telfairi
ATAAAGTCCTCTTCAGACTCACAAAACACATGCAATGACGCTGAATGCAAGAAGATCACAGGCCAGTGGGTGGGAAGTGTTGTGGATCCAGTGGCGTTGTAAGCATCTTCGCACTGGCAGGGGTCTCCAGGTGTCTCCTCCAGTTCAGGGCAATAGTGTAGGTCCATGCGTCTTGTCAGTTGCAATGACTCCCAGGGAGTCACTGTGTGTCCTGCCTCCAACGAGCTATTTATCTCCTTAGCGCCTCCAAATGAGGTCATCAAGCTGTGACCTGATTGACAGGCCAAACTTCACCCCTTCACTCTTAAGTCTCAAATTGACAACAGATTGTGTAACTACCACAGGGTATATGTTCTATGAAACTTTATTTTGCACAATAACAGTTTATCTAAAAAGTTATTTCAGAATTAATTTTTTGAAGGCAAATGTAATTTCCATACACTAAGGGACATATTAAAGATCAGCAAAAGAGACTTGGGCCTTCAGTGAGATGGGCTGACATAGTGTCTACAACAGTGGGCCAGAACTTAGCAAGAATTGTGAGGCTAGCACAAGATCTTGCAGTCTGTCATCCTTTTGTACGTCGGGTCTTATAAGTCGGAACTGTCGTGACAGCATCTAAGAACAAGGGGAACAATTACTGAAAGGAGCAACGAGACTTTTAGAGGAAACAGAAAACCTTCTTTTGTAGTTACAGATAACTGCGAACTTATCTAGTGTGTGAGTTTGGAGTTGATTGAAAGAAGTGCCTCTCTCTCATGCTCCTTCTGTCCATTTAAAATTTGAAGGTGATACACTATCGTGTAGAAATGTGAATTGCACTCTTATTACATATTTGAATTATTTCCAAATTATGAGGCACGAACTTAAGTTAATTCTCAAAATTAATCAATCTCCCTTTTACACACATACACACATATGCATACTTGAGCCAGAAGTAGACTTATAAATTACACTGAAATGTGGAGTGTTGAAGGAAGGGAAGAATGGCTTAATTAAATCTGAGTACTGAAGGAGCCTGGGAAACTTGAGGAATTTTGAAGAGTGAAAGTCATAATAGACAAAATGATTTGTAGATCTTCATAGGAACTTTCCCTGGGGACTGTTTGGCTGCTCGGTTATAGCTAGTCTTTTCTTCCCCTCTGAGATGAGAATTTGATGTTATGTTTACGTGGCAATGATTTAAGATTCTCTCAGCACAGTTGCTGCTACCACTCTTCTTGGTAACCTGTGCTTTTTCTCCCCAGGAGACTTTGCCAAGAAGTCAAAGCCTGTCTTTTTCTAAGTAGTTCTTTGCTGTAAGAGGAAGTGACATTTCCATTAAAAAAGAAAGAAAGTGTGTGGACAAGCTCATTGAATATCTTTTCCGAAGTTTTATTCTCTTGTTTGATATTCATTTTGACATCTTTGATGACCTAATTACTTAGACTATTAGAGAAACTGGGGCAGGGAGGGTGGTTTCATACTCCAGGTTTTTAGATGTTCTGTTACATTTTACTGACCCCAGATTGTCACAGGTCTCAGTGGGAGGACCTTGACGGATGACTATTGTCTATTTAAATGAAATTAGTACTGTATTGTGCTGATCACAGCTTCCCCTGATAATTTGATTTGTCTTCTGCAACATTTGCCGATTGCAGATACCTAGAACAATGCAAATAAAACTTAAACAAAAGGTGTCAGTTACATGTCTATTGTAAAGAACACAGGTGGCACAAACAATTAAGTCTTAGGTTGACACCCCAAAGGTTGGTGGTTCAAACCCACCCCAAATTGCCTAAAGATAGGTCTGATGATTGCTTCTAAGAGGTCACAGCCCTGAACCCCATGGAGCAGTTCTACTCTGGAGAGATGGGTTTGAAAAAAATACAGTCATCGGTGGCTTCTCTGGTTAAGTATGGGTACATCTGTGTTCTAACTTTCCTCTTGAGAGAAAGGCAGTCCATAATTTCCAAATCTATTGGAAAGAAGAGAAAAATTCACAAAATTTATAATTTTGTGCCTCTTTGAAACTCTCAGATCATTAATCACCTTCTCTGAATTAGTTAACTTGTCTTTTAAATATAAGGGGTCTATGATAATCCAAGGTAGATAAATCCTAAACACCTCACATGAAGAGTATCTAAATGAGTCATGCATCATGTGATAGTAATGTCTCTGTACTCCAGGGATTTTTTTCCCTCCACAAATGATCAAATATAAAATATCTTCTTCCACTTTTAGATTCCTTATTTTGATTTTGAGTAGAGGAAACATAATCAATGGCAGTATACATAAGTTCAAGAAAGTTTGGTGAGTCTACCAAACCTTGTCCGTTATAATTTTGATTCCAACTAAAATCAGTAGTGGAGAGGACATTTTATATATTGGCTTAATCTAAAATGCAAATGATTTTCATTCTTTCCATTTGACACATGCCAGATATTGCGCTAAGTGCTGAATAAACAATAGGAATGAAAAGTTAGTTCTGTCTCTGCTGTGTGGAGCTGACAGTGTAGTGTGGCAAATAGAAAATGACAAGTGACCTAAGTGCCATAAAAGTAACGCTCTTTCTGACAGAGCAGGTTGCAGGGTCGGCCCCAATTCCAGCTAGGCTGACCCCTTCCATGGAAGAATGCACACAGAGGACAACACTGAAGGTACAGCCCAGGGAGAGTGGAGGGTCTGCCCAGACCCCATGGGAACAAACTAAGAGGGAAAGAGAGAAAGAGAGAGAGAGAGAGAGAAAGAAAGAGAGAGAGAGAGAGGACTGCATCCTCACCCACCAAGCCCAGAAGAAGCCATTTCTGCTCAGTGCAACCAATGTACAGAGAGGACCGTGAGGCCAGCCCCACCACAAGACATAACATCCCCTCACTGACCGGCAGTGCTACAGGGGATAGCTCTGGAGACACAGTGTGGGAATTATGCCTGGTCTTCCACCCCCACCCCGACCCCCCAGTCCCACAGGGGCAAAACATGAAAGGAATAAAACAGAGAAGCAAGAGGAGCAAAGCAAGGAAGTTTCCAAGGAATCCGGAAAATAGACTTCTGACTTGGTGGGGGTGTGGGGTGTGTGGCAGGGCTTGGCACCTCATCAGACCTGATCAGAAAACATTCATAAGGATCAATAGACAGGCCTGGAAACTAAAGGGTTTCCTCTCCTCCCCCCTTTTTTCTTTCTCTTCTCTCTTTTTTTCTATGTCTATCCATGTAAGATAGGCAGGATAAACAATTTTGAGGAAACAACTACAGAACCTATGGTTCCGGGGGGGCTGGGGACGGGTGGGCATGGGAGAGGAGGAGGCAGGAAAAGGGAGGGGGAGCCAAAAAATTCAGGGACAAGGGAACAACAAGAAATATAAAATCAATGATGAGGAGGGCGTAGATGTCCTGGTAGAGTTTGATCAAGTGCAAGGTAGTTGAGAGGAATTACAGAGAGCCAAATGAAGGTTGAACATGATAGTGGGACAAGAGGAAAGTAAAAGGAAATAGAGGAAAGAATTAGGAGGCAATATACATTTATAAATAGAGGCATGTATATATGTTAATATATAATGATGGGGATATAGGTCTATGCACATATATGTCTATGGCTGGCACCCTTTGTTTCTTTAATATTTCAGGACTTGGGCCTGATATAAGCCAAGTACAGAGTCTTTCCACATCATTCTCCACCTTAGATAAGCTGGAAAACATGATTTGGTAAGGAGTTCAGACCCTTGTCCAGTGTTCTTGTAGTTGGTCTTCCCAAGTGAATCAGTCTTCCTGTTTCCCTGCCCAAATACTGCCACATAGTTCAAACTGCAGCCTTTTGGATGGGAGAGTTGCACTTTGTTGAGGTGTTGCCTTACAGATTTCTTGGAGTGAAGGCCTCTCAGACCTCTAGTTAAAGACAACTTTTTCTTTCTGTAGTCAAAAATATGGCATTTTATTCTTCCTCCTGCTTGCTTCGGATCTCTGCCCCACCTCTTCTTAGTAGAGCCCCGGCTAGTTGCAATCAGCCTCCTGAAGAATTGAAGAGTACTTGGCTTTGCCCCTAACTGGAAGCCCTTTCTCTTTTATTTATGTCATCCTTTCGCCCTGGGTGAGCGACACCCTGATGGGCAACAGCGGCTTCAGAATGAATAAATGGACTTTAGGAGATTCAGTGTTATGAAGAGGTTAATACCATCAGCG
This sequence comes from Echinops telfairi, assembly GCF_000313985.2. Classification (NCBI taxonomy): domain Eukaryota; kingdom Metazoa; phylum Chordata; class Mammalia; order Afrosoricida; family Tenrecidae; genus Echinops; species Echinops telfairi. The sequence goes on from NW_022111373.1 coordinate 24,350,980, forward strand.
CAGGGTTAGCAAGGCAACAGATGTTAATAGGTAGTGAAGGGCATGGTGTATGCCTTCAAATGGCTGATCTATAATTTACTAGCATTGCTTATTCAATTTGCAAGGTTTTACAGTTCTATAATACCACAGAGTGTTCAGGATAATTAAATGTTTTAGTCCTTGGCTAAGGAATCTGCTTGAGAAGGTTACGTTCACGCAGTGTGATAGCAAAGAAGCCCTTCCTTTTGAGTTGAGATGCTGAGGTCGTAGATGGATGCCAACACCCAATTCTGGCACACATCTTGAAGAAACCTTGTTTTTTTTAATTGGGGTCTTACCAATTTGACACCCTTACATTTCAAACTGCTTGCTAGTCTGGTGAATACTTCCTTTTATTTTCAGTCTTTAAGAGGCAAATTGACTTGCCTAGTATTTGTGAGAGAAGCTGAGAGAAAATGAAGTGAGGTAAGTTATAAGGGACATTTCTCATTAGCAGAAAAGCTGTGAATTTATTTGTAACTACTGAGTGTGCAAAAATCTAGCCAGATGAGCCAGGATGGCTGATATCCTATCTCAAGAATTGTACAAACTGCCCAAGTAAGGAGTCACCCAGACGTTCTTTCTGTTTCCTTCAAGTCCTCCCAATCCTTTTTGTTGTTGCTACCGCTGTCTGCCCCGCTGCTTTGACCGTACTGGGTTCTCTCATGAATGCCCTTCTCTAATGAGTGTTTTTGATTTGTCAGTGTGACTGGTTCTGAAACTTCAAGACTGTGAGCCTTTAGTTGTTACTTTGCTTTGATCCTGGGCCAATACTTTTCATATGAAAGGACTTTCTTGTATAAATACATGAAAACTGTTGAAGGTCTTCCCCCCACACCAACATGGGGGAACAGAGCTGCTCATTGGAGAAATCTAGATTCCCCGGGAGCCACTATTGGCCTCCGACCCAAAGATTGCTGCTGATACTAAACCACAATATTAAATACCTACCTTTCTCTGGTTAACAAAGACTGAGCCTCTCAGAGGGAATTTTTGGTTGGAAAAATCTTGTTAAATTCAAAAGTTTGCAGACCAGATAGGATCAAATAGAAAGGAAGCATATAGCTTATGAATCTTATTTTTTGTGTAAGAAAGAATATGACTATGTAGGCTGGAAAAAAGCTCTCAGACATTTATTTAAGTAGGTAACTAATAAGAATACACTCAAAAGTGGCATGAATAGTACTATGCACAGCCATGTTCATGAAAGCACTATTCACAATAACAAAATGATGTAAACAACCGAAATGCCCATAATGGAAGAATGGACTATAGTAAAGACACACAATGGGATACTCTGCAGTGTTGCAGTGCTACACAATAACAATCAATCTGAGAAACATTTTATAACATAGATGAACCTGGAGGACATTATGCTAAGTGCAATTAATGAATCACAAAAGGAAAAATATTGCACGAGACCTCCATGGATGACACAGTGGGAGCCCAAGATACATTTGTGGGAACTACATAGGAAATAAAATCTCTGGTGATTTCCCTCCATCCATAAGACAGTATGTTGTTCCCAAATAGAGTGCATTGGAAAAATGACTATAGAATATCAAAATGATAAACCTGACTTGAATGGTTAAAACCTTGTCAGTTGAGTCCCCTCTGATGCACATTAGGACTGATTGAATTTTTAATATTTTCTGTAGTTTAAAATTTTTGCTTTTTATTTGTTCATACCAGGATTTATCTCAGATGTGTTATGTCATTGGGAGTCACCCTCTTGAAATTTTGTTATATGTTTTTCTGTTTATCAGTATGTGAAGTCAAGGGTTGATGCATTTATAGGGATAGCATGTAGAATAGGGGTTTCTGGGTGGTATAGTTGTGGAAGGGGAGAGTGAAAGGGAGTTGATGTAAAGGAGTTCAAGAAGGAAAGGGATATCTTCAAACTGATTGTGGCAGCAATTGTACAATATTGCTTGATATGAGTGAACTATGGAATGATAAGATATCTGTATTAACTCCAAATAACATGGTTTTCAAAAAAATGTCAGGAAAAGATTTTCACACTAAACAAACAATTATTTGATGGTTCCCCCAGCTGGGAGAGAATGTGTGGATACGTCAGTGACTAGAGCTTAGATGAGCTTTAGCTTTGCCTGAAGGGGAAGGAAATGTGCAATAAGAAGGAGTTTGGTGGACAAAAATGATACAGCCCGGGGAAAGCACTAGCAGGGCTGTGAGAGCTCGAGGTGGATAGCTGCTCGCTTGGTGAAGGGGAAGACAGTGTTAGCCAAGATGGAGAAGTCAGAGTGGGGTGGGGAGGAGCGGTAAGTTAGGTAGGTAGTTTAAGTTACTGAATACAAAATTGATGATGTGAAATGTAAACCCCCACTGAATTCACAATGAAAATTACATAAAAATAATATGCTCAATATTTAATTCTATTGGTAATGAAATTTAGATTATCATCACCCTCAGAATTTAGGATTTTTAATTTTTCTTTCAGATTTTAGGATTTTTGAGATTACCTTTAGGGTTCATATTTGAAAATATATAATTATCCCTTAAGGTTTGGTTTGCTGTTATGTCCACTGTCTAAGTCAATAGATTTAGCAGATAGGTGAAAATCGAATTTTAAAGAATAATTAAGCGCACCGTCAATAACCAAGGAGCCCTGGTGGCATAGTGGGATACACATGGAGCTGCCGATCAAGGTCAGGGGTCTGACTGCAGCCACTCCACAGGAGAAAGAGGAGGCTGTCTGCCCTGTAAAGATTTCAAGTCTTAAAAACCCAAAGGGACAGTTGCGCTCTGTCCTGTGGGTTGTTATGAGTCTGACGTGGCTTTGGATTAATGACTACAGCTACCATGTGATGATGAAGGTTACCTGTCAACTTGGCAAGGCCATGATTCTCATTGGTTTGGCAGATGTTATGTAATCGTCTAATGATCCTTTATTTTGTGAACTAAGGTGACAGCCAATCAGTTTTAAAAAAGGCATTTTCAATTAAGCTAACAAGTTTCAGGTTATGTGGATGGCAAATAGAACAAAGGAGATGCAGAACCGTAGTCACGTCCATGATTGACTGATTACCTGCCACGTTACTATGTCAAGTGCATGTGACCAGATGGTGAACATGCCCCTATTTTCATAAGTTTTACAGTATAATTTAGATTTTATAAATAATGTTAGTTCTTAAAATATCCACACATTTTATTAAAGCAAACTGCTACTCTTGGGCAAGTTTATAGGTATTTAACCTTTTAATTGATGTTTATATTGTTTGGTATTTTGAATTTAATTTATTTTAATTGCCTATCACTTAGGATTTACTTCTGATGCTTATCTGTCAAGGGTGACTCCACAATTCTAAAATTCTAAATAACAATTGATAACTAAATGTAAATGCATTTTTAATACAAACTATATTATCAAAGTTGATTTATACACATAGTAGAAAGAAGCCAACTTTTGTGTTAATTCCATGCTAAATGCTTTTTAAGCAGCATACATTTTTTTTTCATTTTAGGAAGTCAATTCTAATTCAGAGAGTTGGAAAGTGATTTAGAGACAGAGAATGCGGAGTAGAACGGTACCTAATGCCCAACTCTCTTAAAAAACGATTAAACTCTCTTCCAGCACTCATTTTTCATTTTTAAATTTTCATTTGAGAAAAATATTTTTAATATTCCCCCCAAAATTCAAATTAAACTGACTTTAGAAATGAGAAGACTCTAGTTTGTAGTTTATTTTATAATAATCATTTTTGTGTTATTTTTGAATTTGGATATAATCTTTTCAATAGGAGTAAACCACACTTCTGTGTAGATGATCAATGTGAATATATTGCTTTCTGGCATTACCTTGTGTAGGAGAGCAAAGAGGCTTATCAACTATCTCAAAAA
>NW_022111373.1:24356134-24357436 GCF_000313985.2 Echinops telfairi
CTTGTGGGCTTGGGCAGCATTGGGTTGGGATGTTTTTGTGATGCACACTTTCTTTACATAAAACTCTCTTATACATGAGTTGCTGTGGATTTGTTTCTCTTAAGTACCTAGACTAATACATACTTATTTATGTTTGGAATGCAAAAGTTGGAAACAAAAATGGAGAATTACTAGCTGAAAAATATGGCCTTGGTAGTAGATATGACTCTGGAGATCATGTGATAAATTTTGCAAAACAAATTACATATTCATTGGAAATAGCTCTTTTTCCAAAAATAGTGGGTAACTATACTACACATAGACTTCAGCAGATGTAATACATGAGGACCAAACCAATGACATTTATGAAAAAAATTCAATGAAGATAATCAATATTATCATTGAGAACAAGGTTAGTGGCCAATGGTGGAACAGATAATCAGTTGCTCATATGCAAGTTCAAGGTGAAGCAGAAGAAAATGAAAAAAAATATAAAAGGCCAAAGTCCTAAAGTCCAAACTTGAGAATATAGCACCTGAGTTTAGAGACCACGTCAAGAACAGATTTGACAATTTGAATGCTAAAGACTGAAGATAAAACAAATTGTGAAGTGGCATCGAGAACATTGCACATGAAGAAAGCCCTAGGTTAATAAAAAGGCAGGAAAGAAAAGACTAAAATGAATGTTAGAAGAGACTGAAACTTGTTTTCCACCCCCCCAAACTTTTTATTGGAAAGTAATTTACACAACATATAATTCAATAGTTCAATCATATCAAGGAGAATTGTCCAATCACTTCCACATCAATTTTAAAGCATCCCTTCTACCCCCATGGTTAAATCACCTTTAAGATGACTTATGCAATCACAATCCATTTTACTGCTCCATCTCCCCTCCAATCTTCATTAGTTACTCCTGAAATCCCCTTTCCCTCCCTGTCATCTACCCCACCCCTGTATTCCCTATATCCCCTTGTATCATTTATTGTCATTTGCATCCATTTTTCCTGTGCTTCACAGTTGAGAGACTCAAAAGAATGAAAAACAAAATAACACTAAGGTGGTAAGGGCATAAATATAGCATACAGATAAAAATGCTAATTATGCATCAGAAGGAAAAGATCCCCAACAATAATCAAAAATCCAGGGAAGAAATATCTGTCATGGAACCCATACGAGATGTGCACCTAGAACAAATTCACATCACAGCTATAGTGTGGTCAACTGGCCAACTATTGAGTTTGATCCAGCATAATCAAGATTACAATGGTCTCTGCCTGACAATAAGGCTGTTCAAGACTCTTGCCTGTGGCTAGAGCAGAT
>NW_022111373.1:24358929-24360231 GCF_000313985.2 Echinops telfairi
ACAGAGAATTTAAAGCAAAAAGAAGAAATGCTGAATTGAAAGAGTTGATGAGAAATAAAGTTAAGAAATCAAACATTTATTATATTTGTCATCATGATTGCTGTCTGAGTCAATTGATATGAGTTTTTCAACTATTGTAATCACATACATTTTCCTTTTCAAACCTTATTTAAAAAACAGTGAGCAATGTGTATTAAAATATCTTGGTGGAATGCTAATATTTGAAGTTTGAGAAACCGAGTATATATCTAGGGTGTTATTGGTGAGATTTTTTGCTTCAGAATGTAACCATTTCCATCAGTTTATTTCTTCATTGGTTTACTTAGTTTATTGAGTTTCTACCAATTAACTAAGGGTATATGCTAAGTGCCTTCCTGGGGCTCACTGTCCAGTAACTGGGGTAAAACTGAGCACCTTAATCAGGTTATAATTCTGAAGTGCAAGATCCCCTATTTTGGAGATTTTTGGAATGTTTGAACTGTATATTCACCAACAAATGTTGTTAACTGTTGAGTCAGCTCCAACCCAAATGAGGTCTATGCACAACAGAATGAACACGGCCCGGTCCTGTGCCATCCTCACAATTGTCATTTTATTTGAGCTCACTGTGCAGCCACTCAGCTAGCCCACCTTGTTGAAGGTCTTCCTCTTTTTTGCTGCCCTCCCACTTTATCAAGCACGAAGTCCTTTTCCAAGGACTGGCCTCTTCTGATGACATGGCCAAAGTACGTGAGTGGAAGTCTTGCCACCCTTGCTTCTATGGCGCATTCTGACTAGACTCCTTCCAAGACAGATTTGCTTGTTCTTCTGGCAGTCATGGTGTTTTACTTTAGGTGAGATTTTTGGGAAGCCTCCTAAGCAAAACAAAACGAAAGAAACAAACAAGCAGACCCAAGTCTTTCTATACTATATTGGGTGAAATTTAGTAATTTCTGTTAGCAGTGTTTCTGGATATTAGGTTGAGCTTAGCCATTCTGCATAGAAAGACCAAATGCTTTTATTCTGAGGTGTGTAGCCCTGGAGTTCAGAAATCCCTTATCTCAATATAAATGTTGTTCTAGGCTTAGCCTATCGGTTGATATGTATATTTTTCTTTTGCAGCACCTTGTTTTTACTCCAGGTGAAATCAATTGCATGCACTGACATTCACACTACAATGGGTGGACTCTTTTGGTACATTTCCAAGGGAATTGAAGTTATTGTTTGCCTGGACTGGTCTACAGAATTGACAGCTGCATTTTCAGAATTCAAATAAAGAATGTAAGCACTTCGGTCTGGAGATTATGGCTTCTTGAAATGCAA
>NW_022111373.1:24361652-24370301 GCF_000313985.2 Echinops telfairi
GGGAACAGTTATGAAGATAGCGTAGGGCCCAGCAGTGTTTCATTCTCTTGTGCACAGGTCACTGTGGGTCCGAATGGACTTGACGGAACTGAGCAACAACAATAACAACCAGACAGGACTTTTCCCCTTGTGCAAGTGGAAACTGGTGCTGCAAGTTTTGAGGAACGAAAAGCAACATAGACATGGAGAGTGAATCACTGGTTCATAGGGAGAGTCCAAAGACGGGTGGAATCTGGTTTGGCAATACTTTATAATAAATCAACGGAGGGCTTGTAATCCTAAATGCCAGTATTGCTAGTGCAAAAGCTGCATACGAAACATGGGTTTTCATTCGTATTCTTTTAGGATGTTAGGCTTTTCTCTTCTGAGATCCAAGGGCATGCTTTTTGGTTTTGAGTTTCAGCTATCAAAACCCTAAGTTCAAAAGGCAAAATCAATGTCACTGCATAGTAGTTTGCCAACACAATCCATTTATTTGCAATGTTTAAAAACATTCCCCAGAGAACTTACCCCAGTTTGAATTGCTATACGTGATTGCCTGGCATATCTGATACCCTTGCCGAGCATTTCATCTTAGCTAATCTCTTACTAAGATTACTTTACAGTCCATTTACTTGGGAAAAGGCCAAAATAGCCACTGCTTCTAACTGTATTGTGGGTGAATCTGAATATTGAAGCAGAAGGCTAAAAATGTGTTTATTATTTTTTATATTATTGCTGTCTGTTATAATTCCTCATTAGATATTTAGGAACAAGAAGTAAAATGCCGTAGGTAGTCCCATGGTTATCATATCCACCCCCAAGTACTTTTGGAAAGCACAGACAGTAATTCCGCAATGGTATTTGTGCTATAGATTTATTTTTACTCAGCAAACTTGAAGTTATGCTTTAGGGTTCACTTATAGCACCTGTTTTAGCCAGGTGATAGATGGTATGTTTTAATCCAAGGTATGTTATTCATATGAGACCTAATCATTCTTTATCAAATTTTATGCAAATGCAGCAAATTAATTTATTAAGGTGGTGAAAGAGAATAGAAACTTTTAAATGGATAGCAATAGTGTGCATTATCTAAATGCAAGGCAGATGTAATGATGCCTTAGAAATGCTGAGAAAATTTAATCAGTGTTCAAAAATATATAATGAAATGGTTGTTTAAACACTGTAAAGCTAATGTGAGAGTAATTACTTCCCATTGAGCAAGGCATGGAGCACATTACCCAGGCTCTGTTTGATTAGTCTTCCTGCTTGCAACATCTGGCCTTTGATCCATTTTAATTTTAATACAATTTCTAAACTTCTGAATTTAAGTTTTAGAATGAATGACTTACTAAAATAACATCAGTAAGAATCAAAGTTTACAATAGTTCCCAACATTTTAAAATTATACCCCGGAGTCATCTCTCACCTCCCCATGTCACCCTTCCCTTTTTATCATGAACAGAAACCTGAAGGTTGGGATGATGGTCTTTTTTTTTCTTTTCAGAACTAGCTGCACAATTTATTTTGGTTCTTCTTGGTCTTTTCTCTTGAATACAGGTTTTTAGAATAATTATGTTATCTATAGGCAGTAAAGGAATAGAATTGATAGCATACCCAAACAGATATTTTCTTTCATTTTTTCTTTATGAAGTCTAACATGTTCATTGCAGAAAATATAGAAAATCAAAATAAGAAAATAAATATCACCAATCATCCTTGTGAAATAGTAGTTATGAGTTGGGCTATGATCTGCAAGGTCGGCAGTTCAAAGCCACCAGCTGCTCTGTGGGAGAAAAACTGGGCTTTCTACTCCTGTAAGCAGTTGTAGTCTCAGAAATCCAGTGGGGTTTGCTATGAGTGACCCTTGACTCGATGGCAGTGAGTTTGGATTTTTGGTTTTGGTTTTTATAATCTTGTTACCTATAAGTAAACATTCTTAATATTTTAGGAACATCCCATTCTGATAATGAACAGATAATTTATGCTACTGTAGTTCTCTAATAATCATAATTCTGAAACGAGCATTTGTGGTTAAGAGGGTAGGAGTTTGAACTGATTTCTTGTGTCAAATTCAGACTTAACTTGGGATAATTTATTTATTCTCCCCCTTTAAAATGAAGATAACAAAAGTAGCTACAAAGTGGTGCAAACAGTTCATTTGTTTCACTATCAAGCCTACCCAGAGGTGCCTTGTAACAGAGACATGACAATCTGCTTCTGAAAAGTTGTTGTCATGGTCCTTCAATTGTTGGTTCTGACTCATAGAGCCCTGATGCACAACAGACAAAACATTGCCAGTGCCTGTGTTTGAGCACATTGTTATAACCATTGAGCCCATCCGTTTTGTTGAGTATTTCTCTCTTCTATCCTCAATATGTGTGTATTATAACATAATCATTTTGATTTCTATTAAATTACCCCTGTATTTTGTAATTTTATTTTATATAAATTTCCTTCTCATATAATCTATTCACATATTTTTGATGGCAATACGCTTTTCATTAATTACTCAAGTACACTCTTTCATGTTCATAAATTGTTTTTCTATCATTTTAAGGTAATATGCACACACTTATATTTTCCTTAGTACATAAGCCAAGCTTCAAAAATTGTACAGAATATCAGACATTAAATGTGTGTGTGTGTGTGTGGTTTGGATGAAATTCATTTTTCATTTGAAACGTATACACATTATTTGTAGGCATTTGTCTTTTATATTTTGAACTGGAACCATTTTTGTTAAAGCCCAAATAAGTTAACGCTGTTATATATCTTACAAATAGTTTGTCTAGCTCAAAGTTTTCTTTTAATAGTTTAATGTGGTGTTTATTTCGGCTATGTAGAAAATTTTCAAGTTTTATGCAGTCAAGCAGCCATTACTTTTGTTTGTGATTCATAGCATTAATGTCAAAGTTATGGAGAATTCCTTAAATGTGTTTTCAGGTAAAATTTTTATGTTTCTATTTTTGGCAACTTAAGTTTTTAGAGGAACTTAAATTTTTTGTATGTGTACGGTGGGATAAAGAACTGAATTATTTATTGAATTCTATTTTGCCATTTCCGATGTTTATTCTGACATTGGCAACTTCACAGAACTTTATAATTTATTTTCCCAACTCATGTGCCTCTTTTGGAATTTCAGGTTTAAATTTTGAGAATCTTTTAAATATGTTATTTAATGACTAATGATATCAAATATGAGTTCAATATCCCCTTCTGAACTGTGAAAATCAAGTTCTTTAAGATTCCCTTGGTGTACTTTTAGGGTGCATCAAGGTCAATTGGCACAAAGACAGTGTCCTACATCCTACTTTCATAAGCACAAGGGCCTTAAAAGCTCATATTTGGTCATCCAAGTTCCAACTATGGGTCTCCCCCTGACTGAATAAAGAAGAGTGATGAAAACTGAAGACTGGTGGAAATAATTAGCGCAGTGAACTAATGAGCCACATGAAAATCAGTCTCCATGACCCTGAGAGAACTAGATGGTTATTTGTTTACCACTAATAACTGTTCTAAAAGGGATCAGATTAGAAGGTCCTGGATGAAGTGGGAGGAAAAGGTGAAATAAAACTGAAACTCATAAAAGATATCAGCCTTACTTGTTGGGTAGAGGGAGGTGGGACTCCCTGGATTATGAGCCTTAATCATTCTTCTGGTTTGGAACCGAGCTCACTTCTGTGGCTCTATTTTCAGCAAAACAAAAGGCAGTCTATAAGGGAAATGACTGGTATAAACACCTGACAACAATAAACTATTTCAGACCAAAGACCCAGATAAATAGAAAAGAAAGACATTGATATGCATAGATTGTAAGATTTAGTATTGTTTAAAACAACAGCAACCAACTCCCATAGTAGAGTATTTTGTGGTTGACAAAGAAATGTCATAAAATAAAATAAATAAGGATTCAGGCCCTGAGGAAACCTAGGAAGGCTCTTTGAAATCTTTTTCATATTCATCAAATTAAAAACAAATACATTCTGCTTAAAATAATGGGAGCATCAGTGTTATTTTACACCCTCTTAATGCCATGGGATCCTGCATAAGTCATTTTCATTCACATCCCTTCAGCCTTGATAGATGCTCCTTTTTTGGGTTCACGGTTATTCACTGTTTTTCTCTGTTTACTCAACATGAATTTAAAATTGGCAAGGAATTTCCCTCCCCTACTTCTCCCACCAGGGTTCAATGTTGATTCTGTAGGGCATGAAGTTTCTACAATTTTTAAAAAGTGGGTTCACTTTAAGAAAAATAATATAAATTTGAACAGCTCCTCATTTTTCCCCTCCCTCCCTGAGCCGTTGATAATTTATAAATTATTATTATTTTGTCATGTCTTACACTGCCTGACATCTTGTAGAAAGCAAATGTTTTGAGAATGATGATGGTAACAAATGTGCAAATTTGCTGGACACAATGGATGTATGTATGTATGGATTGTGAGAAGCGTTGTAGGAACCCCCAATAAAATGATTAAAAAACAAAACAAAACAAACAGAAAAAAGCAAAAAATAAACTTGAGCATACACAATAAAGTAATGATAGATATAAATGCTTAAATAGAATAATATACTAAAAGTAAATTATACACGTTAGAAGCACCAGATCATACTGAAAATATATCTCTGAATTCAGTATAGAATAAAGGGATAATGTTATGAAGATTTCTTATGTATACCCAAACACTCGAGGGAATGAACTGCTGGGCCTGAGGGCTCAGGACTTGGGAAACATCAAGGTTAATTGACCTAACACGGTCCATAAAGACATTCTGTTTTGGTTGAGTAGTCTTAAAAGTTTATAAATAACTATCTAAGGTGCTATCGGTTGCTGTGGATGGGTGATTTCCTCTCTCTTGACTGCAGACTTGTGATGGGAGCTCATAGTTCAGTAGCAACCCTCTTTAGCCCACCCATCTACTCTGGGGGCTTACAAACTAGTGGTTTCAATTCCCAAGTCCACCTACCCAAATTGGAGTCTTTTGGTCAAAGGTACATACTTTTTCTGTCCCACTGTCTGAACTGCAGGCCCAGGGATTGTTAGTGTGCCTTCTGCCCAGTGCACTATGACATAGGTTTAATAATTGGTTACTACCAACCTACCCGCATCAACCTGCACTGGGGTTCACTGCTCACCCTGCCTGGGACATTGGGATCTTGTGAAAAAGGAGTACCCGGTCTTATGCGAACACTCTAGTAGACTGAGGCACAATCTCCTAGCGGGTGTCTATTCCATTGCTTCCTATGTGTACTCCACCCCCTGCAACCGAAGACTTGTGACTGCTCTGATGACTCTTACGCAGCCTTGGCCATGCAGGACCACTGGTGAGAGCTTTCATACACCCACATAGTAGCTAATGACTTGGGCACTTTTCTCCCCTGATTACCCAGCAGCTGGCTAGGCACATGTAACATACATATATCCCAGTGAACAGTGAGAATGCTTTCTGAATCTACCCCCAAGTGTTGGGCCAGACAGAAAAATTATCTCATAATTGCCACAAGACCAGTTAACCAATGCTCAAACCCATGCTGACACTCAGCTGCTCCCCTACACTCCTGGAACTAGGTAATGAGAGATCCAGTGTTTTCATATTAATGACCAATGTGGCACACATGCCATCCTACTCAGCTAATAAAAAACAAAACAATGTGAAAATTCAAGACAGCAAATGTACATATTGTGAAGGAAGGAAGAACGGAAGGGAGGGAGAGAAAGAAGGAAGGAAAGACGAAGAGAAAGAAAGAAAGAAAGAAAGAAAGAAAGAAAGAAAGAAAGAAAGAAAGAAAGAAAGAAACATAACACCTTAGTACCTTGGAGAGAGCAAACCAAACACCCTGGCTTGGGTTTTCAATTCTGACCCTTAGCAAATCCAGAGGGCAGAGTAAACTGCCCCTTTGTGTTTCTGGGTCTGCACATCTAGATGGGAACAGAAAGACTCATCTTTTTCTCACAGAGTAGCTGGGGGGTTTGAACTGCTGATTTTGAGGTTTAGCAACCCACTGAGTAACCCACAGCAGACTATATCAAATCATGTAAAGCTACAGGACAATATGTCTGCAGAAAATGACCAAAATAAAGAACTAGAATCCTTCTGGGGGGAAAATAGTAATAGAACTACCTATTAAGGATTTCAAAATATTAAGATATAGGTTCTCCAATATATCTAAAAAGAAATCAAGGAAAAACTAGACACAATCATGAAAAACAAACAAAAGAACAGTAAATAATTCAGGAAAACAGAAGAAATGGAGAAAAGATTGACATTATCAAGGATTTAATTTTACTTGTATCCACAATCAATGCTCACGGAAGTAGAAGTCAAAAAGTCACGACCTGAGAAACTTTGAGGCATTCGAATTATGGTGCTGATGAAGAAAATGTGAAGTATTACGAAATGCCAGAAAAACAAACAAATCTGTCTTGGAGAAGGGAGAGCAAGAATGCTATTTAGAAAGGAGCATGGCTAGATTTTGTATCAAGTATTTGGGACATGTTAGCAGGAGGCGTCAGTCCGTGGAGAAAAACATCATGCTGTGGTGAGTGAACAGCTGAAAGAGGACGGCCTTCAATGAGAGGGACCGACACTGTAGCTTCAGCAATGAATTTGAACATAACAATTTGTGGTTGGTAAAGGACTAACAGTAGTTTGCTCTATTCCTTGGTGAACAGGGTCTCTATGAGCTGCAACGGACTCCATAGACCCCAACAGCAATAATAGAAAATTAGAAAATAATCACTGCTAAAAAATACCTTACTTTTGTATTTTTTTAAAATAAAAACCTGTCATTTTGTGAATTCACTGCTAAGTGCTTTCTTGGGGCAAGCGCGGGGTGCTGAAACTCAAACTTCATTAGCTTCATGGTAAATCTGTCTCAGTGTATTGGATATGTTGGCAGTTTACAGGTGTATTTGAGTTGGTTCCGCGTCATAATGATCCTATGTAGGCTAGAACAAAGCACTTCCTGATGTTGCACCATTCTCACAAGAATTACCCATTGTTGCAGCCACCATGTCAGCCTCTCTCTCGGAGGATCTTCCCTTTTTTCACAAACTATTCACCCAAATGTTTAATGTCTTTGTCATCTAATGTGTCTGGTTAATAAATAATGGGCACCCTAGTCCTTGAAATACGTGTTAAATTCAATAATTTATCATAGAAAATACTTTGGGTATCATATGCTCTGTGTGCCAAGGTTTAAGCCTTAGCTCTTCCTTTATCGGAATTATCATCATGTAAGTTTTCTCTTTAGCCTCCTCTGTCTTGTCATTTTCCTCTCATAAACACGATCCAACTTCACTTTGTTACAATTTTTTATATTTTTCATATAGGGGCTGGTAAAGAATTATTACATTTTTATCTTGCATTTTATTTTACATAACTTCTGTTCTTATTTCAGCCAATTTGGAGCAGGTCACAGTTCTCATGGTATTTCTAAATATAGCATCTTTCTTAGCCTTGTCATTAAGTCCATCCCTTTCAGCTTGATTTACCCTGTTTTCTAATTACATTTAATAAGCATGCCTCAAAATGTATGTGAACTGGACCAAACATTTATGTAATTTGACATGAGTGTGTATAAATATAAAAATATCAGTACCTTGAGTAAGAGATACTTGCAGTTCCTGGATTTCATTTCCTAAACCTATAGCAGAAGCCCTCTACTATTACTCCCCACCCTGCAAAATGTCTAAACTTATGTGAGATATAAAAGGAGATGAATAAGCTAGAAAGAGGACTTACACTTTCATTGAAATAAATGATTTCAAACCTAACAAATCAGAATGAATTTACAAACAAACCTCTCTGTAAATTGTGTTTAGAGTCTGTTCTGTTTTATTCAAAATATGTTTAAAGGTGTTCATTGTAAAAAAGGTTTGACACTTCTAGAGCTAAGAATAACTCGCGATGAATAATTTCTTTTAGTAGAATCAAAATAAATACAGTTGAAGGGTCTTGTGAGTGGCATTAATTAGCTATTTTTAATACCAAGGTTTGCATAAAGTATTCTTACCCCAGAGATAAGCTTCTGAAGAAGCACTGCTTGACTGCCAAATGGAACAAAGATGAATTTTGGTTCCCTTTTGGGGAAAATTAATCATAAAGACACCAGGTGCTTTACCCTAATTTCTCTTTTTGTTTTAGGGATTTGTTCAGGTTGAAGGGATATTCATGTTCTAATTTCAAAGAAAGTCCAAAAATCCAGAATCCTGAAAAAAAAAAAGATTAAAGTAGAATAAAGTGTGAGCAGAGGTGCTCCTGATAATGAAGATGAAAAATACAAAAGCTTGAAGAAAATTCCTCACATGCTGGAGGTTCTACGTCTGGTGCACCAGTTCTTCAAGCGCTCTAGAATCTATATGCTGTAGAGTCTGGTGGATGCTTTAGTGAGATCTCCTTTACATTCAAGCCAGAACGCTTGATGTAGTCACAAATAATAGAGGTACTCAGAGCAGTACATGTGACCTAGAGGGCTTTGAGAAAATGTCTCCTCCATGTTTGCTACACAAGATTCAGCAGCAGATTCTGACAATTATTTGACCCAGAGTTAACTTTGTACATACTTTATATACTCGAGTATAAGGCAACCCGAATATCAGCTGAGGAACCTAATTTTACCACAAAAACTGCATTAAAAATGTGCTGGTGGATTGATGTTGTTG
>NW_022111373.1:24371825-24373262 GCF_000313985.2 Echinops telfairi
AAAAAAAAACAAAAACAAAAACAAACAAAAAAAATGTGCTGAAAAACCTGGCTTATACACGAGTATGTACGGTAAATATCTTTCTGCAACCTAATGAAATGTGTCGCCTGGGTTGATTTCTCTGTTTTGAGGAGCAGTTTACAAATTAAGAGTAGTCACATATTTAACAGGAATGAAAAATGCTTGGCTGTGTTATTTCCTTTTAGATCAATATGTAACATTATGTTAATGGAGAAAAGGTTGATGTTTTCAAGGATTACATTTTGCTTGGCTCCCCAATCAATGCTCATGGAAGCAACAGTCAAGAGATCAAATGACGGATGCATTGGGCAGATCTGCTGCAAACAAACTCTTTAAAGGTGAAAAGTAAGAAGGTTACTTTGAAGATTAGGGTACGCCGGACTCAAGCCATAGTATTTTCAGTTGCCTCATATGCATGTGAAAGTTGGACATTGAATAAGGAAGTCTGAATAATATTGATGCACTTGACTTGTGGTGCTGGAGAAGAATATTGAAGGTACCATGGACTGTCAAAAGGACAAACAAATCTGTCTTGGAAAGGCTATGGCCAGAGTACTCCTTAGAGACAAGGATGGCAAGGGTTTGCTTTATATAATGTTTACATGCTGTCATGAGGGACCAGTCCCTGGAAAAAAGGTTTATGCTTGGTAAAGTAGACAAGATGTACTTAGATAGTGGCTGCAACAATGGGCTCAAGCACAGGCACTATTGTGAGAAGGAGCAGGACTGGGTGGTGTTTTGTAATTGAATAAATGAATATTCCCAGTATTTTCACTCACTGCAAAACTAAAATCATACTTGAGTGATACAGAATTTATACATAGTAGATTGGCTAAAAGTAAAATATCTGACAGAACAAAGTATTGGCAAAGCAACTAAAACTGCTGTTGCAAGTGTAAATTAGTCCAATTCATGGGAAATATAGCTGTCTACTACCTAGTAAAGTTTAGCATTCACAGAACCTAAAACCCAGCATCCAAAACATGGGGCAGGAGTCAGAATGATCCTGGCAGCTTTGATTATAAAAACAACAAACCTAGAAACAACTCAAGCATCCATAAAATGGAAAGTAAATGAAAGGGTGAAGTATAAATATTGTGCTTTGGTGAAACTGAATGCACACCAGTTACATACCACAACATGAATATATCTTAGAACCATAGTGTCGAGCTTAAAAAAAAGACAATGCTTTACTAGATGCCATAATTTTGGTAAAGCACACCTTACCAAAGTAAAACTAAGCAAAATATTGCTTAGGGTAGTGTTTTTCTAGTTTGGGGACCATAAAATATATTTAATTGTTTACAAAATGATCTAAATATAATCTATCAGAGTGGAATTATTAGTATTATTCTTTGGGCATAGAGATGGTAAGTAGTATTTTCTAAAATTCTTGTTTTATGTCTACATAAGCAT
>NW_022111373.1:24374166-24392333 GCF_000313985.2 Echinops telfairi
ACACCTTATTTTAATTGTATGGCTAAATTAAGCATTTCAGTGATTCTTAAAACTTCTGTAATGTTACAGGACAGATTTCAACTGGATATACATCCACTTTTGTCTTCATGCCAAACTTTTAGATGTGTAATTTTCCAACATATGAGACCTAAGTCAGAGCACTAGTATTAATCACTTGTTTTGGAAGCCCTTTATGTGATTTTCACTTGATGTGCATACATTTCTTGGTCTTAAGTTGCCTCAGCAACAAGTGTATGAATATGCTTTGCTAGTGAAATCCAGCTCTCTCAGAAAGACTGAAGTACAACTCTATTTTTCTTTGATCTATGCTGAATAGATTATTTATGGCAGTGTTTCCAAATGTGGACTATACTGCCACCTGGGAGCACTGGGATGATTCAGAGGGCTTACAAAAGTAGGTAACTTCTAATTGTAAAGTCAGCAGTTTGAAACCACCAGCCACTCCAAGAGGTAGAGAGGAAGATTTCTGCTACCATAAAGAAAGAGTTACAGTCTTAGAAACTCACAGGGACGGATATACTCTGTCCTATAGGGTTACTGTGAGTCAGAATTTACTCGATGACAGTGAGTTATGCAATCTAGTACAAAAGTTTTTAATTGCCATGGAGGTGTTAAGTAATTCTTTTTTCTGAAAAGGGAGCAGCAGGCCAAATAAGTTTGGAACAATAAATACATCATCATGGGATATTTCTGTATCTATTAGGTGCTTCCTGACAATCAGCTAAAGTGAACTTGGTATAAGCGCACGACATCATATGAAACTATCCACGAGTAGAGGTTACTCATCTACCAAGTTTAAGCATTTTTCCACTTGTCAAAAAAGTGTTCTCATGCCTTATTATTATTATTATTATTTTGTTTTAACATAGAAAATTATTATCATAAAATCTATATCAAAAGCTGCTATTTAAAATATTTTAAGTATAAATCAGTAGCATTGATTATGTTTACCATGCTGTGCAATCATTCAAAAAGTTTGTCACTACCTAAAGCAGAGATTTTATTGGAGCTCCTAACAACTCTGGGAGTGATGTGTCTCAGTTTTTCTTATTTGGATTTTATCAATAATTAAGCTCAGCTTCAAAGGGATGAAGTAACTTGCCTACGATGACTTGGCTATTAACTGGCAGAGTTGATCTGACTCCTAGTATTGCACTGTTTCTCTGATGATAACATGAACACGTGCTCTTGCAGAGCAGAATAGTCTCACCATATGGTGGTCTCCAGTAATTCTACTTTCTCCTGTCAAAATCTAAAGTAGAACAGGGAAAGGAATAGATAGAATTGGGCTTCATGTTTCCCTAATCTAAGATATACTTTCTTGTATTCGTAGCATAGTGATGAATATTATTGATAAGTTATTGATGGAATTCCTAAAAATGTCTAACATAGAACCATGAACTATTTACATTTATGGAAAACGTTAGGTTCCATTTCCTCTATGATGTTGCTCTGCAAGGCCGTTTAAAGTGGGTTTGTGCCTTTTGGGAAAAAATGGGGAGCCTCCTCACCCAGAGAAAACTTGAAATGAATAGTTGATCAAGACCATCTTACTGAAATTTCAGACTCCTCCAAAGTTATGTTTACCCAGATGGTAGAATAGGGGATGGGGTCTTAAATGCTTATTCAAACAAGCAGCCATTTAAGTAAGGTATCAACTAAGCCCACACTAGCACTCTAGCCTGTGTGAAGAAGCATACTAGCCTGTGTGATCCAAGGATTTTAAATAATCAAATCCAAATCCAAAGGAAGGAATGGTATCAGAGCTTAAATTGTGAACATCCGGTGTTCAGAAGGCTATGGATAACAGTGGAAACCCAAACTCTATTTTCAGGGCAGTCACATGGATTAAGCCTTCGGTGAATTCCTTCTGATCATCGTGCAGAGATGTGAGTAGCCTTGCTATTGGACACAGAGCATTTTGGAGTCAATTGTGGCAGATGTAGTTAGGTCAAAATGTAATACCTTGTTACTTGATCTCTCTTTTGACTTATTTTAAATTTGTTTCAGTTTTTAATATTTTCTGCTTTCTTTTCTATAGAGGTTTTTCTATGCTTTGTCTAGTCATGGTTGTTGGTTTTGTTTGCTTGATTGATTCCTTTTGTGTTGTGTGTTTTTTTCTGTATATGTTCTGAAATTGAATAGGTGATGACTGCATGAATCTTCTTAATATGATTGAACAATTAAATTATATGAGAAGCATATGCCAGTAGAACTATTTTTAACAGCCTATGTGATCACAAGGTTTCGAAGGGATCAGGTATCAGGCATCATCAGAACAAAAAATCCTACAATAGTGAATGATGGGGGGATTGCGGAGTGGAAACTCAAAGTCCATTAGTAGGCTACTGGAGATCACCTTGCAGAGGAGTCTCAGGGAAGAGAAGAGCCAGTCAGGGTGCGATGTAGCAATGATGAAAAATACAACTTTCCTCTAGTTCCTAAATGCTTCCTTCTCCCCCACTATCATGATCCTAATTCTACTTTGCAAGTCTGGCTAGACCAGAGGAGGTACACTGGTACAGATGGGAATTGGAAACACAGGGAATCCAGGATAGATGATCCCTACAGGACCAGTGGTGTGAGTGGCGATACTGGGAGGGTAGAGGGACAGTGGGTTGGAAAGAGGGAACCTGTTATAAGGAACTATATGTGACCCCCTCCCTGGGGGATGGACAACAGAAAAGTGGGTGAAGGGAGACGTCGGACAGGGCAAGATATAACAAAATAATAATTTATAAATTATCCAGGGCTCATGAGGGAGGTGAGAGTGGGGAGGGAGGGGAAAAATGAGGACCTAATGCTGGGGGCTTAAGTGGAGAGGAAATGTTTTGAGAATGATGAGGGCAATGAATGTACAAATGCGCTTTACACAATTGATGTATGTATGGATTATGATAAGAGTTGTATGAGCCCCTAATAAAATGATTTTTAAAAACAACAACTATTTTTAAAAAGTATAGGTCTATGTTGGCAAACAATATTAACAAGAAAGGTACAAATTACCATTAAAAAACCCAGATAATTTGAATTGTTTTCCTTGCTCCTCTATTTTTCCTTCGTGGATTCTCATATTTTCTTAGGTGCTTAATATATTTTGCTATTCTCTAGGAGTTAACTTATCTGTGGTTACAGGAGCAGTGGATACTGGGTTTGTGTATCCTAAAGGACCCAAACATTACTACATGTTCCCTCCTGAAGCTTTGCTTTGCACCTATGATCAGTACTATTGTACCTTCTATATCCTTAATCTGACCAAAGTCTTATTCCAGAACCACCTTGTTCTTTGTGACTGCCTACTGGTCTCGTCTGGCAAGGCCTTTTGTTTCTGAGTAGACAACAGATGTACCAAATTGCTGCTTCTTGTGTTTCACTGTGGCTGGTCATGAGTTTTGTGGCCACCCATGACAGATCCCCATAGAGCAGCTGCTTGGGTCAGATGTTAGTAAGGTCAATAAAATAATAACAAGAAAAATGAAACATTTAAAAGGGTCATTGAACTTCTTGAAATGAAACTGTTGTGTAATCAAAATTTCTTGTTTTATTGTACCCAGTGGGCTGGAAATGATAAATGCATACACATAAAATTAAAAGCATCAAATGAGCTTGGAGAATTGGTAGAGCCTATTCTTATTTCCTCTTTGTTTAGGGTGAAATGCGGTTTTATCTATTTTCCTCTTCCTCTGTTTTCTACATTGAGTGATTAATTTTTCATGTATGATAATTTCTATTGTCCTGCTATGAGAAACAAAGCTATTGTTGTTAGGTCTCATCAAGGTGGTTCGAACTCATAGTGAGGCTGCACTCATAGTGTACAACAGAACAAAACACTGCCTGATCCTGCATTATCCTCACAATTTTTATTATGTTTGAGCTTATTGATGTAGCCACAGTGCCAATTCATCTCATCAAGAGTCTTCTTCTTTTTTACTGCTCCTCTAATTTTCCAAGAATGATGTGTGTGTTAGGTTGGGTTCTCTAAGAAGCAGAACCAGTCATGCTAGTATATGTTGTACATATACAAAGATTTAGATCAAGAAATAGCTTACACAATTTAAACCATGCAGTATTCCCTTGTTCTGTTTGCACAATGACCTCTTGATCTATGTACAGGTTCTGAATGTGCACAGTGAAATGCTCTTGAATTCTCATTCCTCACATGTTGATTCATATAGTATTATAATTCACACAATTGAATGCCTATGCATGCTAATAAGTTTACAAAGTTAATTGCTGACAGGGTATGGCAGCTAGCTAGCATGAGTGGTGTCCCAGATCAGGACAGTGGCCAACTGCCGCAGGCCATCTAAGGTTAGCCTTTAGTTGCCATATCTAATTGAAACTCAAATCAGGATTCTACTGTTCTGGATGTTAGTTACTAGTCCAAACTTTAAGAGTTCTGTGCAGAACAATTAGAATATAACTGGGGGCCAAAATCACCAGTGCCCAACTTCTAGATTTCTCTTTTCTTTAGATGATTGTTTGAAAATTTCTCTCAATATTTTTCTTTTTCCCCCCTTACAGGACTATGGTAGTCAGCAATTTAAAATGTAACAGCTAGAGAAGGTCTAGCAAGGTGGCGACCAGGTAGGCAGCTCCTGATGGGAGCTCTGTGGAGATCAGGGAGTGGAGGCTGAGTAGGGATTCCAGGGCTGTCAGTAAATTCCTGAGACAGCTCAGAGAGCTTCCCTGAACCAGGAACTGACTTCCACTTCATCTCCTGCACTCACTGTGGAGTCCCAGGGATCCTGGCCTACTGCAGGAACTGATCTGACCTGTGCTGCCCATGCTGTTGGGGACCACAAAGTGGCTACCACCCCCAGCTGCCGCACCATGGCCATTGAACCGTGAGCTTGCTAGCTTCTCAGCAAGGGCTCTTGCAGCTGCAATTTGATACTTCAAGCATCACGGGGCCCACTCGCTTCCTGTTGGTGGATCCCTCCTCCAATATTGACATTCTCCTTTCTACCTTTTCCCTTCTGTGCCCAGCACTCCATCGTCCTCTTTTCTCTTAGTGGCAAAGATACACGAGAAGCCAAGAGATGTGGCTGGGCCCTTTTTACTGCCATCCTGCCTGTCCACAGTGCCACTAGCCAGAAACAGATCACCCCCAAGCCCACCGTAGCTACCCAAGTCTTCCAACTATACCTGGGCTGCTGTACCCTAAGCTCACCAGATACACAGCAGAGGCTCTTGCAGCTATGGTTTGATACCCCAATGGCCTGTTGAAACCCATCTTCTATGCTTGGAGTGGTGGAGTTGTGCACTAAGCTGACAGACATGCCTGGGGTCTTCTCCCCACCCTGCCTGCAGTGGCTCAAGCTGGGAACAAACCACCTTTACTGTCACCCCATCCCAGTCCCCTGATCTTTGTGCTCCCATGCCTGGGCCAGCACTTTCCTTCAGACCTCAGCTTGCACAACTGTGAACCACCCCCTGCAGAAGACTCATAGTTACTTGAGAGCAACATTGGCTGACCACAGAGCCTGACAACTGAGAGGGCCATCCAAACTGTCCTCCAAACAACAGATTCCCAACAGGTTAGGGTAAGAGGGAAACCCCATTGGGACAAAGGTGAAACACAACCTCTCAGGGCAATTGGCTACAAGCAGCCTGCAGAATCATTACAACCAACATCACAAAGAGAGAGCCAGGGGTTCTTTGACTCCTGGGAAAATGGCGCTGAGTTCATCCAAAATGACATGCAGACAGCATGCTGCCTGAATAGCCTCAACAAGAACACAGGAGAAATAAAATCCAATGTTGGAGGATGACCTGAACCTAACAGCATTCATAGAAGAAGCAGACTCTGACCTGCCACATAGACAAATCTTCAGAATTCTGCTTAGAGTCATACAGGATATGAGGGAAGCAATACAGAAAAAGGATGAAATTATGTAGGAGATAAAGACCATGCACCAAAGGGAAATATAGGAGTTAAGGGATGAGGTATCAAAAGCTAGTAGCAAATTCACAGACTTCGCCAACAGAGTCGAAGAAGTAGAGAACCACAACAGTGATCTGGAAGATAACCAGGTAGACTTCAACAAACAAGAAAAACAGCTAAACAAGCGAAGCTGAAGAAAACCTGAGAGCCATGTCTGATGCTATGAAGAGGAATAACGTTAGAATAATTGGACTACCTGAAAAAAACACAACAAAGAAGTCTACAGAAAAAACAGTGAGTGAATTCTTAGAGGAAAACTTCTCCAGCTTAATGAATGAAAATCAGGCAACCATTCAAGAAGTTGAAAGGACACCAGCTAGACTGAATCCCAAGAAAAATTTGCTAAGGCATTTAATAGTTAAACTATAGAACTTTGAGGTAAAGGAGAAAATCATAAGAACAACTAGAGGGAAAAAAGCAGTGACCTATAAAGGCACTCAAATAAGAATATTCTCAGATCTATCAGCGGACACTATGAAGAAGAGGAGAAAGTGGAGCAACATATTCCAAACATTGAAAGAAAATAAGGCAAACCCAAGGATACACTATCCAGCTAAATTTTCTATCAAGATAGATGGAAAAGTAAGAATCTTCCCAAACAAGGAAAAACTCAAAGAATAGATTAAAAGAAATCCAGCCCAACAAAAAAAATCCTTGCTGACCTAGCATTGGCAGAAGAACAACACTCATTAAGCTCAAATAAGAGACTGCTACATAAAAAACAGCCCACAAGATAGCATTGACTCAACAGTGAAAAGAAGGCAAGAATGAAACACACACACACACACACACACACACACACACACAGTGCACTGGCAAGAAAGGGAGGAAGGAAAATACCCAACACAAAAGGTACAAGATTATATCAGAGTCCACAGATGGATGTAATAACCATTAATATCGATGGACTGATATTTATTCAGCTATTAAAAGACAGAGGCTAGCAGACTGGCTTAAAAAAACTATCCATTAATCTGCTGCCTCCAGGAGACACATCTTAAGACTACAGACAAAAATAGGCTGAGAATAAAAGGCTGGAGAAAAGCCTACCAAGCAAATGGCAGTTCACTAAAAGCAGGTGTTGCAATCCTAATCTCGGACAAAATTGATCTGAAGGTGCAAGCCACAACAAGAGATAAGGAGGGGCACTATATAATGCTCAAGGGAACAGTAGACCAAGAATCATTTAGCATATACATTCCCAATGAAAGACCCGTGAAATTCGTCAATCAAAAGCTCCAAAAGATGAAAAAAAACACCCACAGGCTCAACAATTATAGTAGGTGGCTTTCATACACCATTCTTCAATAAAGATGGATCACAGGGAGACAAGCCTAACAAGGAGGCTACACATCTAAACTCTATAATTAGATAACATGACCTGATAGATATTTTCAGAGCTCTCCAGCCAAATGCAAAAAATTCACATTCTTCTCAAGTCCACATGGCACATACTCAAAGACCTGGGACACAAGTCGAGTCTGTGTAAATTCAAGTACATAGGGATCATACTGACTTCTTTCTCTGACTACTATGCCATAAGGCTGGAGATCAACAAAAGGAAGATTAAGAAAACAAAGACAAATGATTGGAGGAAGAACAACTATTGCAAAAGGAGTGGGTACTGGCCTACATCAGAGATGAAATTAGAAATTTTCTAGAAACCAACGAAAATGAGAATATGATGTACCAAAACCTTTGAGACACAGCAAAGGCAGTTGTCAGAGGAACTTTGATAGCAATACATGCATTCATGAAAAAGGAAGCTTACTATTGATATGCTGACACAAAACTTACAGCAATTAGAGCAGAGTCAACAGGACAATCTTACTAATAGCAAAAGAAAAGAAATAATAAAAATCAGGGCTGAGATTTCATGAGAGGGAAACAAGAAAAGTATAGAAAAATAAATGCAGCTAAAAGTTTGTTCTTTGAAAGGATTGACAGAATAGACAGACCGCTAAGGAACAAATTTCAAAAGCGAGGATGAGGGATAAAGCAAGGGACACTACACAATGGACCCTGTGGAAGTTACATAATCTCCTGTCAACTTGCAAAGGGGTGGAGTCTAGCCTGTAAATCAGGCCATAGTCATTGAGGCCTCCATGTTGGCATGGCCTTTTCCTGAGGATTCTGGTAACTCCTGTATTCCTCCCTGGAGGCGAGAGAAATCTCTGCTTCATCTTTCTGCTGACAAGCCACATGGAGCTACATGCTGATGGAGCCATATCCCTGTAGCTGGAGGAGCCACGTGGAGACCCACACCAGTACTGAGATGCTTCCACCACCACTAGAGCTATATATATAAAAAAAAAAGAATTTCCATCCACTGACCTGCAATCTTCCTCCATTTGGTGTCATTGCATGTGTTGCATGAGTCTGAAGAGGAATTCATAGACTACTATCAGATATATGTGCTAATATTGAACTTATGGACTTGAACTGGACTGGGCTGGGATATTTTCTTTATATACAGTAGCTCTTTTATAGAAAATTCTTTTTTATACACATATGAGTGTCTATGATTTTTTTCCCTGTGGTCTACCTGGACTAACACAGACCCTAATAAAATCAAAAGGATAATTACACAGTACTACAAAAGCCTGTACTCCAAATGAATTCAACAACATGGAAGACATGGACAAATAATTGGGGGAAAATATCCCTCCCTAGACTATCCCACATGGACTATATGCATACATTCATGGGGTGAGGTCCAGGCACTATGGCAGGGGTTAAATCCAATCCAGGATATAGATGGCATCCACCTTAAAAGGAAGGGAAAATAAAGAAAGAAAAAACAGAGGATGTGGGTATTGGGGAACAGAACAATAGCCTACCCAAGAAGTATTGTTTATATCTCCACAGGAGAGGGACAGAGATTCCAGACCTCACCCTGGTCCACCAAGGCATGAATGCAACATACTGGCATGAAGCAATGAATCAATAGAGAGGTCTGCGGGCTGTCCCCAGTCCCAGCTACATGGACCTCCTCCCCAGAAGAATGCACTACAGGGGACAGTAACTGAAGCTATAGCCTGGGAGAGTGGCATGTCTGCTCAGAGCACACAGGAGCAAACTGAGAGGAAAGGAAAGAGAAAGAGAGAGAGGAACACACCCTGACCCACCAAGCACAAGGGTGATATTCCTGCTCGAGGGCAACCAATGCACAGCGAGGACCATAGGACCGGCCCCACCACGAGACATGACTTCCTTCACTAACCTATAGCACTAAAAGGGACAACACTGGAGACACAGTGAAGAAACTGTGCCCGATCTTCCCCTGCCACACTAGAGTGAAACACAAAGGGCATGCAACAAAGCAGCAAGGGGAGAAAAGTAATGAAGTCCCTGGGGAATCCCAAAAATAGACTTTGGGAGCAGGGCGTGGCACCTCATCAGACTTGACTAGAAAACATGCATAAAGGTCAACAGACAGTCCTGTAACTATTTATAGGCTTTTCTTTTTTGTTGTTGTTTTTCTTTTGGTTTTATTTAGTTTCATTTTATTTTGGTGTTTGTTATTGTTTTGCATGTCTATCAAAATAAGATAGGTCGGATAAACTATCCCAATGGGAAAACAGCATGGTTCCAGGGTGACCGATGATTCTGGGGGAACATGAGAGAGGTGTAGGTGTAGGAAAGGAAAGGGGGAGCCAACAAACTCAGGGGCAAGAAAACAAGTGATCTAAAAATAGATGGCAACAAGGGTGTAGGATCCCTGGTGAGGTTTGATCAAGTGCAATGTAGCCCAGATGAATTAATGAGAGCCAAATGATGGTCAAGAGGGGGAGGGGGAGGAAAGGACAGGGGGAGCCAACAAACTCAGGGACAAGAAAACAAGTGATCTAAAAATAGATGGCAAGGAGGGTGTAGGATCCCTGGTGGGGTTTGATCAAGTGCAATGTAGTCCAGATGAATTAAAGAGAGCCGAATGATGGTCATAATAGTGGGACAAGAGAAAAGTAAAAGGAAATAGAGGAAAGAACTAGGAGACAAAAGACATCTATAGAAGTATAAATACAGGCATGTACATATGAAAATATATTTATATGTGATAGGGAAATAGATCTATTTACATCTATTTATGTTTTGTATTAAGGTAGCATATGGACATTGGGCCTCAGCTCAAGTATTCCCTCAACACAAGAACACTTTGTTCTAATAACCTGGCATTCTGTGATGCTTACCTTCCCTACATGATCACTGAAGACAAAATGGGTGCATAAGAAAATGTGGTGAAGAAAGCTGATGGTGCCCAGCTAACAAAAGATATAGTGTCTGGGGTCTTCCAGCAGCCATCTAGTTGGGAAGCAACAAAGCCGAAATGGAATAAGCACACCAGCCTGTGTGATCATGAGGTGTCGAACAGATCATGTATCAGGTATCAGAAATTCAAAACCAAACAATCATATTGATGTGAATGAGGGGGAGGGTAGAGTGGAGACCCAACCCTCATCTGTAGACAATTGGATATTTCCTCATAGAAGGGTCACAAAGAAATGATGAGCCAGTCAAGGTGTAGTAGAGCACCAAGGAAACATACAGTATTCCTCTAGTTCTTTAATGCTCCCCCCACACCTCCTCTGTGACCCCAATTCTACCTTACAAATCCACGCTAGACCAGAGCACATACACTGGAAGAGATAAAAGCAACACAGGGAATGCAGGACAGATAAACCCTTTAGGACCAA
This sequence comes from Echinops telfairi, assembly GCF_000313985.2. Classification (NCBI taxonomy): domain Eukaryota; kingdom Metazoa; phylum Chordata; class Mammalia; order Afrosoricida; family Tenrecidae; genus Echinops; species Echinops telfairi. The sequence goes on from NW_022111373.1 coordinate 24,384,829, forward strand.
TAATGATAGCAGTGATACCAGGAAGGTAGGTGGAAAGTGGTGGGGGAGAACGGGTGAACGGATCACAATGATTGACGTATACTGCCTTCCCCCCGCCTCTATGGGGACAAACAGCAGAAAAGTGGGTGAAGGGAGAGATCTATCAGTGTAAGACATAAAAAATATATATAAATTATCAAGGGTTCATGAGGGAGAAAGGACGGGGGATAGAGGGAAAATTTGAGGAGCTGATACCAAGGGCTCAAATAGAAAGAAAATGTTTTGACAACGATGATGATAACATATGTACAAATGTGTTCGACACAATGAATGCATGTATGGATTGTTACAAGAGCTTTAAGACCCCCCAATAAAATGTTTATAAATAAAGCAAAATGTAATAACAAGGAATCTGTTTCACCATTCTAGCCCTTTCTAATAAGATTTTCTTTTGACTGTATCTTTCTACTTTTATAGGCAATAAAGCAGCAAGGTACTCCATGAAAATTTCCTGCCCTCACACTGGCTTCCAGTTGAACTATTTCCTGGTGTTCATTTGAGTGATTGGGGATTGTGTCTGCTGTAGCTCTGTCCTCCTCTGGAAATCAGAGGCTTTAACTGACCTAGAACTCAACAATCTCCTCCTAATTTTGTCTTTGCATTCACATTTCTTCAGTCCTCCAGGGCACTGATCTATCTTTCCTCTTTGAATACATTGACCTAATCATCATGTTGCCAGGAACACACTATTATTGTTGAACATATGTGTTTCATATATTTATAATTTCTATATATGGTTAAAAGTTCACTAATTATAAAGCTTTTCTCCAACATTATTGAATGATACTATAGTATTTTGTATATAGATGAGAAAGTATTATTAACCTCTCTAAAATTTATTAAATACTGGATAAGTATAAAGGAATAACTATAATGTATAAGGATGTTAGAAGGTATTACTACATATTCATAGCACAAAATTTTTTTTAAACAAACAAACAAAAAGCAAAATGTGAAGCTACTGTTTCTTGACAGTACTCTTTATTTAGGCCTCTAATTTCTTAAGGCAGAGTTCTATTTTTCTAATCCTTACTGAAGAATTCTGCACTTTGATTTGCAGTATGACAAAATTGTAGTTTTGAATCATAGATGGTCTTAAATTGATAAAAAAAATGTTGATTGACTTTTGGGTGCAAAAAATAAGCCTTAAGGGACAAGATCAAGGTTGTAGGGTGGATGGGTAAGGTTTCCCAGTGGAATTCTTGTGAGACAGCCCTGGATAACTCTTACAAGAATAATGCGTGGGTGCATTGTCCTGATTTTCTATTGGGAATCCCCACCCAAACAGTTGCTATACTTTCTTATTTGACTTCTCTGCGTCTACCTGAATTGGGTCTACTAGATCTTTTCCGAAACCACTGTTTTGATTGGACAAATTGTTGGAAGACACTCTATAAAACCAAGCCAAGTGTATTACTGAGAGAATTTGTCTGCATATATCCACTGACTGTATAGCAATATTCTTTGACTTACCCTCCCCTCTCAAAAAAAATCACTGCCCTTCAGTCCATCTGACTCAGAGTGACCTTTGAGGGCAGGGCAGACCTGCTCCTGTGGGATTCTTGAGATTATAATTCTTTGTCGTAATAGAAAACCTCATCTTTCTCCTGCATTATGGTTGGTTTCAAGTTGCAGAACTTGTAGTTAACATTATGCAATCAAGGCTGCGTTTGCAGGGTTCCCTGTTAGGCTGCTAACCGCAGGTTGGCACTTCAAAACCATTAGCTGCTCTTGGGGAGAAAATGGAGATTTCTACATCCATAAACAGCTACAGTCGTGGAAACTCACATGGGCAGTTCTACTCTGTCCTTCAGAGTCTCTGTGAATCAACATATACTCAATGATAGTGAGTTTGTTTTGTTTTTTAAGTATGTGAGATATACTAAAAACACTACAACAAGAAAAGGAGGGTCCTACCCAGTATAAAACATAGAATGAACCTAATAAAACATAGAACATAACCAGCTTACACCCACTTCCCTCTCTCAGAGGAGACCACAACAATTTTTGTGTGTTTATTATTTTTCTGCTTTGTTTGAAACTTGTTGTTTAGGATTATAGGTTTTGATTGTTTATATATGAACTTATACTGCATACAGTCCTCTACACGTGTAGTTTTTCTCAATACAGTATTATGTTGCTGAACTTTATGTTGATAGAGGTACCTGTAATTAATTATTTTTATATTACAGTGCAATATGTTATTGACTAAAAATTCTATAATTTTTTGTTAAGTATACTGCTGATGGATAATTGAAAATTAACTCTAGATACCTATCAGTTGATTTCTGAGTTGTAAAAGGTATATACTTAATATGAGCCTTCTAGCCATAATTCCTTATGTGATGTAAATAGCTTCTATGCCTTTGGCTATTATCCCATTTTTGAGGGAATTCTCTGTTATGCTAATGAGTTGTATTAATATGGGATGTATTTTGACTCTTCAGTTTCCTAGAGGGTATGAACCAAATCCTAAACCAGTTTTTCCTTGTGGATATGGTCTACTGAAAGACAAAAACCACACCTCAATCTGAGCCAGTCCTCTGTATAAAAGAACCATTTTAGACAAAGCAGAACAAATTCCTGGACCATAAAAAAAAAGCCACCATATGAGTACACATGCAATCCCTAGCTGAGTTGTAGTAGAGGCCATGCTGTGTCAAGACCAGAGACTGAGGTAAAGGGACCATGAGACAGAGCAAAGGAACAGCATGGAGACTATGAGACAAGGTAGCAAGAGGGCCTCCTCTCCCATCAGGGCAGAAACCACGGGACCCTGTGAGTGAGGGGCTGATGACTGGATAGAGACTTGGCTACTGGCTAAGGAGAGGTATTACTGTGGACCACTGACTAGATCCTTACCATTTACAAATCCTGACTTGTGGTAACCTGCTATATTCCGTAATAAATATGCTTAATTGTGGGTATTGTTTGTGAATTCTGTGTGGTTATTACAGTGAATTATCAAACCTAGCAGAGAAGTAGAGTATCATGGGAGGAACAGTTGATATCAGCATAGGATCAAAGAAGGATGGAGGGGGTGGGGTGTCGATATATGTCTTGCCTCTCTGTTTTGTGGCTATTTGCCTTGGGTTTGGGGGGAGTTGAATTCTCCTTTTTCCTTGGGTAGCCACAGGAAGTCAGATGTGGCCACCATGATGTTTACTCAACGTGCAGTAGGCATAAAGCAACAATGCCAAATTGTTTTCCAAGCAATTTTACTAATTTATCCTCTTACCAGCAATGTGTATATTTACTTATTGACATATTGGCTAATGGTTGACCTATTTTACTTTAAAATTTCTGCCAATCTGATAGACCTCAAATACTATTTGTGGTTGCATTTATGGGGCTCCCATGACTATCTTTTCATATGTTTATGTTTCCTCTTTTGTAAAGTGACTGCTCTGATTTCTGGCTCACTTTTCCATCTTTGTTTTTTTTCTTAGTTGATGGGTAGGAAATCTCACTGAAAAAGTAAACCATAAAAATGTTGAAAGGGGGCAAATTTTTAATTGATCCATGGGATTAGGAATGCTGTTCCTGTAAACATGTACAGCATAGATCCCCAAACTTATTTAGCAAAAGCAATGATTTGTTCATAGCACATACCTTTTTCAACAATACAAAAGGTGATTATACACATGGACTATATGGAATATAGTCTCCAGATGAAATATGCAGAAACAAAATTGACTGCATTTGTGGGAAGAGACAATGGAGAAACTAAATATCAGCAGCTAAAACCAGGCCAGGGCAGACTGTGGAACAGATCACTAATTGTTCATATGTAAGTTCAGGTTGAAACCGAAATTAAAACAAGTCTACAGGGGGCAAACTGTGATCTTGAGTATATGCCACCTAAGTTTTGAGAACATCTCAAGAACTGATTTGTTGGGTTGAACCTATTGACAGAACTATTGAACCGTGGGAAGGATATTGAGAACTTCATTCATGAAGAAAGCAAAAGGTAATTAAAAAACAGGAAAGAAGAAAAGATCAAAGTTGATGTCAGAAAAGACCCTGAAACTTGCTCTTAATTGTAGAGTAGCTAAGGCAAATTGAAGAAATGATGAAATCAAATGCTGAATAGAAAATTTCAAAGGGCAACTCCAGAAGACAAAGCTAATATTACAATGAAATGTGCAAAAACCTAGAATTAGGAACTCCAAATGGAAGAATACACCCAGCATAGCTTAATTGGAAAGAACTCAAGAAAAAATTCAAGTCTAACCTTGAGTTACAATACTGAAAGTTTCTGTGGGTAAAATATTGAAAGATAGAGACAACATCAAAAGAAGGCAAATAAAACATCAAGTCACTGTACCAAAAAGAATTAGTCGACTGACATTCCATTTTAGGGGTTTTAATAAGCACCATATGAGCAAGAACCAATGGTACTACAGAAAGAAGTTTTCAGCTACACTGAAAGCATTAACTAAAAATAAGGCTCCAGGAATTTATGGAATACCAATTGAAATGATCCAGTAAGCTGATGAAGCACTGGAAGCACTCACTCATTTATGCCAGAAATTTGGACGACAGCTACTTGACCAACTAACTAGAAGAGATCCATATTAGTACCCATCCCATAGAAAGATGACCCAACAGAATGCACAAATTGTAGAATGATATTGCTAATATTAAATTCAAGTCAAAATTTTCCTGAAGATCATTCGACTACCATTTCTGTAGTACATTAATCAAGAGTAGCCAGAGGTTCAGGCCCAAATTAAAAGAGGACATGGTACAAGGGACACCATTGCAGATGTCAGATGGATCTTGGATCAAAGCAAAGAATACCAGAACGTGTTTACTTCTGTTTTATTGACTAAGCAAAGGCATTCAACTGTGTGTATGACAACAAACTAAACATATTCACAAGAAGAATGGGAATTCCAGAACACTTACTTGTGCCTGTGGGAGCCTGTATATGGATCAACAGGCAGTTGTGCAAACAGAAGATAGAAAAAATGCATGGTTTAAAATCAGAAAAGGTGTGTGAGGGTTTTATCCTCTTACTATATTTATTTAATCTGTATCTGAGCAAATAATCAGAGAAAATGTATTAAATGAGAAGAATGCTACAATAGGATTGGAGGAAGATTTATTAACAACCAGCAACAGTGCTTTCTAAAAGGGAGGAGGACTTGAGACATTAGCTGGTGAAGATCAAGGATTGCAGCCTTCAGCATGGATTATAACTCAATATAAAGACAACCAAAATCCTCACAAGTGGACTAATAGGTTGCATCATCATAATGAAGAAAAGTGTGAAGTTATCAAGGATTTCATTTTGCTTGGATCCTCAATCAATGCTCATGGCAGAAGTGGTCAAGAGATCAAATGACACATTATATTGGGTGAATTTGCTGTACAAGACCTCTTTCAGGTGTTGAAAAACAAGATTGCTTTGAGGACTAAGGTGAGCCTGGCCCAACCCATGGTGTTTAAAGTTGTCTCATATGCATGTGAAAGATGGACATTGAATATGGAAGATCAAAGAATAATTTGTGCATTTGAATTATGGTGCTGGCAAAGAATATTTAAAGTACCATAGACAGCCAAAAGAACCAACACATTTGACTTAGAAGTACAGCCAGAATACTCCTTAGAGGCAAGGATGGCAAGATTTTATGTCACATACTTTGGACATGCTGCTGGGAGAGACCAGTCCATGGAGAAGGACATTATGCTAGATAATAGAGAGGCAATGAAAAAGAGCAATGCCCTAAACAAGGTGGATTGACAGAGTGGCTGCAATAATGAGCTCAAGCATGGGAATAACTGCAAAGATGGCGCAGGTGCAGGCATTACTTTTCTCTGTTGTACGTAGGCTCATTGTGAATTGGAGCCAATTGGATGGCATCTAACAACAATGACAACAACTACATTAATTGCCTATCTTCCACATGCATATGAGGTGATTGAAAGTACCATTATTTGAGTCAGGCACACCTTCATCCTCAAAAAAACCTTCTTGATTTTCAACAAATTGAAAGAGGTCTTCTACAGCAGATTTACTCAATGCAATGGGCCATTTGATCTCTTGACGGCTGCTTCCATGAACATTGGTTGTGGATCCAAGCAAAATGAAACCTTTGATAACTTTACTTTCCCATCAAATTATCAAGAGATTGTCTATTGATCCAGTGGAGAGGATTTTTATTTATTTAGTTTATATTAAGGTGTAATCCATACTGAAGACTATAGTATTTGGTCTTCATCAGCAAGAGCTTCAAGTTCTTTCCAATTTCAGAAAGCAAGATACTGTCATTTGTACACTGTAGATTGTTAATAAACTTCCTTCCAACCATTAAGTCATATTGCTCTTTATATAGTCTAGTTTCTTGGATTTATTTGCTCAGCATACAGACTGATAAGTATAATGAAAGGATACAACCTTGGCACACACCTTTCCTAATTTTAAACTACTTAGTATCCATTTGGTAAAATGATTGCCTATTGTTCCATTTACAGATTCCTCATGACCACAATTAAGTGTACTGGAATATCTGTTCTTTGAAATGTTATCTATAGTTATGATCCACACAATCAAATGCCTTTGCAAGGTCAATGAAACAAAAATAAACATTTTACAGGTATTTTCTGCTTTCAGGTAAGATGTACCTGCCCTCAGTAGTGATATTTCTTTTTCCATGTTGTGGTAGTTACATAATCTGTTGTCAATTTGAGACTTAAGAGTGATGGGGTGGAGTTTAGCCTGTCAATCAGGTAACAGCTTGATGACGTCATTTGGAGGCATTAAGGAGCTAAATAGCTCACTGGAGGCGGGACACAGGCTCACTCCCTGGGAGACACTCCTTCTGAGAAGACACATGGAGCTATGCTAGAGTCCTGGAACTGAAGGAGCCATGTCGAGAACCCTGCAGCACTGAGATGTTTCCACTGACACTGGATCCACAAGACCCACTGGCCTGTGATTTGGCATTATTGCATGGCTGAGTGAGAGTAAAGAGGAAAATATAGATTGGTTTCGGGCATATGGGCTAATATTCGATTATTGTCTTGATCTGGATTGGGCTGGGATGTTTTCTCAATATACAATTGCTCTTTTATGCAAAACTCTGTCTTATACACATGTGAGTATAAGACACATATGAGTGTCTATGAATTTGTTTCTTTAGTCTAGCTGGACTAACACATGTCCTCTTCTGAATCTGACACGAATTCCTGATGATTCTGTCAATGGATTGCTACAACCATTTCAAAAGTTTCTTCAGCACAATTTTACCTCCATTTGATATTAATGATGTTATTTGCTAATTTTTACATTCTTTTGGGTTACTTTTCTTTGTAAATGACACAAATAAGGATTTCTTTCCTTTGCTTGGTGTGTTAGTCCAGGTAGACTAGAGAAACAAATCCAGGGAGACCCATATGTGTATAAGAGAGAGGTTTATATACAGCAGCAATTGAAAGTTGAGAAAACATCCCAGCCCAGT
>NW_022111373.1:24393457-24398112 GCF_000313985.2 Echinops telfairi
TTCTTGATCATATGCTACTTCTTGAAATGAACAAACATCAACCGGCTCTTTTTGATACAATAACCATCATTAGGTAATTCCCTGTCCCTGATGTCTGCGTGCTAGCTGGTACAGGTGGTATCACCCTATAATCTAAAAAGCCATTATAGGATAATTTGAGATGGAAATAGGTGAAACTCAAATAATTTTGGGCTAAGAAGAGATGAACAAATGGCAGCTTATCAAATTCCAACAAACCTGGCTCAATTACTATGGTGTTTGGACAGGCATGTTTCCTGTGATTTCATTATGCTCAGGGTAAAGACTTGAATGTTAGATCAACAATGTGCAAACTTGGTTTATTCTCTGAGGTCAGGAAAGAGATGACAGAATTCCAGCAGGAGAGCTTTAGCATTTGCCAAGAACACAAGGAGAAATGACACACTATTCAGTGTAAATTTATCATAGAACAAAACTTCTGACTATAACACTTCATGTGTGCATACAGACATACACACATGCATACACACACATGTTGTTATCATTTTTAGGTGCTGTCCAGTTGGTTCTAACTCATAGTGACCCTAGGTAAGACAGAGTGAAACACCGTTTGGTCCTGTGCCATTCTCACCACTGTTCTTATGCTTGAGCCCCTTGTTGCTGCCACTGTGTCAATCCAAAAAAGCGAAGACCTTTTTGGATGCCCCTCTACTCTACCTAGCATGATGTCCTTTTTCAGGGATTGGTTTCTCCTGATAATGTGTCCTCAGTACTTAAGACTAAGTCTCACAGTCCTCATTTTCAAGAAGCGTTCTGGCTATACTTCTTGCAAGACAAATTTGTTGGTTCTTTGAGCAGACCAGGCCATTGTTAGGTGCCATTGAGACCGTTCTGACACATCAGGACCCTGTGCACAACAGAGTGAAACACTACCTTGTCCTGAACCATCTGCACAATTGTTCCTATGCCTGAGGGCAAGATTGCTGCCCGGGGTCAGTCCGTCTCCTTGAGGGCCTTTCTCTTTTTCAGTGTCGCTCTACTTGATCAAGCATGATGTCCTTCTCCCCAGACTGGTCTCTCCTAACAACAGGTTCAAGAAACATGAGATGAAGTTTGCCATTCTTACCTCTAAGGAGCATTCTGATTGCACTTCTTCCAAGAGAGATTTGTTGGTTCTTTTGGCAGTTCATGGTACTTTTAGAACGTGCCACCATAATTCAAATGATCGATTCTTCTTTGCTTTTCCTTACCCAATGCCCACCTTTCCCATGCATATGAAGCAATTGAAAATATCCTGATTTTGGTCATGTATACCTTAGGTCTCAAAGTAATAACTTTAAAGTAATGCTTTAAGGAGGTCTTGTACAGGAGATTGACCCAATGCAATGAGTTATTTGATCTCTTTCATGAGCATTGATTGTGGATCCAAGCAAGAAAAAATCCTTGACAACTTCAATCTTTTCTCCATTTATCATGTTACGTTAAGAACTCTACATCAGGATTGGAGGAAGGCTTATTAACAACCTATAATATACAGATGATATAACCTGGATTACTAAAAGTGAGGAGGAATTGACGTGCTGCTTGATGAAGATCAAAGATTGCAGCCTCCGGTATTGATTGCAGCTCAGTGAAAAAACAAACACAAGCTCTCACAACTGGACCAATAAAAAAACTGCATACACATACATGTATATTATATATTTAAGAATATATTGTACATGAGGGCACTACACATGACTTAGTGATTTTTTGGACCGAGGACTTAAATGCCTCCTGGAGAAACATTCAATGCTGATCCTACCCAGCCAGATCTGTAATTGCTTGCGATGCAAATGATAGGGGCCAAGGGCTCTCCCCAGATTTGTCCTTGTCAGAAGAACAACAATGCTTAGGACTAATACCTAAAGTTATACATGACTCTAAAAAGAGCAATTTGTCAAGTGTTTTATTGGCAAAAATTGAAATGAAATGAGGTCTCAGGCTCTTGAAGTCACTTTGCAACAGGAAGAATTCATTATCTAGCAATGCACAGAGGAAAATGACACACAATTGTATTTGCTTGTAAAGGATGAGTGCCCACACATAAAGCCAAAGCAGCCGAGGTCACTTATGAGAAAGAAACGACATGAAAGCTGAGACTCAAGTGTCTCAGGCCTGATGTGCTCCCTTGTCTTCCTCCCAATCGGGCTGCTTTGGGATGTATTGTTCAATGTCCTGAGAAGGATGCTTACGCAACTCTTTGTTGTTTATGCAAAGTTACTTTTTGTGCAGGGAACAGAATGCAGGCTGAAATATCTTGTCTTTTGTTGTGAATGGAGTTTATTTTCTCCTTATGTTACTTATTATTCTTAAAGTTACGTTTCCTCTTGAGACAATATGCCATTTTATGGTATCCTCCCATTTATTTGGTGAAGATGCAGCCTATATAACAGTTCAGCATGTGGTTAGTTATGGGAGAACAGAGAGGAAGTGAATGTCAAGCATCGATTTTCAGGTCTGCATTTATCAGCATGTTCATTAAAATCTTGGAGCTGAGAGCGGATTGTTGATTTTATTTTTAGGAATGAGTTTTCTTTGTTATGTTAAATAGGAGATATTAATGTGTTTTAAATTAATCTCATGTGAGATATAAAAGAACTGATTAAGTACCCAAGCAAGCACAGATTGGTGAAGGGTATATGCATATCACATGATGACCAAAGACCTAGAAGAACTTGAGAAGAGATAAGGACTTCCCTCATGACAGAACACATGGAATACTTTCTCCTAGAGCTGACTCCTACATTTGTATTTTTATTCTCCTCTTGTGAAAAATAATTTTTTAAAAGTTACTCACATTTCCATTACAGTACCACTAGGTAATGGAAGACAATAAGTAAGGAAATAGATGTAACTATCAACTCCTCTTAATCCCTCCATACACCTCAACTTTGACTGAACTCAGATATCACAAGAAGAGGAATAGAAGGGCACACAGATGAAGTAGAAATCCTATCTTTTCTGCTCCTTTCCCCTTTTCTCCAAACAGGTGTCTGCATCAAAGCCACCGACCTGACATGACCAGAACAAAAAGAGGCAAGGGAGAAACGCAGTGTACGGCAATCGAACCCAGTACTTTACGAACAGCAGTAGGACCAAGAGGGCGCTTGGAAGTGCTGTGCTTGACGACCAACACGTCAGGATGTGGGCAGAAAGAAAGGGGACAAGGAGATTGATAATGTTCCCTCGGCAGCCCTAGAACTTGGTATATTCTTTAGCGAGAGGGGAAATCTAGTTTTAAAAAGTCAGATGCAGAACAATGGAGAGAAACCTCTTTTCTCTCTACTCGAGACCAGTTTCCATTTGCCCTCTCAGGGCTTTGGAAAGGTTTAGAGTGGAAGAGGTCGTGATGAACACCAGGGCAGGAACAAAAGTCAAAACAGAATTGAAGTCAAAATACTTACTGTCAGAAGCGAACAGTTCTTTAAATCAACATGAGGCTGTTTCGAGCTTTTAAATGGAAAGTGTGCTTTTTTTAAATGACAAAGGGTGCTCTCTTTTTGTTGTGATTGACTCTTCAGGTTGAGTTGACGAACCTCTCACCAAATGTGAAAATGGCCTCAGTTCTTAGAGGCGAGTGTGCTTGGTGAATTTCCTTTCGTCTTTCTCCTTCCAGTCTTCCATCCTGGGCTCAGGAAATCTTCTCCCTTTCCTTCCTTACTGACTTGGGATGTCACAGAAAATACTCTGTAAAGGAGGGAGAGATGGTGTGATGGAGATCCTGTGAATGTGAGATCTACTAGTTAAGCACTCACCTTTCAGTTGATGGGCAGGGGTTTGAGTCCTTCCATAGAGATTTCTGTCCTGGAAACACGATGGGCCTGTTCGACTTCATCTCATGGAGCTGCTATAAGTCAGCCTTGGCTCCCCAGAACCCTAAAGGCGGACGCTTGTATATCTTTCCTTGTTGAAATTATGTGATGGATTCTAGTTTGTAGGAAACATTTCTCCTTGGACCAGGTGTTGGTTCTGCTAAATGCGGTCGAGTTGGCTCATGACTCCTGATGATGACGTGCAAAACGCAATAAGACCATGCCTGGTCCCCAGGAATTGGTTGTGTATCGGCCGGGTGCGACCCATGAGGTTTTCAGGGGCTTATTTGAGGAAGTAGATTGCCGGCATGTCTTCCGAGTTTATCTTGCTCTAGAGGTTGTACTGAAACTTGTTCAGCGTGATCGCAACACACAAACCATCACAGAGGGAGGGGTGGTGGCAACCTCTGAGGTGCATAACTGGGCATCCAACCTTAGTGTCCTTCCTGCGTGGAAGAAGGAGTCCATCACTGAGACACACATGTGCCGTATGCGTCATGGGTATTTAGTCCTTGCTAAGAGAAGCCTATGGGAGCCTTGATGGCACAGTGGTGACACGTGGGGCTGCTCCCCTGCCCCGTAGGATCATTGTCAGTGGGAATTGCCTCATGGCAGTGAGTGTTGTCATGTTTTTAAGAGAAGCACGTGAAGACTGTGGTAGGAGTCGTCGGGGGACAATCACTAATAGCTAGTTGGAAGCAATGTCGTCAAGTAGTTGCTCAGCCTCTGATCGATACTTCTTTGCTTTTCCTTACCCAATGCCCACCTTTCCCATGCATATGAAGCAATTGAAAATATCCTGATTTTGGTCATGTATACCTT
>NW_022111373.1:24398212-24400553 GCF_000313985.2 Echinops telfairi
AGTTTATCTTGCTCTAGAGGTTGTACTGAAACTTGTTCAGCGTGATCGCAACACACAAACCATCACAGAGGGAGGGGTGGTGGCAACCTCTGAGGTGCATAACTGGGCATCCAACCTTAGTGTCCTTCCTGCGTGGAAGAAGGAGTCCATCACTGAGACACACATGTGCCGTATGCGTCATGGGTATTTAGTCCTTGCTAAGAGAAGCCTATGGGAGCCTTGATGGCACAGTGGTGACACGTGGGGCTGCTCCCCTGCCCCGTAGGATCATTGTCAGTGGGAATTGCCTCATGGCAGTGAGTGTTGTCATGTTTTTAAGAGAAGCATGTGAAGACTGTGGTAGGAGTCGTCGGGGGACAATCACTAGTAGCTAGTTGGAAGCAATGTCGTCAAGTAGTTGCTCAGCCTCTGTTGTCATTTGCTTGTTTTTGTACCCTGATTCTGTTCCTTCCCACTGAACGTTGTTTGGCCAGCTACTCTGGCCACTCCAAGAAGCAGACTCAGAGAGAAGTTTAGTGGGCTCATCATTTATTCAGGAGTAACCTTGGTCCAACACCTGTGAGAGGGCAGGGCATATGGAGCTACATAGCCGGGGGTTTGGGAGCCTGCCTGACCTTTCAAAATTGTCATTCTGATCAGTCACTGAACATTGGCCACCCTAGCCAGGAGTGTGTCTTTGGACAAGACCGCTCTGTATTTGCGCGTCTTTGAGGAGTTGACAGCAGAAGGCTGGCAGCCAGCAGCACTCCCAAAAACTGAGCCAAGAGGCCCTTTCTGAAAGAGGATCCTGGTGGTATGAGTCTACCCCCACTTATCTTCGCTGGGCCTTTGTTTCTTAAGAGTATTTATTTGTTTACTTAGAATTAAATGGGATGACACATGTAAAATGCTTAGAACTATGCCTGGCATGGAGCGTGATTGTGTATCAGATAGAGAATAAATTATTTGCTCAGGGTCTTCAAGTTAGTAAGTGGCAAAACTGGTTTTGACATTCAGATATAACTTATTACTATCTTCTTTTAATCATTACAGCAGAAATTGAACATACTAATTTCCGTATCAATTGGGGTAGATTTGCTTTTCTTCTTCTGTCATGTGGGAATATAGCCTTGTTGGCTCACTGAATGTATTTCACATAAGATTGGCTTTTGAGCCATGTCTAGCTACAGGGACTCTCATTTTCTCTGAGCCCCAGGACTTTCCCTACGCTTTCCTTCCCAGCCTTTGCCTTTGCAGAGCTCTCTCCTCTAGCTCTAACTTCTTTGTTTTCCTGCTTGTCTCCAGTGATGGGGATTAGAGACTGGAGAGGTGAAATCATAACAAGGGCAGAAAGAAGGAAAACCCAAAAACCCTGAAGCCATTGCCATCAGGTGATTGCACCTCCTCATGGCTTGAGTCGGGACAGAATAGAACTGCAGTTCTAAGAACTGTTGTGTTCTAAGACTGGACCTCTTCATGGGAACAGCTCAGCCTTTCTTTCTTCGGCAGAGTGACTGCATGGGATGAACCGCCAACTTACTGCAGCTAGCAGACAACTAACTGCTAACCAAGACTCCTTGGAAAGAAGGCTTGTTCCCTAGTCCTAGGCTGTTTGTGTTCTCCTCTCAGCGCCATTCCTGGTCTTACTCTGTAAGACCACCCAGGCTCCATTATTTACCTTAACACCGCCCTGCGTCCACTCACAAACAAGCAAACCAACCCTCAGAGCATTCTTTTTGGGACAAAATGTTACACTTTCATCTGAAACTTAAATGAATCTTACTTTAGTTTTCTGTATCGAAAGTTCCACCTTGTAGAACTTCTGTGGCAATTCTCTGTCTTATTTCCCCAAACTGACAGATAAATGAATAGTTAGAAACTTCCTCTTTGTGAGTTGGCGGCTGCCTGTATTTTTCCTCCAGGAGCTACAAGTTGAATAGTAAATGCTATTTATTTTTAGTATTTCTTCTTCCACACAGGCATTTATGAGAAAATATATGTAAATCAATGCATACATTCATAGAATTCTAACTAATACAAAGAAATAAAAAATCTGTATTTTCAAGAAGCTTACAGCCTAGTTCAGAGCTGTATTACACAATAAGAAGTGGGGTTGGGTTTTTAGAAGACTATTCATTTTCTTTCCCAGAGTTCATAGCCACAAACTTATAGATGGAAGTTTCAAAGATTTGGTATTAAAACCAACACATACATTTATAGGGGCTCTGGTAGTGCAATGGCTAAGCACTCTCAACTGCTAAGCAAAATGTTAGTGGTTTGAACCCACCCAGTAACTCTGAGGGAGAAAGACTTGATCTGCTTAAAGATAAACAAGGCCATCTAGCTGAGAAGCAACAAAGCC
>NW_022111373.1:24401516-24406737 GCF_000313985.2 Echinops telfairi
GATTGTGATGAGTTGTATGAGACACCAAAAAATGATTTAAAAAAAAGTTAAGCCAAAACTGAGCTCACTGTCATGGAGGGAGCCAAAGCTGACTCACAGAGACCTTATAGGGTAGGGTAGAAGTGCTCCTGTGGATTTCTGAGACTGTAGCTGCTTATGGAAGTAGAAAGTCATAGCTTTCTCTCTTGGAGTGGCTAGAGGACTTGAACTGCTAACCTTGTGGTTATCAGCCTAATGCACAACCCTCTTTGCCACCAGGGCTCCTATTCTGTCATATGGAGGTCACTAGGTGTCAAAATCAACTCTAGAGCACCTGACAACATGACCATATATACAATTACACATGTAAGTGAATAATAGGAATGTAAAAGGAATGTAAACGATTTGTAATATCTAATAAGCACTCAACCTAATGATAAGTCTATCAGGTGGTTTGCTGTCTTCAGTCTATCCAAACCATCTTTATTACTTTAAATTTAGTATTCACCCAAAAGTTATAACAGGAAGAAGGTTAAAATTCTATATCCTAATATTGTTTACTATGTGTTGTTAATCCTTCGTTTTTATTTCTGTTGTTCCTGGACTTTTTCTACCCTCTCATTTACTCTTCCCCAGGAGACAAAGAATGGCTTAGTCTTTCTTACTGGTGATTTTGGGTGGAAAATTTGGTTATCGTCAGTCTCATTTCTGTCTTTTAGAGCAAACTGGTCCACAAAGTGCCTGAGCTCTGCTACCATAGGGCTGCCTGTCCTGGTCCAACTCCCACTGGGAATGAGTTTGTTTCTGTGTAATTGTGAAATTCATGGTTAGGAAGCCTGTTGACCCACAAATATAAACTATATTCTCCAGGATTATCTTAACCAGTAAAAAGGTGATGTTATATATAGACTCCTTATTCTTTAATTGTTCTTCAATTGGTTCAAAATTCAGATGGGGAGTTGGGTTGACATTTTTAGACTCCATTCAATTCTAGGTCTCAGGTGTTAGAGTTTCTGAAGAGGCGTTAACTTCAGACCAGAGCATTTTATGCTAAATGGAATGGCAGTCATCCAACAATTGTGTGTGTTTCTTCTAAAGACATGATCTTGGAAATAGGTACGAACTACCAACTTGGCTAATGTTCTTCAGTTCAACAGAAAAACAAAAAGCAAAACCAAACTTTTGTTAAACTCCTGTGATGGGTTAGTTGATGCACGTGTACAAGAGACACAGACATTAATGGAACGTGCCCCAGGGAACTCAGTCTAAGGGCTGTGTCAGGGTGCTTCAGAAGAGAGTAGCTCAAGGGTCAGGATAGAGTGTGACTGTTCTTTTCCTATTTAGAGCACTGCTACTGAGTGAGCAGCATTTTCATTAGCAGTGTAAGGTAAAGTATCACCCTGGTGATAACACAGTGAAAGGTGATATGAAGCTGTTTTTCTCTGGCTGGGTTTTACATAATGAAGAGAGCAATTATATCAATTATGCAAAGTCGCACAAATGAGAACTAAGAATCTGTGCCCACAGCTTGATGCCTAGGTTTATTTCTCTACTTTCTAGCTGTCTAGTTACCGCTCTTAGTTTCAAATTCCTCACTTAAGAAACAGGGATGGTGATAGTGCCTGCATTGTGGCAATGCGGTGAAGACTGAGCGAGTTAGTGGTACAAACAGAGGTGCTGTGAATAGTTTGGTATAAAGGGATTCTTTATGGGCACAGCTCTTGTTATCTGCAGCTATGATCAAGCATATGCCTAAGGTAGAGCAATGAGGAGAAAATTAACCTGGAGAAGACTGGGGAGGTGGCTGTTTGCAGTTCGTTAGAAGACTCTAAGTGTAAGCTTTTCTTCATGGTTATGGTGGGAACCGATAAATTTGATAGCAAAAATGATTTTTACACCTAGATAGGAAAAATCATTCACAGGTCAGCCTGTTCCCTCAAGCATATCCTGGATGTTTCTTTGGTAAAGCAGAAGCGTTTGGAGCTTTTACATCACCGGTGGGAGTAAGTAAAGTTACCTTGTGGTAGAGTGATTGGAAGTTTAGCCAAATCCCACTTTTTTGAGATGAGTGGTGAAATATAAGGCCAGACCTTGAAGTATGTTTTCCCGTGGGAATGATAGATATCTATTGCAAATGCTCATTCTGGTTGTTTTTTATAAAAAATCTAGACAAAGTGCTTATTATTAAATTTAAAAAAAGCATTTATTGACCATTAACTACATACATAGGTTCACACGTGGACATTGTTTAGTTATTATATAATTAAAATTTAAAAAATCATTTCAGGTAGATGTTGTTTATGTTGCTTTCATAGATTGGACCTTTAAAGTTTAGAGAGAGAACTTTCTGGAATTTAACCCTTAGCTCTTCTAGACTAGTTCTTAAAAGTTTCATAGATTTAATGAGACCCTAGAATGAGCCATCAGCACTTTCATTATTTTCATAAAAATTTAGAAGTACAGAAAATCACAAAAAAGAAAATACATGCCGTCCACTATTTAAAATTTACAATATTTTCATGGATATCTATGTCCATTTTCCCTACAAAAATGAACCTCTGCTTTTTATCTTTTTTAAAGCTTTCCTTTTAGCAATGTTATGAGATTTTTTCATGTTAATTTTCCCAAAATTGCTTGAAAGTTGCTGCATTTTATTACACAGATAAAGGAAGCTCTTATTCTTCAAATTTATGTTTCCCTATTTTAAACAACAATGCCATAAACATCTCTGTACATAATTCTTGGTGCATATTTCTTAATTTTTCCCTTAGAATAGATTATAAGAAAATAATTATTGCATAAAAGGTTATTCTAGCTATTTAAATCAAGCACAAAGGTGGCATAAAGCAACCACCATAGTATGAGGGAATTCACAAGGTTTGTGGGGAAAAATGGAATTAAAAAGTCATTGAATTTTTTTCATGAATGTTTGGAATCTCCCTTGTCATATGCTTCTGAATGCCATAGGTTAGGAATTCTCAAAGGAGAACTGCAATGGTTCTGCTCCATGTTGTCCGGTAACTCAGCTGGGCTGGGCTCAGCTAGGAGTATGGACTGCTCCACCTGGTGCCCCTCCAGCCTGAGCATCAGTGGAGTTGAATTTCTTATGTGGCAACTCAGGACTGCAAGATTGAGCGGTCTGGTGAGATTCAGCAGAGATGCATGGTCGTTACGATCTAGCTTGAGAACACAGGCGATGCCACTTCTTCTTTCTTGTATTGGTAGCAAAGTCATTATCTCACGGGGATTCAAAGGGGAAAGAACAGACACCCCCATCGCTCAGTGGAAGGGAACAGGTCAAAGAATTTACAGTCAAGTCTTAAAGCCTCCATTGAGGGTATAAACTGTGGTCAGGAGTCTGACACACATGTAGCAGAAATGCATAAATCAACACGTTTGCAAATAGTGGTTGATAGTTCACTTCTACCCACGCAGGATCTTAACAATTTTCAGCTATAATTATTAATTTAGCAGGAGAAAGCTAGCATCTCACATCATTCTGATTTTCAATTATTTGAGTAGATTTTACGTGTATTTGGAGGTCACTTGTCAATATTTAATGCAGATTTTCCATTTTGTATGATGATGATTATGATTTTATGTGATTATTTTTCTCTTTGAGCAGTCATTTCCCCCTCATTAGTTGGTAAGTGTTTTGACATTAACTTCTGGTATTTCACCCCCTTCACCCCTACCATTCCCCACTTTTCACTTGTAATTCTCCCCCTGCCTCATCGGAGCTTTGTGAGTTGGACAATTTAATTATGCCCCCTGGGCCTTTGTTTCCACCTCTGTAACAATGGGGCACTAAGAACTCATTCACTGTTATTGAATGATAAACTTAATAGCAACCCCATAGGAGAGAGTAAAATTGCTTCCATGTGTTCCTGAGCCTGGAAACCTTTCCAGGAGTAGAGAGATTCAACTTTCTCTAGCAGAGCAGCTGGTGGTTTCAAAAGCACCAACCGGCATGCCGTTGCCAGCCTAATGTGTAACCACTGCGCCACCAGGGCTCCTTGGGATACTGATAGTGCTATCTTATTGGTGATTATGAGTATCTCACAATGACCATGCAAATGCCTAAAGAAGGCTCATTACATAAGAAATGTTTAATAAGTGTTTGCGGTTATTCTTTTTTTTTAATTAGCTTTTTAGCATATAATTTGCATAGCATACAATTCAGTTGTTCAGTCATATTAAGAAGAGTTGTGAAGTTATCACCCCAATCATTTTCAGGAAATTTTCTTTTCATACTCCTTGTTAGTGTCCAGTTTTCCCCCAACCTCTCCTTCCTTGCTCCCAGGAAATTATTAATCCAGTTACTGTCTTAGTAGATTTATCTCCCCTGGAATTCATTATCAGAAAATAATACAGAACAAACACAAGAAACAAACAAAACCCACCACCAACAAAAGTATACAATTTAAAAGAAAGCATTGAATAATAAAAACTGAAATAACTTAAAAATGGGTCACAGAGCAATCAAATGATAAGAAACATTTTAACCTAACTACATCGTCCACAGTCAACTTTAGGATGCTTTCTCTCTGTGAGCAAGGCCACTCACACCCTGAAGTATGGTCAGAGCGGCTTCACCATCATGGTGACTTAGATGCCTGTGAGTATTCCAGCCATTACCTCATAGTTTATCTTGTGCAATTGATAATTGTATAGTGATGGATCTGATAGTCAGGTCCAAACCACTTGGCTTTTAAATTGAAAGAGCCATGATGACTTTGAAGAAAGAATTTGTATTTTAAATTTGGTTTTCAGATTTCCCAAAGGAAGGTGGTACATCGATTACAGTACAGGATGGGCTTTGCAGCAGAGTTGTAGGGACATGTTGGTTAACAGATGAAATGCTTGGAAATACTCACTGCCTTGATTGCCATGCCAATATAATTAGGAAGAGTGCGGCAAACAACTCATCTCGTGAAGCTCTCGAGATAAACGTATATTAGGTGGTGTCTCTTCTGCCTCTGTCGCTGGTCATCCTGTTACATCAGGATGATTGAGTGCATGATCAAGTACTGCAGTGAGCCTTGCAGAGTAGCATTGGTGAAAGAAAAGGAAACCCGCACTCCGAAGAAGGAGAATGGGCTCAGTTTGCTTTGACGAAGTACAAGCTGTGGAAGCGAACAGGCCCAGGCCTGAGCAGGAAAGCAAGAAAAGTGCAGGCTCTCATTCCCTCCGAGCTGTGCCTAGCTTCCATCTGGCAGGGCTCGTCCCTTCGGGAGCCTCA
>NW_022111373.1:24406837-24412065 GCF_000313985.2 Echinops telfairi
CCCCAGTCCTCACCCCCCACCCCCGTCCCCAAAGATATAGTGAACATTTGCATTCTCAGAGGAGACTTTCTCTGGCTTGGGTCCAGCTGTCTCTGTATGATAACCACCATTGCTAATATTCTGGAGATGAGCCACTTTGGTCCCCCGCCTCACTGCCTCTGATTATCCTGTGAAATATGAGTTGGGGGAGGCTACTGTAACAAATACCCGCTTGACTGAACCCCTATTCAGGCATCCGGTGTCAGCACTTGTCACAGACAGTGGCTTCAGCCATGCCTGTCAGACAGTGACAGATCAACCTCTTGATCAGACTGTCAGGGGGGGCTTGGGTTTGTCACAGAAGCTCCTGACTGAATCCTTCCAGGGCTCCAGGCGGCACCTGTGCATCCAAGTATCAATGGGCTTGAGCGCCAGGCACTTTCCAAGTGTCAAGGTCAGCTGGCGGGGATAAGGGAGGGGTGCTTCTGAATGGAGACAGACTTGAATCTTCTGTCTTGCCCCTGCTTCCAAGACCAAGGAACACAGGACTTGCTAAATAAAGCATTGTTCGGGTGTACAGTTTCCCTCTAGAGATAGCTTCGATAAGTTTTCTTCTTTGAAATTTCCTTTTTAAGTCCTTTTTCACATTTTCTTCTTGACCTTGATGGAATAATAACTTAAAGAATTGCTGAACCAACTAAAGCTGGTAAGAAAAAGAATGGTTTGACCACTTATTGAGATATAACTCACATATCATAAACTTCCACAGTTCAGCAATATTTGAAAAGAAATGAATATATATCCCACAATCAGTTCTAATGTATCCTCCCAGCTCCTGTATTAATTATTTTCACCTCCTCCCCCTCTCCAATAAGTCATTACTTTAATTATTATCTCACATCAGTCCATTCTCTGTTTCATGAACTGGGAAACATACTAAAAGAAAAAATATATAAGCATATATAAAGAAAAGACTATTGGAAATATTAAAATAAACAAGAGAGAAAACCTTTGTCAAGGAAAAAAAGCAAGAAATATTTAAAACTATAACAAATCCAGAGTGTGCTCAAAGGGAGATCAAATGATGATCTCATCATCTTGTACCATAGTTCCATCCACCATAGTCAAGTTTAAATAGTCTGTCTGATAGCAAGGTTATTTTTATCTCCTGAGTGTGGTCAGAGGGAACCCACTAGATTAGAGGCTTATCCCACATAGGTATCTTGCAGATGGATTTTGGGCTCCATAGTTTGTCATCCATAGTTTTCCGCACTCTGGTGTTCAGAATTTAAGCTCTGATACCTTTCCCTTTATCGTACTTTACCAAGCATATTGTCCTTCTCCAGGGACTGATTTCTCCTGACAACCTGTCCAAAACTCTTGAGACAAAAATCCTTGCCTCAGCAGCTGTACTTCTTCCAAGACAGATATGTTTATTCTTTTGGTATTTTCAAGATTCTTCCCAGCACCATAATTCACACGCATCAATTATTTTCAATCTTCCTTATTCACTGTACAATTTTCACATGTATATGAGGCAACTGAAATACCATGGCTTGGGTCAGGCTCACCTTATTCCTCAAAGTAACATCCCTGATTTTCAACACTTGTGCATCAAGATGGGCTTGTGTAACAGATGTACTCAATGCAATGTGTCATTTCATCCTGTGACTGCTGCCTCTATTAGCATTGATTGTGGATCCAAGCAAGAAAAAATACTTGACAACTTGAATCTTTTCTCCATTTATCATGAGGTTACCTATTGGTCCAGTAATGAGGATTTTGGTCTTCTTTACACTGAATTGTCATCTATACTGAAAACTGTAATCTTTGATCTTTATCAGTAAATGTTTCAAGGCTTCCTCACTTTTAACCAGCAAAGTTGTATCATCTGCATGTTGATGCTTGCTACTAAGCCTTTCTCCATTCCTGATGCCTCACTCTTCTCCATAAAATCCAGCTTCTCTAATGATTTGCTCAGCATGCAAATCAAATAAGTTTGAGGAGAGAATACAACCCTGATGCACAAGCTCCCTGATTGTAAACCATGCAGTACTCCTTTGTCCCATATGTACAACTACCATGGTTCTTCAAGATAAATCTTGAAATGTTCTTTTTGATGAGAAATGCAGTGCCATTTCTCTTGATTGTGTCATTACTGGGGGTTGATTTTCTGATGCAAAATAGCCAATACCAATCCATTTCAGCTCACTACCACTGAGGAGTTTGAACTTTATGTGTTCCATTACATTTTTTTGACAGTTTCTAATTTTACAGGATACCTAGCCATATGGAATACACAGGGATAGAATTGATTATCTCTGTCCAAAGAGACAATGGAAAAATCTAATATCATCAGCGAAAACCTGACCAGAGATCAATTGTGGAATAGATCGTCAATTTGGTCATATGCGAGTTTAGGTTGCAACTTAAAAAATTTACGATAAGTCTATCAGAGAAAAAATGTGACTTTAAATATATTGCAGCTGAAACTTGATACCATCTCAAAAACAGATCATTGAAGAATAATGAGCGATGACCAGACAAACTGTGGAATACCATCAAGAACATCATATATGAAGAAAACAAGAAGTCGTTAAAAAGACAGGAAGGAAAGAAAACAGCCAAGTGCACGTCAGAAGAACCTCTGAAACTTGTTGCTGACTGTATAGTAGTTAAACCAAATAGAAGAAACGATGAATCAAAAGAGCTGAGCAGAAGACTTCAAAAGGTATCTTGAGAAGACCAAGTCAAATTTTATAATGAAACACACAAAGATCTAAAGTTAGAAAACCACAAGAGAAGAAAAACATTCAGCACTTTCAACTTGAAAGAACTGGAGAAAAATTCAAGACTTGGGTTGAAATATTGGAGGATTTTATGGGCAAAATGTTGAATGATCTTCAACAGAACCAAACTGACTGTCATTGAGTTAATTCTGACGCCTAGTGACCCTCGTAGGACTGAGGGGACCTGGCCCTGTGGGTGTCCGTGACTGTGCTTGTTGACTGGGTTGGAAAGCCTCGTCTTTCTCCAGCAGAGCAGCTGGTCCTTTCCATCTGCTGACCTTTCCCACCACATGACCCACTACACCACCAGGGCTCCGAGTGGAATTATACAGGAAGCATAAAACAAAGATGGAAGAATTGGTTGACATTCAAACATTTGAAGAGATAGCACGTGTGATCATGCTGTGTCTTTCTCTAAAGACCCAAAACTTGCAAGTCTATTCTACCATTGTGAGGGTATTGCTAACATCCTATCTTCTCTCACTCAGCCTTTCCACCATCCCTGGTCTCTTTCGTTAGTAAGGAAATGTGGTTTATCTGCTGTTCACCTTCCCTTGTGCTAAAGAGGAGCTGGATCCTCTTTTGTATGCGTCGTCCTGCCATCGTCACCTCTTTTCCTTAGGCCCAATGATGCCTAAATGACAGTTTTGAAGGAAGAAGTTCGAGCTTTACTGAAGGCACTTGTTAAAAACAAGCCTCTAGGAACTGACACAATATCAATGGACATTTTTCAACAGACTGAGGCATCACTGGAAGCATTCACACATCTGTGCCAAGAAAACTGGAACACAGCTATCTGGAAGACAGCTACCTGGTCAGTTGACTGGAAGAGATCCATATTTGTGTTCATTTCAAAGAAAGGCGATGCAATAATTTCAAGGCTGTAGAGCAGGCGTCCTCAAACTACTGCCCGCTGAGGACATTTACTTGACCCACCGGGTGTTTTTGCCCCGTTTTGTTTTTTTACTTCAAAATAAGATATGTGCAGTGTGTATAGTTTTTTTTTTAAACTATAGTCCGGACCTCCACTGGGTCTGAGAGACAGTGAACTGGGCCCCTGTTTAAAAAGTTTGAGGACCTCTGATGTAGAGATTACTGCATCCACAAAATTATTGAATAAAAATCATCAATATCACATGCAAGTACAATTTTGTTGAAGGTAATTCAAATAGAGTTGCAGCAATACCTCGACCTTGACAGGGAACTACCCAGAATTAAAGCTGGATTTAGAAGATAATTTGGATAGAATAGATATCATTGCTGACACCAGGTGGGTCTTGACTGAAAGCAAAGGCTACCAGAAGATCTGATTTTTGTTTTATAACTTTCAAAATAATGGGAATTTCAGAACACGTCATTGTGCTGATGCAGAACCTGGTTCAAATAGAACCAGGGGATACTGCATGGTTTATAATCAGGAAACATGTGCTTCAGGGTTGTATGCAATCTGTACGCTGAGCAAATAACCTGAGAACTAGACTATTTGATGAAGAACATAGCATTGGAATTGAAGGAAGCTGGCTTGCGATCTGTGATATGCAGATGACATAACCTTATTTGGTGAAATCAAAGAGGACTTTAAGTGTTTAATGATGAAGATCAAAGACTACATTATTCAGTAGGCTTTACAATTCAATGTAAAGAAAACAAACATTTTCAAAGCTCTACCAATGGACAACATCATGATAAAAGGAGAAAAAGGTTGAAGTGCATTGGGTACATATGCTACAGAAGGCCTTTTTGAAGTGTTGAACACAAGAAACACCACTTTGAGGATTGAGGTACACCTTCCTTAAGCCATTGTGCTTTCACTAGCCTCCTATACCTATGAAACGTGAACACCAAGGAAGGCTGAAGTAGAATTGATGTGTCTGAATTATGGTGCTGGGGAAGAATATTGAAAAGTATCATGGACTGTGGGAAGACAACAAATGTATGCTTATTATACAAGAAGGATTGAGAGACTTTGTCTCTG
Organism: Echinops telfairi; assembly: GCF_000313985.2. NCBI lineage: Eukaryota > Metazoa > Chordata > Mammalia > Afrosoricida > Tenrecidae > Echinops > Echinops telfairi. The sequence goes on from NW_022111373.1 coordinate 24,411,581, forward strand.
ATACTTTGATTGTGTTATTAGGAAAGACCAGTCCCTGGACAAGGACATCACACTTGGTAAAGTAGAGGGTCAGTAAAAAGAAGGAAGCCCCTCAATGAGATGGATTGACACAGAAGCTGTAACAACGAACTCAAATAATTGTGAGGATGCTGTAGGACCTTACAGTGCTTTATTCCTTTTAATTTATGTAGGGTTGCTGATGGGACAAATTTGACAACACCTAACAACAATAACAACAACAGCAGCACATGCATATATAATAATACATGCATATAGGTTGCATATATAATATATATAGACATCTGGGGGTCGTAATGCTTATGATTTGAGCTGAGATCTGCAAAGGGGGCAGCTCTAAACCCCCAGCCACTCAGCTCAAGAAATACAGGGCTTTCTTCTTTCTTTTTTTTTCTTTTTCTTTTTTTCTTTTTTAACATTTTATTAGGGGCTCATACAACTGTTATCTCAATCCATACACACATCAA
>NW_022111373.1:24413098-24414772 GCF_000313985.2 Echinops telfairi
ACGCTACAGCCATTGTCTTTCTAAAGCCCATGACTAACTGTGCCTTTTGGCTTCCTCCTGTTTGGCAGGGTAATACAAGGAAAGTCCGATCAGGATTTGTTTCCTCTAATGGAAATCTTAAAAGTTCTACTCTTTATGGTTTAGGAATTTCATTTATAATAACTACAAGTAAATTGTTTTTAAGTAAAAGTTGGATTGTGTGTTATGGGAATTGTCTAAATTTTCAAATATAATGAGGTTCCTTGATTATGAGAAAAAATGTTTTGAAATATCTACTAACTCCACCAATGCTGGATTTGCTGGTTGAAATTTGTGTGGATTGGGTTATTTTCACTATTTGAAGTATTTGATTTGAATAGATTGGGAGGTAGGAAAGTGATTGTACCCTCTCCATTGCTGTCACTGAGGGACGATAAAGGGTCACATTGCACAGGCTGAAGCAATAAGTCTCTTTAAATAGATTCAAAGGGGTCAATTCTTATCCTTGCCTCTAAAGAAGAATTTATTTTCATTTATTTATTTATTTATTGTGAGCACTTAATTTTTGTTGGGGTGAAAGTTTACAGTGCAATTAGTTTTCCATCCAACAATGTACGGACATTGTGTTTTGGGACATTCGTTCCAATCCCTTCCAGGTAAAAGCATCCTTATCCTTTCTTCCTGGGTTCTTAGTTTACTTGCCCTTCTCTCCTGCCCCTCCTGTCTTCCAAACATTGTTTTTGGGCAGATGCTGTCCATTTACTCCTATATGATTGACTACCTGAGGAGCATCTTCCTCAGGGGTGTTTTGGCCTATTTTGCAGCTTTAATGTAGTGGTCAACTGTTTGATCCCTCGGGGTGGATCCCATTCCAGGTTTGAAGCATATCATCTCATGTCTCATGGGTTCTCCTGTTGTCGTTGTTGGTTTTTGACAGGAAGAGTGGGTTTTATCTCTTTTATAATTTTGAATTTTGTTGTAAGAATTTCTCCTCCTCTCTCCAGAACCTGCTATTGCTATCCTGATCAGAGTGGTCAGTAGTTATAGCCAGGCACCATCTAGTTCTTACAGCCTCTGACTGCTGAAGGGTATCATTCATTAACATGGTCCACTAATTATTTTCATGCAGCTTTGATCTTCTTCACTCTTCTTTGATCGGGCAGTGAGAGACCAAATGTTGCATCTCATATAACCACCTGTTCAGTAGCTGCTGCTACACATAGTCTCTGTGGACTATGTAGCGCAAGTTGACCTTGATGTCCCCTAAGACCATGGCCCTGATCCCATAGGCCTAGCAAGTCACTCAAGGTATTTGGATGAGGCTGAGATGCTGTTTCATAATTCTGTCCACTGTGTGCTCTACTATATATCCTCTGTCAAACTGATATACAATCATGGTTGTAATCCTATTTGCCTTTCCATGTCTGTTCATCTTGTGTGTGTTTATCTATATATCCACTGGTAGATTATTGTTTGTTTTTATTAGAGAAAAGAAGAGTGACAAAAATCAAAGATGCACCGAAACTGTTCAAAAGACGAGTGCATCTTTCCTCTAGTTCCTAAATGTTTCCTCCCCGCTCCCACTACCATGACTCGAACTCGACCTTGCAAGTCTGGCTAGACCAGAGGATGTACACTGGTACAGATAGGAACTGGAAATCCAGGGAATCCAGGGCGGATGAGCCCTACAGGACC
>NW_022111373.1:24417303-24429674 GCF_000313985.2 Echinops telfairi
AATGTTTTGAGAATGATGAGGGCAATGAATGTACAAATGCGCTTTGCACAATTGATGTGTGTATGGATTGTGATAAGAGTTGTATGAGCCCCTAATCAAATGATTTAAAAAAAAAGACTAGTGCATCACCTTGTAGTATTATGTAAGCAATAGTATTTATCATCGTTGCCTCTTATTGTTTGTCCTTCCCGATGTCTTCCTTTGCCTTGTTTATGCTGTGCTTATTCCCCTGGATTGTATGTTACATTTCCCTCCATTCAAGTCAATACAGGTTTATTCTATAGCTAGTGATTTCCCTCCCACGCTAACCCGTAGTTACCTTTAAAGATGTTTTCTTCTGTGTATAAATCCTCTTTTGACTTTTTATAATTGTGTTCCCATACAATATATTGACTTTTGTGACTGGCTTATTTCATTTAGCATAATGTCCTCCAGGTTCATCCATATTATGAAGTATTTCATGGATTCATTGTTATTCTCTAGCAATGCATAGTATTGCATTATGTGCATGTACCATAGCCTGTAAATCCATTCATCCATTGATGGGTAGTTTGTGTCCATCAATTTGCTATTGTAAACAATAATGTGATGAACATGGGTGTTCACATTTCTATTCATGCTCTTATTTCTCTAGGATATATACCTTGTAGTGGGATTGGTATCTCTATTTCTAGCTTTTTAAGAAAGTACCATACTGTCTTCATAATGGTTATACAATTTTACACTTCTACCAGCAATATATAAGAATTCTAATCTCTCCAACACTTTTTCTTCTGTTGTCTTGATTAGTGTTATTATTTTCAAGGTGAGATGGTATGCATGTATCACTGTAGTTTTGATTTTCATCTCTAATGGCTAATGATTGTGAGTAATTCTTCATGTGTTCATTGACTGCCTTACTATCCTTGATGAACTGTTTATAATTCTGCATATTTAAAATTTTGATTGTCTTTTTGTTGACGAGGTGTCGAAGTTTTCTATAAATTTTACTTATTTGTCTCTTGTCAGACTAACATATTGCCCCAGTCCATATGTTCTCTTTTGACTCTTTTGGTGAAATCTTTTGATATGCCTAAGGGTTTATTCTTAGGAGGTCCTGGTTGTCCAGTTTATCTACTGCAGTTTGTAAATTTTTAGGGATGTTTAGTAGTATATTTATGCCTTAAGTCAAGGTTCTTAAGTTTACTCCTATTTATTCTTTTAAGTTTGACATCTAGGTCTTTGATCCGCCATACATTAGTGAGAGGTATGGATTTTGTCCCGACCCCAACAGGCCAGGACTGAATTCAGTTCCCTTTGTAGGATCACTAAAAATTCATCTCTGTGGAATACTTTCCCTCTGCCCATATCCTATACGTCAATATTCTCTGGATTAATTTCAGACTTTCATTTCTTATTGCTTCTCTTCTGTATATAGTCTCAGGATGCTTACAAAATTACTTATACAGGAAAGCTTCAAAAAGTACCTGGAACATCCATTATCTTTTAATTACATTTTTCCTTGAGTGTTTTGAAGTCCTCTTGTGTTTTGAGCTACAACCCAGAAGCTGTTGTACTGGGCAAATCGGCTGTGGAAGACCTTTTTGAAGTGTTATTTATTAGTTTATTAAAAGAAAACATGAGATGCTTGCAAGTCTTTCTCTTCTTTATTCTTAATACCTGCCTGGGTTCTCACATAACACTCTTTACTTTTATATCTAGGTTCTTTAAAGTTAATTGTAATGGCTATACAGAACTCACAGATATTATTCATGATTAAGGGTTTATTAACGAAGTTCTCAGGTTATTCAGGTGAGAGATGCTCAGGATACAGTTGCTCAGCTAGGACATGCTACAACACTCTTTCAGGGCTGCTAATAAATGCCCAAAGTGACACAGCGCTCCTCTGGTAGTCCTCAACCCAAAGTCATTCAGCTCATGGTCAGTGGGTCAATGAATTCAATCCCCTGAATTAAGTGTACAGACACCCCACTTCAGTAAGCCTCAGTCTGAAGGGAGACAGCTTCACTGGCATGGGTCAGTAACTGCCCCAATTTAGTGCCTAGAGGCACCTCACTCCACAAACTAGCTCTGCTGCCCCGAAGTACTCAGCTTTACTTGTTCTGTGGCCTGGGATATCCAACACTGTCTCCTGATATGGCTTTTGGGTCAAAGAGGTTCACTGTGCAGGAATCATGGAGTCCAGAGTCTGTGCTCCATTCCTGGCTCTTGCTAGGAATGAGATGCCCTCTCCTGCTTCTCAGAGGGCTCATTTCTACCCATCAGGATGACATCCAGTGAATCCTGATAACAATTACTCACAGGTAAATCCCATCACTGTCTTCCCAGAGACCCATGCAAGAAAAGGTCATTGGATGGGAGTTACTGAGACTTTGCTAGAAGAGCCACATTAAACATGTCCCCACCCTTACTCTGCCACAGTATCTGGCATCTAATGGTTACAAAAAACCATCTGAGAATGAATGAATGTCCAAATTCTCTTAAATAACTCTGAAACACATTTGCCGCATGATTCAGAGTAAAGAGGAATTCCCTCTGCCGTGACCCTTGCAACATAGATAATTCTCTTGTCTTAGAAAAGGAGTACTTGTCACCAGTTTCATTTTGTTCTTTGCAGAATTTCAGGGATATCAGCCACTGATCCCTACCGGTGTCCTATGACCTGTTCCAAGTTCGCAGACTTCGTAAAGCAGGATGGTATTCCTTGCTGTAATCGTAAGCCAAGAAGATCTCCCAAGACTTTCAGATGAAGATGTCAAGTCTAATTTGTGTCAAGTTAAATAGAAACCTAAAGGAGACAATAACCTGGGTTTTTTTTTGTTTGCTTGCTTGCTTTTGTCTCGCTCTGTGTGACTGCTGGAATTCAAACTTTGGATCTTTTAAACCAGAAGTTCATGCTCTATCATCTACTGTGCAGCAGACGTACAACCCATCTGTGTTGGTTGGATTGTCCCGAGTGAGGCATGAGCTCCAAGTGCTGAAGTAACTTCTTGTCGAAGGAGCTTCTTACACAGGAGCCAGGCTGCTATAAACGGGATTTCTCTTTGAGTGAGAGCCTTGGGGTAAGTAATGAACTCCATTTTCCAAATATTGTTGTAAGATCTCTGTTTCTTATTAAGTGCTCAATACACATTTGCTGAGCATCAATAAAGGACCTGGCCTCGTGACAAAGACAGTGCACAAAGATGAGCAGGACACTTCTCTGTCACAGAGAAGGCCAGTACGTAAGCTACCAACACAACTCTTGAAGTTCCATGTTGGTGATTCCTCAAAATCCTCTTCCACATCAAAAGAATTAGATTTAGTTGAGAGTTGAATGATCGAAACTTCTGTTGTGAGAGAGAAATTCCGCTTTGGAAAGGCAACTTCTGCAATGTTTTAATTGACAATGTATCAGGACTTTCAGAGCACCTCATTCTATTTTTTTAAGAGCATTTTAGAAAGCTGGTATGTTGGCATGAATACAATATCAGTGACCCTAGAGATAACCATGTCCCAAAGCCTGGAAATCCGGTGTGACTTTGGACCAAGGAAGGCCTTCAGAAAGAGGATAGTGGGGGAGCTGCCTTGAAGCAGAATCATATTTGCAGGTGAGAAGGAAGGCCAGTGTCTCTCTGTGCATGGCCCCAGCGGAGTTATGTGATAAAATGTCGTGGTAAATATGGTTTACTAGGGGATACCTTTGTTCGAAGAAGCTCTAGTGGCTCATTGGACTCCCAAGTGCAAGGTCATTGGTTCAAACCCACCAGCAGTTGTGTAGGAGAAAGATGAGGGTTTCTGATCTTATAAAGATTTGCCATCTCAGAAAAACCTAAAAAGCAATTCTACTCTGTCCAATAGAATGCTATGAGTTGGAATTGACTCAATGACAGTGGGCTGATTTTATCTTTGAACTGAGAATTGTATCAGTTCTAATTGGATCCCATTTTATTTTAATTAAAAGATCATTTTATTGGGGGCTCTTAGCTCTTATAACAATCCATACATCAGTTGTATCAGGCACATTTGTATATATGTTGCCATCATTATTTTCTAAGCATTTACTTTTATTTGAGCCCTTGGTATCAGCTCCTCTTTTTCCCCTCCCTCCCCTGCTCCCAACCTCATGACCCCTTGATAAATTATTATTATTTTCATATCTTACACCATCCACTATTTCCCTTCACCCATGTTTCTGTTGTTCTTTCTCTTTGGGGATGGGTTATACGTCGAACATTGCGATTGGTTCCCCTAATCTTCCCTTTATCTCCACACCTTCTCCCTACCCTCTTGGTATCACTACTCCCATTTCAGTTTCTGAGGCTTTATCTGTCCTGAATTCCATGTGCCAAGAGCTCTTGTATGTACCAGTGCACATGCTTCAGTCTAGCCAGATTTGTATGGTAGAGCTGGGGTCATGATATTGGGGACGAGGAAGCCTCAGGGAACCAAAGGAATATTGTGTGTTTCCTCAGTGCTATAGTGTGCCCAGGTTGGCTCATCCCTTCCTTGTAACCCGTCTGTAAGGGGATGTCCAATTATCTACAGATGGGTGTTGGGTCACTGCTCCAACCCTCTTGGTTCTCAAAAATATAGTTTTTGTTTGTTGTTTGTTTGTTGTTCTGATGCCTGCTACCTGATCCTGTTGACACCTCGTGATCACATATGTGGGTTTTCTTTTTCCATGTGGGCTTGTTGCTTCTTTGCTAGATGGCCACTTGTTTACCTTCAAGCCTTTAAGATCCCAGATGCTATATCTTTTGATAGCTGGGCACCATTCACTTTCTTCACCACATTTGCTAACACATTTTGTCTTCAGCGATTGTGCTGGGAGGGTGAACATCACAGAATTCCAGGTTGTTAGAACAAAGTGTTCTTGCATTGAGGTCGGGCTTGAGCAGAGGTCCAAAGTCTGTCCACTCCCTCAGTGTATTGCCATATAAATAGATGTACATCGGCCAATACCTGTATTTTTATGAATTAATGTATTTACATAAGTACACACCCATGTTTATGTCTCTATCAATAGGTTTGCATCCTAGCTATTTCCTCTGTTTCCTTTTACCCTCCTCCTGCCCCACCATCATGCTCATCCTTCTCTTGCCTATTAGCTAGACTGCTGTTTGCTCCAACACCCCCAGGTGGTGGATCCTATTTAAGATTTCAAAGTATGTCATTCTTCTTGTTAACGTTCATTTTGCAAAATAATTTAATTTTATTTACAGTATGAAAGAATGTGGAAAATTTAATTCAAATAAAGAACAAAGCGTTCAACAATTGGTTATGTTTCTAAACATCATATCAAGCCAGTTAGCTTTATTGATGATTTCTCCCAAAGAGCAATAATTCTATTGTTTTCTCCATAAGACACATTGATGTCACTGATGAGTTGGCTGCAGATTATTTCTCTAAGTAGAGTGTTCCTTGAATAGGATATTCCCAGTTCGAACATCTGGTGTTTTCAAGATATTTCTGGAGACAAAGCTGCGCCGTTTCCTCCTACGCTGGGAATCAGGACGTGTCTGAGTATCCAGCGTTGTTCTCTCCTGCGGGAAGCTGTCTTTCGAGTGACTCCGGGTGATTTGATGATGGAAGGCAACAGACTTTTCTTCCCTGGACCTGGGCCCAGAGTACCAGCCTGTGCTGCTGCCCCCTGCCGTGGAGCCAGCAGAGCCTCTGCCAGGGAGTGGAAAGTGGGTCTTTAAAACACAGGAAGTGTCTCAAAGTGAGATTATGTGGAAGAGGAGAACTATTGTATTTTAAAAAAATTGATTATACCTTTTGACTACCACATTCTTCAGCACCAGGATTTAGGAACTGGACGCAGTGGGATTCTCATAGCATGTTAAGAGCAGTTCCACTATGGATTCTTACAGAATCTATAGGGCAATCATACCACTCATTCTTAGAGGACTCCCTGTGAACTAGTTATTGCCTAGTAATTAAAACCCCAGAGTGATAATCCTCTTCCCAAGTACCAGGCACCAACTTTCCTCTGCTCATGTCACTACTACATGGGAAATATCTAGGAATTCAGTTCAGCTTCCAAAGGAACTATGTCTAAAAATCCATTCAACTTCCTAATCTGAAGCTATTTAGATTATACTACACTGTTAAAATAAACCTGCACAAGAAATAAATATGGTATTATGAATATTTTAGTTACTATCTTACAGATAGTGACATTTTCATATACCAACTTGTAACAAATTATAAATCAGCAAAAATCTCTCAATCATCGTTATTATGCTAACCTACAAGGACTTTGGGAGGTATTTTGTTGTTTGTGTCCTTTCTATCAACATGGACCCACAAGTTCTTGAAAGAAGAGTGCAGAATCCTTAGAGTGAATGCCTACAGCATATGCTCTATCTAGCGGGTACAGTGACTGCCGTCCTCACAATAGAGTGACTCACGATCACGAGGATGGCATGGGACCAGAGAGGATGCCCTTCTGTTGTACATCCAGTTGCTAGGAGTCAGAAGCAACTTGATGCCACCAGACAACACAGATTGGGTGGGTTCAAGATAGAATTCCCTCTGCAGAATACACTGCCACCGAGTTACTTAATTTGTTCAGATTTAGGATACAGTTTTAAGGAACCTCTCACCAAAGGAACCCTGATGGCATTCTGGGTCATGTGTTGGGCTTCTAAACTCAAGGTCAGCAGTTTAAATCTACCAGCCACTCCATGAGAGTAAGGTGAGGCCTTCTAGTCCCACGATCAGTCTTGGAAACCCATGGGGGCAGTTTGCTGTGCCCTACAAGGTCGCTGAGTCAGAATTGACTCAATGGCCCTGAGTTTTTGAGATTACTCCAAGAAGTAATGATCTCATTCTTGGTGGCTTCTTGCATTTTTTTGAGAAAGATAGGACTTCCTACTTACATAAGGAATTACAGTCTTTGAAACTCACAAGGGCAGCAGTTTTACCCTGCCTTATAGGGTGACTATGAGTCAGCGTTGCCTTGATGGCAGGGAGTTTTGAATTTTTGCTGGGCAATTAGGGATCTGGGTTCCACTGTTGCTGCAAAAACATTTGCCAACAAGGCAGCCCTTGCTTATCAGGGTCCCCATTCCATTATCTGAATAGGAAAGAAGGTGTAATTGGATGCTGCGCTAGACTCCTTCCTGACCCTTAGTGATAGAAAGATCTTTGACACATTTTGATGCTGACTCACCTTGCTATCATCCACATATTCAATCGAGAGTTAAGGACTCCTTAATATATCAATTAGTATGCTAGATTAGGGGATTGTCTATAATGATCAATAGCAGAATGCTGCTTTCAAAGAGCTTAATATGTTGTGTGTAGGTTCACAAGGGGGTGAGAGGAAATAGATGAATCAATAGAAAATATAATGTAATGCAATATAGGATAATCCATGGGAAGTATAGGGTACTTTGGAGATTCAAAGGAGAGATAGATTACTCAGCCTGTAGGACAGTGGAGAAAAAGGATGTTTTTTTCAGAAGGAAATGATATTTCAATTGAGCCCTGAAAGAGTTCTGCTGAGAAAGAGGGTGAGGGGTTAGCTGAGAGAAGAGAGAGACTACGAATGACATGCTCATGAACTGGAGACTAGTCAGGATGGGAGCCACAGCAAAGAGAGGAAAAGGAGACAGGCAGGAGCCATCTGAAAAATGAGGACGCGCCCTCTCTGAAGGGCATTATATTTGAAGCAGGGTGTTTGCATCCAATTCGGAAGATTGTTGGAGAAATTGGAACTCTTGAAGCAGAAGGGTGAAGCAGGGGAGTGCTTTGTTTTAGAAGGCTCACTTTGGCTACAATGAACAGAAGGGCTGTGCGGGTTGGTTTGGGGGCAGGTGTGGGAGGGGACTTGGCTGAAGGGGGATATCAGAGAGGACACTTCCTGTTCTTTGACAGGGCCACCCGCTGTGGGATTGGCTGTCTCCAGGCTGGTGGACATGGGTCTTGAGCCTCTTGAGCTCAGAGTGAATGATGAGAGGATACCAGATGCTGCTATCTAAACCTGGCCCCCTTCTGTGATTCCCTCAGCAGGACTGAGAGGAGCTACTTACTGCCTCTTCTAACGTGGGTACTAACTGAGGCACGTCTTCTGTCCAGATTGGGATTGGCATTTGCTGTCTCCCCAGGAGCCAGGAAGGAAGCGCCAACTTCTCTACAAACTGATATGAAAGATACTCCACGGGATATCATCAGGCAAGATTTGCTCATTGCCTGGCAGAGGTGTTCAAATGGGCCCATATGCCCCACAGTTTTTGCCTCTGCCCTTGGATGACCTTGCCACTCTTATAGTTTACTTTGTTATAAAATAATTAGATATTCCAAAGAATATGCACATACATCTTTTGTTAGGAGAGGGCATCTTGGTTATGCTTGCAAAGGCCTTCAGGCCCCTGGATGAGAGGACTCCCAGATACCCAGATAAATGTTAACACTTAAGACAGAAAATAGTCAGCCTGGTCTGTTTACCTCAGGGCATGCAAGATAAAATAGTAGAAGCATATCGATGCCAGAACATAAACATCTGGCAGCTGTTCCACCTCTCAGCTGCAATTAGAGAGCAGAGTCCTTGAGCAATAGCCTGGGGTTTGGTGATGGGATTACTTGTAACTCCTCTTTGTTATTCTTTATTCTCCAAAACAAAGGAACAAAGAAAAAAATCCAAGCCCCACATTGCAACACTGAGAGATTCTATGGGGACAATATCGAATGATGCAGGAAGCATCCAAAGAAGATGGAGAGTACGTATACACGATCACCGTGCAAACAGAACAAGGGAACACTGCACAGTTTAAGATCAGGAAAGGTGTGTGTTAGGGTTATATCCTCTCACCCTACTTTTTCCATCTGTATGCTTAGCCAATAATCTAAGAAACTGGACTAAATGGAGAATGTGGCATTCGTATCTGAGGAAGGCTTATGAACAACCTTTAACATGCATATGACCCAACCTTGCTTGCTGAAACTGAGGAGGAGTTGAAGTACATGCTGATCAACATCAAAGATCGCTGCCTTCTGTGTGGACTAAAATTCAATGTAAAGGAGATTTAAAAAAATCCTCACAACTGGAAAAATAGTTAGTGTCATGATAAATGGAGAACAGATTGAAATTGTCAGGAGTATTTTCTTGATGGGCTCCACCATCAGTGATCATGGAAGTAGCAGTCGGGAGTCAAACAGAATTGCGTTGGGTAAATCTGTTGCACCAGACCTCTTTCAGGTGTTGCAAAGCAAGGATGTGATTTTGAGAAATGAGATGGACCATGGTGTTTTCAATGACCTCATCTACATGTGGAATAAGGAATACAAATTGGGCATTCGAACGATGGCCTTGGAGAAGAATGGACTGCCATGGAGAGGCCACTCCTTGGAGAAGGACCTCACCCGGGTAAAGTGGGGGCAGTGAAGAAGAGGAAGGCAGTCAAGGAGATGGATTGACACAGTGGCTGCACAGATTGGCTCAAACCTAAGAACACTCTGTGGAAGGCATAGGGCTGGGAACTTTTTTGATTTGTTGTGAAAAGGGTTGCTGTGAGTTGGAACTAACTTGATGGCACTTAACAGCAACAACCACAACTTACTCCTGGGCCTGAGGTATAGCCATCATTTGCTGGTGACTGTCAGAGACCCCAAAAGGCCTTTATTAATTTTCTGTCCTCTTTTTAGGAGCACTGTAAATGTGTTCTCTTGGAAACTGTTGCCGCCATTGTTATATCCAACTGTCTGTGGCGATACTGTACTTCCCCGAGGAGCCTCATATTGTGATAATCAGGCATTCGGCTGCTAACTGCAAGGTCTGCTGTTCCAAAGCACTAGCTGCTCTTGGGGAGAAAGATGGGGCTTTCTAGTCCTGTGTAGAGTGACAGTCTTAGTAACTCGCAGGCAGTTTCACCCTGTCCTAGGGGGTTGTCTGAGTTACCATCGACTTGATGGCGGTGACTGAGTTGAGGAAATCCAATGCATGTATCAATCCTGGTTTCACCAAGCAACTTCATTTTCACGCAATATGTTTCCAGTAAATGATTCTTCACATAAAACTGGCTATATCCTTTGATTGCTCATTCTATTCTTGAGAGTTTTAGAGGCCACTTACCAGAGAGGGCCTATCATCAGAGTCTGCTGCCACCAGAGAGGGATTTCTTCGTGCTTTAAATGATCAGAATGTAATCTTTGGTGCTTTCCGGTGATAGAGACTTCCGGAGCGCTGATTGACCATAGGTCAACTAATGGAAAGCATCATTTCATATATTCTTATGATGTTGGCTATCATTCACTGGTCATTAATTATCTTAATTTCCTAGGAGTGCTGTTATAAATTAGCACAAACACAAATGGTTTTAAATGGTGGAAATATGTTGTGTCACAGTTTTGAAGGCTAAAATGTCCAAATTCCAGGTGTCATCAGGGTTATGTTCCTTACACAGTTTTGAGGGGGAATCCTTTCGAATTCTCTGATCTTCCAGTAGTCTATTCACTTGCAGCAAAAGCTCCTTCCTCACCTGGCCAACTGCATGCTATGTATCTGTCTCTTTTTATAAGGCGACTACTCAGATTGGATAAATACTCCAATATGACAGTGCCCTGGTGACATAATAGAGTGAACATTGGGCTCCTAACCATACGACCAACAGGTCGAACTCACCAGTTGCTCCTCAAGAGAAAGCAGAGGTTTTCTGCTTTCTCAAATATTCGCAGCCTCAGAAACCCACAGGGCTTTCTGGCATCCGAATTAACTCCAGGGCACTGAGTGGATTGACTCCAATATCACTGCATGTTGACAGATAAGACCTTCACACTCCATTTCTATACAAGGTCATATTTGCAGGTAACAGGAGTTAGAACTTCAGTATATCTCCTAAGAGACACCATCTATACATTCATCATCATTATTGCAACCATGTATTGGTTACAGCTTAGCATGAGACTAGGCTCAGTTGTTTTACATCCTTTATTTCTGATAATCCTCACCACAACATGTAAAAGGGCTATGGCTATTTTTCAGATGACGACATCTGGATGCATGGAGGCTATTTTACTTGTTCAAGGTCAAATAGCTAGTCACATTCTAGCCAGGACTCATACCTGGACCTGTGCTCTTAGATGCTCCTGTTCCACTTGTTGCACACCCTCGGTGGTGCTGTTAGCAGGATTGGGCCCTGCTCGGATAGACCAGTGTCCCTAGAAGCTTCACTGAATATGAAGAACTGAGAATGGTCATTTGCTTCCTACAGGAGGCCAAGTGAAGGATTGCCACAAAATCCAAACTTTTCTCTTGGCATGCATTATGACAGATGCTTTCCAGAACTGGCAGGAATGTCTAGGTAAGGTCTCCAAAAAGGATTGTAAAATATGATTTTATAGAAATGTGATTTTGGGAACAGCAGCTATTTTGACCAGAATAATGGGAAACCGTGGCCCTGGGGTTTGGAATGCTGGGTTCAAATCATGGGAACTTTAGTGGATGAAGCTCTAGTGACTCAGAAGCAAGTTTAGGCTTTGTGGAGTTTGTTTGGGTCCTGAACAAGGTGTCATAATTTTGATCAAATATTTGAAATAGTTGAACAGGACTTATTACTTCAGAGATCAGCTTACTTGGGGATCAGCAAACTGTATTATATTGAGAAGACAAGCTATTTCCCTGGGTGGTTTACTCTGATTGGGGGATTGTAAGAGGAAGAGGCAGGAAAGGAAAAGGTCTACATTTCAGAAAGCCCCCAAATAACAAGGGATAAAGCAATAAGAAGTCACCAATTATTTGTGTGATTGAAGTAATCTATGTTTCAGCCTCTGAGTCGTTACAGCAAATAGACTTGTTGTTTCTTGATGACCTCAGGGTTTGGGGAGCTCAGACAAGAAAATATTCCCACGTTCACTTGGAGTTTGACAGAGCTATCTGAACCAAGGTGTTATGACTATAATGTAGCAATTCTCGCTCTGCCAGCAACTCTAATATTTTCTTCTGAACAGCCAAGAAGTTAAAATATAATTTTCCACTGATTGAGGAGTTTTTGTTGATAAAGTAAAACATATCCTTCAATGCTACCACATTTATAATTCTAGCAAAAATTCCTTTTCCTCCCAAAGTTCCCTCTTGTCTCTGTTTAGGAAGATGAGGTCAGAATTACAGAATTGAACAAGTAGCTTCAATTTATCTGTACCCATTTACTTTTCTTGCTGGGAGGGAGAGGGCATTTTTGCTTTGAAAAATGAAAGCTTCAATCTAGTTCAAGGCATTTTCCGGTTGATGTTAGACCCAGTTTCTTAGAAATGGTTGTCATTGGCAAAAGAAATGACCAGGCTTGTGTTGTTGTTGCTAATCTACCAACAGCTTCGAACCATCTGTGCCCACCTGCATAGTCCAGATCCAGTAATCCTGTCACCCCCGAGGGCTGACCCCTCCAGTG
>NW_022111373.1:24431979-24434942 GCF_000313985.2 Echinops telfairi
ACACTGTGTCTCCGGTGCTGTCCCGTGCAGGGCCATGGGTCAGCGCAGGATGCCACATCTCGCCATGGGGGCAGCCACACGGTCCTCTCTGTACACTGGGCCTCCAGAGCTGGGCCATCGTCCACGGAGAGACTGGACCATGCGCCGGCCCTAGCCAGATTTGGCCCAACCCCCAACATGGAAGGGAGCACCACAGAGGATGGAAGTAGATCATCTGGTGCAGGAGGGGAGTTGACCTACCACACCACACCCAGAGGGAAGCCAGGGCAAAGGAAGGAGGAGGAAAGGAGCGGAGCACAACTGGGCCCTTTACAACTAATTTAACTGCTTTTCATTAAAGAAAATTACACATGCTAACCATGCAAAACACATACATACGAAAACAACTTTTCTGAATCAATAGTTGCATTTTTCAAGCGACATGGCTCATCTTGAAAAATTAAGTAAAACCCACAATATTAAATAAAGGCAGTTACAGAATCTAAGGCTGACTTGGATCAAAGATCCACTGATAAACTGAATCTGAACTCCTCAATTTGCCCCATTTTCTGTGGAATCCAGGAATCAGCTGACTTCAGATATAAGTTTTAGGGCAAAAAAAATATGCTTCTGGATATGAACTATCTTGATATAAAGTTAATAGATCAGTATGAGATGTTTCCTAATCATTCTTCTCCATTCATTAAAATGATTTTTAGCTAAGAACTGTGTATACAGACATGGTCTGTGTACAGAGTTTTGGTCTTATGTTGCATTACTTGCACATCCAGTGACAGCCTAGGGGCAAGAATGCATCTTTGACATCAAAAATTTAAAAAATTGTATTGCCAAGAAAGGGGAAAAATTCTCCTACAGGATGGGAGAAAAATGTTTTGCAAATTCTGTACATGCTAAAGGGCATTTTTATATAATATGGAAAATTATTACAACTTAATAATAAGACAAATAGATCAACTTTTAAACAATGAGCAAAGACTTTGAATGAACAAGAAGATATGCAAGTGGCTTGTAAGCACACAAGAAGATGCTCAACACCATTAGCTGTTAAGGAAATTCAAATAAAAAGTATAATGAGCTATAACTTCACACCCACTAGGATTGAGAATGATGTGGAGAAATTCGAACACTTATACATTGCTGGCAATGCAATTAATAGACCTTCTGTGGAAAGCTGTCTGGTTGTTCCTAAAAAATTAAAGATAGAATTACTATTAACTCAGCAACGATATTCGTAGGTATATATCCAAGAGAAATAAGGACATATATCCCCAGAAAACTGAACAGTAAGTGTTCTTGGCAGCCTTATTTATGATAGCCAAAGGCAGAAATGACCCAAATATCCATTAATAAGTGGATAAATAAATATATTCTAGCAATGGAATATTAATTGGCAATAAAAAGGAATGAAGTACTGATACATGTTATAACATGCATAATCTTGAAGAGATTATGCTAAATTATGGGAATCTATCAACAAAGCACCACACTTTGTAAGATCCTGTTCGTGTGAAATGGTGACTCCATAGAGACAGAAAGCATATTCATGTTCACCCAGGTTGAGGGGAGGGGACTTGAGTAGTGATGGCTGAGGAAGGGGTATACATTTTTTTGGTGGGGGCATTGAAATTTTTTCAAAATTGATTGTGGTGATGGATACGCAACACCATTGAATTGCACATTTTAAGTGGGCAAACTTTATAGTATTTAATTATATTTAAATAAAGCGGTTATGGAAAACATCTGTGATATATCTCCAAATCTTCTTTCACTTCCACTATTTTTCTACTTCCTGCCCCCAAACAGAAAGGGCCATGTTTTAAAATTATGTTTAAAAATCAATTCGAATGCTGGAAGGAAGAAAATTATAAAGTTCAAATGTGAACCTCACCAAGTTCAAGCTTCCAGTTTGACCAAGCGCAGCTAAATCTCAGAGTCGGCTGAGATGGCACAGATGATTCTTTTTCAATGTTTTCTGATTTTGAGTCAACGGAACAAATTTTGTAGGAATTGTGACAGTTAAGTGATCCCAGTAATGGCCAATGCAGGTAGCACTTGGAAGTGAAAAAGAAAGTAAAACAAGCAGAGAGGAAAGGACTCATTTCTAAACTGCAAGAAGCCTTTGAATATGATGTTTGTGTTCTGCCTGATTTGGGGGTTGGTTGTTGCTTTTTGCTGGCCTGTTTGTGTGTCGCTGGGAGATCAAGAATCAAAGCTGTGCCCTCGGCTGTTCTCCTTAAACTCCCCTTTACTGAAGGTTTGTTGTGTCAGCTGTCTCAACGGTGAGTTTGGGACAGAAGTTGTTAAAAAGAAACTATGGCAGGGTCTACAGGCTGAGGCAACATTGGAAATGGTCCAGCCACGCTTCGAAGTGTGCACAAAAGAGATGTTTAAAGCCAGGCTTCACTTTGAAAGAAACCCCTTAAAGGAACACATTTCAAAGAAAAATGTGAAAGTCTTTGTTTGGCTCATGAAACAGAAATGACCAGAGGGAGGACTGAGACAGACATGGGAGGCAGTCAAAGTCCAAACTTCCGACTAGCTGTTTTCTCCCTCCTCTGTTCCTTATTGTTGTCCTCACTGGGGCAGCTCAAAGGTTCTCTTCAATACAGTCATGACAGAACGGGGAGCAAAAAGAATTTGGGAAGAAAATAGCATAAAGCCCTTCTCAATGCACTGGGGTTAGAACCAGCTTGGTGAGTAGCAAAGAAAAATATCCAGTCAAATCGTCAGTTGGGAACCTGCTTAAGTTGGCTGCATAATTATGCTTATGAATTTAGGTAAAGGGTTCAAGATATTGGAAATATTTACCCTGTAGCCTTCCTTCCTTATTTTGCAGAAATATATATTTAAGGAGTTTAATTTTAAGAAAGAAAGAAGGAAGAGAGAAAGGAAATAAAGAGGGAAAAAGAAAGAAAGGGAAGGAGCGCGGTGAAACCGAAGCAGGAGGCCTGTTAGAGCCAGAA
>NW_022111373.1:24435110-24440762 GCF_000313985.2 Echinops telfairi
CACTTGGAGTGACCTAAAATATTAATCTATAATTAAGTATATCTTTATGCTATTGGACCTAGAAGTTCCTATGAAAGAATTAAAGCCAGAAAACCAAATGGCCTATAAATATTTTCTCTGCATGTTGGAAAAGTTGCTTTTTAATTCTTTGGCAGCAGACAGTTAAGGCAATTTAATTGTTATTCCATTTCAGCAAGAATTATGGAAACAGGTGGACATCTGTGCCCTATAATGACATGGCCAGTCCACTTTGGGCCTCTGATGTTGCTGGTTTCTACTGCTGGGAAAATGGTTCTGTCTTAAGACCTGAAGTACTTGAATTCAGATGTTGGCACTTTTATATTGAACAAGCCCCTTAATCTTTTTTGAATCTTAGTTTCCCCATTTAAAATAAGAAGATTGGATTAAATGAATGCTCACATATCTCAGACTCCATTATTTTTCGATTTCTTCTAAAAACTGATTAGATCCAGTCAAAAAAATTAAATTAGAACAGACAGTGATGTTATACTCTTTTCTTTTTGATTTTTTTCATGTGTATGAATACAAACACATAGAAATATACATAAATACATTAAAAGAACATTCTTTTATTAGAAATTAAACGGAACCTTGCAGTATATTTTCATTCCATTAGCCTAATTGTTTGTGACCTGTTATAAATTTCACCAGCCTGTGAAACAAGCAGCCCACCAAAGCTTTTTTGAAATCTCTTTTTCATTTACTGAGAAATTATTGGGCATTTGAGTTCTGCTCATAGTGTGATGAGAATTGTCTGGCAATTTAAATGTAATGAAATTGAAAACAGTCCCATTAAAGAACAAACCAAAGCTACATCAACTGTACTGAAGAAGGAAGAGAAAATAAAGTGGTTCCAGGTAGAGAAGCCTTACTCTGGTATGTGACCCCAAAGCTGGGCTTTACAGGTCAGGTGAGGTTAGGGCATTCCAGGAGGAGAGGAGGGTAGTAGAAATCAGCACACCCAAAAGAATATTGCCGATTAGTAGCATGACCAGAGGTAAGTTGAGTATTAACACAAGACATACTAGCATGGTATGAAACTTTGAAGGTGTTGATACTTGAGGTAGCATTCAGAATGAACCAGGTGTTTTGAAGAATTTATGTAGGATGACTCCTTATAGTCCAAGGATACCTCTTCTTCTTTTTTTTTTTTTAAACACCAAAGTTGCCTTTATTTTTCATTTTTATTGTGAATTAAGGAAGGTTTACAGAGCAGATCTTAGCTTTACATTCATACACATTCAGATTCAATGTATCCCCCTTCCCTGTGTGTCCTGTTTCCACAGATCCTTTTCTAACCCTCTGAATTCTGTCCTTGGGTAAATGTTACTCTTTTGATCTTAAATGGTGATTATTATAATGTGGAGGTGAGTTAAATTTCCAAACCTAAAAGGTAAAGACCATAGTCTTCGGGAATTCCACCAGTTTTCATCCAACCAATAAACCTGGTCTCATGACCTGGAGTTCTGTTCCACATTTTTCTCCCATACCTCTTCTTAAAAGCATTGCAGAAGTTTTTAAATGTATTGAAAGCATCTATTGCATGTTCTTCTTCCATCTATTTTATAAGTATTGGGTTGCAATTAATATGATGTTCATCCAGGAAACCTCAACTGTCTAAGATTTGTGTTGACCCAGCCTACTTTCCTCACAAGGCTCTCAAAGGAGGTATAATACACATGTACTGATCTTTTAAAGAGAAGACATATAATATCACTACTTTGCTTAAACATTTCCAAACGACTCCTGTTTCACTTATGATATGCCAAAAGTGTTAACAGTAAAAAGTTGTTACTCCCATCTTATAACAAAAAAGGTTTTGCACATTGAAAAATCAATGACTTTTCTTGAACCCACCAGAAAACAAATCCCAAGGCAAAACACCACCATAGCACACGCAGAGAGACATGCATCTCGAGTATCACAGCCAGAATCTGCTTATTTGGTGGAGAAGCCACTACAGCAGCGGTTCTCAACCTGTGGGTCAAGACTCCTTTGTGGGTTGAATGACCCTTTCACAGTGGTCACCCAATTCATAACAGTAGCAAAATTACAGTGATCAAGTAGCAATGAAAATAAATTTATGGTTGGGGGTCACCGCAACATGAGGAACTGTATGAAAGGGTTGCGGCATTAGGAAGGTTGGAACCACTGCCTGAGAGCCTCAAACGGTGTTATTAGATGCCATTGAATTGGTTCCAACTCATAGTGAACCAAACTCAGCCTGATCCTGCCATCCTCACAAACACTTTTGTTTGAGCCCCCTACTGCAGCCACTGTGGCGATCCATCACCTTATGGTCTTCCTCCTTTACACGGACCTTCTATTTCACTTAAAATATGAGGGGCCTTCAAAATGTTTGTGGACAACTAGAATGAAAAGATGATCTTTTCCCATGAACATATTGAAGCTTCCCTTACACATTAAATATAAAATACACATATCCGTATAGAGTACTATACTCTAACGCCTTAGAGTAGTGATGTATTAATTTTCTACTGTTGCTGTAACAAGTTACTACAAATTTACTGGAAAAAACCAGTGAGGTTTTATTCTGCTGCTATTCTGGAACCAGTCGGCTAAACTCAAGGTCTCCACAGGATTGCATTCCTCCCAGAGGCCTGGTGACCACCTGTTGTGTTGACCACTTTGACTTCCAGACACTGGTGCGTTCCTGACTCATGATCCCTTTCGTGTATTAGTCTAACCTTTCCTCCCACTGTTGCATCTCATAGTACTGAGTGCAATCCTTTGGCCTACTTCGTACATTGGGCCCACCTGAATAATCTAGGGTATTTAAAACATCTCAAGATACTTAATTTATTTGTATTCACACACTTCCTATTACCATATAAACTAATACATTAACAGGTCCTCGGAATTGGAACAGGGCCAGTTGTAGGGGCATTATTCAGCTTACTAAAGTGGTTTTCGATCTTGGCTGAACTTTATTTTAAACTTTTATTGTGAATTAGGCGGAGGCTTACAGGTTTACTGATGCATATATAAAAACATCAGTTTTATATACAAAAATTCATATGCATTTCCTTTCAACTCATTCATTTAATCCCTTCAATGTGCCGTCACTTATTCTACTTTCCCTCTGTGCTTATTGTTTCTTCTTTTTTAATTCTTTGAATTTTGATATTAGGTAGATGCTGCGCTTTTGATCTTAAGTGCTTGATTATTTTATCATGAGATTGGGTTCCTTACCAGACTGGAAGGGCCAAAGTCTTGGGAGTCTGGCCTGCTCTTTCTAACTTGTAAACTTGATCTCTTTTATGGTTTTGAGGTTTGACCCACATTTTTTCACATTTTACCCAGAACCTTTTAATGTTATCTTTTTCTGAGCAATTGGTAGTGATAACTGGGCACCATGTAGTGCTTTTGGTCTTAGGGTTGTGCAGACTGATGTGTGCATGTTCCATTAATCCATTGAACTCTTTTTCCATATGTCTTTCTATTTTCATCATTCTTCTTTCATCTGGTCAGGGAGAGTCCAATGTTCACACCTTTGATGGCTGCTTACACGTTTTTCATACCACAGTCCCTTCACACCCACGTAGGATGCAGAACGTTGTCTTTTTGAACAACATTCTGGCTTGGCTGCAATTTAGAATCATCTAAGAGGAGGTAGCCTACAAACTTAGAAAGAAGGGAACAAAAAGGTGATCTAAAGTTGATGGCCAGGAGGGCGTAGAATGACTGGTGGGGTTTGATCAAGTGCAATGTATCCAAGAGAAATTAATGAAAGCTGAATGGAAGTCGAACCTGATAGTGGGACAAGAGGAAAGTAAAAGGTAATAGAAGAAAGAATTAGGAGTCAAATGAGGCTTACACAGGTATAAGAACAGGCACAAACATATGTAAATATATTTATATATAATGATAGAAATATAGATCTATGTTCACATATTTACATGTTAAGTATTAAGGTAGTAGACGGACATTGGGCCTCTACTCAAGTACTCCCTCATTACAAATGCACTTTGTTCTAATAACCCGGCTTTCTGTGATGCTCACCTTCCCAACCGATGGCTGAAGACAAAATGGCTGCATAAGAAAATGTGGTGAAGAAACTTGATGGTGCCTGGCTGTTAAAAGATATAGCATCTGGGGGTCTTAAAGACTTGAAGATAAACAAGCAACCCATCTAGCTGGGAAGCAATAAAGCCCACATGGAAGAAGCATACCAGCCTGTGTGATCATAAGTTGTCAACAGAAACAGGTTTTCTGTCATCAGAAAACCCAAAATAAACAATCATATCAATGCGAACAAAAATCCGGTGGTGGTGGAGTGGAGACCCAAAGCCCATCTGAAGACAATTGGACATCACCCCTCACAGAAGGGTCACAAGGAAGGGACGAGTCAGCCAGGGTGCAGTATAGCACCAACAAAACATACAACATTCCTCTAGTTCTCTAATGCTTCCTCCTCCACACTATCATGACCCCAATTCTACCTTACAAATTGGCTAGACCAGAACATGTACACTGGTACAGATAAGCTCTCTCGACACAGGGAATCCAGGACAGATAGATCTCTCAGGAACAATAAGGGGAGTAGTGATACCATAAAGGTAGGGGAAAGGTGGGGGAGAAAGAGTGAACCAATTGCAACGATCAACGTATAACTCCCCTCCCACCTAGGGTGACAGCGGATGGTGTAAGATATGGAAATAATAATAATAATATATAATTTATCAAGGGTTGATGAAGCTGGGAGGGTGGAGGAGGGAGGGAAAAATGAGGAGCTGATACCAAGGACTCAAGTAGAAAGAAAATGCTTTGAAAAGGCAACATATGTACAAATGTGCTTGACACAATGGCTATATGGATTGTTGTAAGAGCTGTAAGAGCACCCAATAAAATAATTTTTAAAAATTCTGATGCCCAGGGTACACTGCAGAATAATTTAATCAGTCTTATTTAAAATGAATTCAGGTGATTCTAATTTGTAGAAATACTAGGTTAGAAGTTCTAAGGTGGAACTGAAGTATGTTTAAAAATATCTCCTGAATCAAAATCAGAAGTTCATTCCTCCCCCACTTAGAACTCCTGCCTGTAAAATTAGACTCAATTATGAATGTGCTTTCTGTTTATGTGCTGGTTTTCCCCCCTAGAGAGACTGTGAACTCCTCAGGTTCATGGTCATGTTTGGCTTATCTTTGTCACCACAGGAGATTGGGTGGTAAACATTTATTTAATGCATGAATAAACACTTTTAAAAACACTGTGCAATTCTTCCTCTCGGCACTGTCTACCACAAGATGATCACAAGCTTTCCTAGACCCTTGACACTTCCAAACTCGTCAGTGGCGTCAAGAGTAAGGATGGAGATGTTAGTTGCTCCGCAGTCGGGACCTTATGCACAGCAGAACAATTGACTGTTCTGTCATGTGCCAGCTTCAGGATGGCCAGATTCGAGGCCATCGTGATAGCCACTGTGCCAGTTCACACAAGGGCTGAGTGTTTCTTTCTTTTTTACTAGTTTTATTAGGGGCTCATACAACTCTTATCACAGTCCACACATCCATCCATTGTGTAAAGCACATTTGTACATTCATTGCGCTCATCATTCTCAAAACGTTTGCTCTCCACTTAAGCCCCCGGCATCAGGTCCTCATTTTT
>NW_022111373.1:24442198-24444072 GCF_000313985.2 Echinops telfairi
TAGTTTCCCCCTATATTTTAATCTATTAGGTTATATTACTTTATTGATTTATCACCCTAGATTTTAGTACAAGAATAATCTAGAACCCATAAATTACAGGATAATGCAAAAAAGGTAAGAAATATTTGGGGGAAAAAAGTATTAAAAGACATCCAGGGGAAGCTTTATATGAACCCATGGTGGCTAGTTGTTTATATATTCAGCTGGCAATTTTGAGGTCCGTGGTTCAAATCCACCAGACACTCTGTAGCTTTTAAGAGATTTAAATGTTTGGAAACCCAAAGAAGCAGCTCTCTGCTTGTCGTGTCATTATGAGTTATAATTGATTAGGTGGCAGTAGGTTTTTGTTTTTGTTATGGGAGGTTGTGCAGTGTATACAGAGAGTACAATTTAGGTACAGCAAAGCCAGAACACAGCTTGAGAGAAGTAGAAAATAAGGAAGGAAATGGAAAAGGCACATGTATAGAAGTTGTGAGGCCATTTAGTGTGTTGAAAATATAAGACTTCATAGAAATTTTCATCAATATTCTGAGGATCTAAATTTTTCTTCTTCAAATTATGCAGTTCAAAACAATTGAAATATATAGAAGTCTATGAATAATTCATGTTAAACATTTCAGAGGTTAGATTGACTGCAAGCTTCTTTAAAAGAAAATTTCTAACTATTCTTTCAAGAATTTCTATGCACAGGTAGAGAAGTTGTGCCATCATATCACAAGATTGGAACATTTGAATGCTAATAAAGGAGTTTGAATTCTGACACCCCCATTTGGGGCTTCAGAACATTTGAGTCTATTTATTGTACCAAAATCACTACCAGTCAGTTGATTGCAACTCATGGTGACCCTGGAGGACAGACGGGAACTTTTCTTGTGGGTTTCTCAGGCTATAAATCTTAATGAGAGCAGAAAGTCTCATCTTTGACTTGCAGAACAGCTGGTGGGTTAGACTAACTGAACCTACGGGTAGCAGTCAAACATATAACCCACTATACCACCAGGACTCCTTATCTTTGGCGCAATAACTTTTATTTCTGGTCCCTTTGTAAGATAACACATTGGATCAGCCTGCTATTCAGTTCATAATCAAGGTGATGTGATACATAGGGAAGATCGCAAGTTAATGGAATTTTCATTGTTCTAGTACATCTTTGAATCAAAGGACATCATGTGAAAGACAATGACTTAAATATATAGTACTTAAAAAAATCAGCATACATGTCTTCCATTACATGCTAGCTAACACTACATTAAAATATCCTGCTCTTCTTTATGGGTGAGCAAAGTGAAGGGTGGTATATGGCTTGTGTTCTGTATCTCGAAGTCTAGAGAGAGCTGAGAGGGGAAAACTGGAGCCATTTATTGGAATCAGTGGGTCAAACATACCCAGAAACATGCCTAACATTTGAGGCACTAAAATACATGTTGGCTAGTTTAATTATTGGTGGTTAGAATGCAAAAACTGGAAAGAAAGAAGAAGGAATGGTAGTTAGGAAATATGGCCTTGGTGATAAAAACGGAGCGGGGAGGGAGGGGAAAAATGAGGACCTAATGTCGGGGGTTTAAATGGAGAGAAAATGTCTTAAACGATGTACAAATGCGCTTTACACAATTGATGTGTGCATGGATTGGGATAACAGTTGTATGAGCCCCTAATAAAATGTTAAAAAATAAAAAAATAAATGAGAAGTCTACCAGTAAAAAACAAACAAACAAAAAAAAAAACATTGAAGGTTGAAGTAATTAAGTAATTTGATAAGTAAGCTGTCAATTTGGGCTTTGAAACCAGATTGGAATTATGTTTCGTATATTATGTTAACTTATTTTTACATATAGTGCATCTATGTACATACATCTATGAAGATGTTATATATA
>NW_022111373.1:24444723-24480865 GCF_000313985.2 Echinops telfairi
AGCCTGCAGTATGAACCTCAACTTAATATAAAGAAGATACAAATCCTCACAACTGGAGCAATAGATAATATCATCATTACTGGAGAAAAGGTTGAGGTTGTCAAAGATTTCGTCTTGCTTTGATCCACAATAAAATCTTATGAAAGCAACAGTTAAGAGATCAAACATACTGCATTAGGTAAATCTGCTGCACAATACCTTTACATAGTGCTGAAAAACGAAAGTGTTGAGGATGAAGGTGTGCCTCACCCATGCCAGGGTGTTTTCAATAACTTCATGTGCATTTGAAAATTGGACATGGATTAAGGAAGATGAAAGAAAAATCAGTGCTTTTAAATTTTGGTGCTGGTAAAGAATATTGAAAGTATCATGGAGTGCCTAAGAATAAATAAACAAGATCGATTAACCCAGTTGCTACAGTAATGGGCTCAAACATCAGAACAGTTTTGAGGATGCTTGGACCAGGCAATGTTTCATTGTGTAATATTGTGTAAATTTTGTAATATTGTGTAATATTGTGTAAAATTGTGTAACTATGCGCCAGAAACATCTCCATAGCACCTTATAACAACAAAAACAACATTCCAAATTCCACTTTTTAATAGATGTTTGCAATTGTTCGTTCCTCGCTTTGAGTCATGACCCAACAGTTTTACTGCTTCCACGTTATTATAGTCAATTCTGCTTTTAGAAGGCAGCTATTGCTCAGTCATATTTTGAGTGCCTTCTGACACGAGTGGCTCGTCTCTGGGCATTATGTCTTATAATGCTCTGTTTAAGTATCTATCGATCATTCCCTGCTATTCCTAAGTTTGTTAAGTGGAAAATTCCTCAGAACTGAACAGCTTATAACTTCTCTGTAGGCCATTCTCAGTCTGGAAGCTCTGCTGAAAAGTGGTCAGTTTGGGCAATACCAGTGACTTGCATGTGGGCTTCGCTGATTCCCTGCTAGATGGCTAATTGCTTAACTTCAAGCTTTTAAGACCCCAGATGCTACATCTTCTAATAGCTGGGCACCATCACCTTTCTTCACCACATTTGTTTATGCATTTTGACTTTAGTAATCGTGTTAGGAAGGTGAGCATCACAGAATGCCAGGTTATTAGAACAAAGTGTTCTTATATTGAGGGAGGACTTAGGTAGAGGCCCAATGTTCATAATACTTAACATATAAATAGATGTACATAGACCTATATCCCTACAATTATATATTAGTATATTTACTTATATACATGCCTATATTTATACATCTATAAATATCTTTTGCCTCCTAATTCTTTCCTCTATTTCCTTTTACTTTCCTCCTATCCCACTATCATGTTCGACCTTTATTTAGCCTCCTCTTGGCTATGTTGCACTTGATCAAACCCAAACAGGCGATCTACATCCACCTTGCCTTCTATTTTAGATTTCTTATTGTTCCCCTGCCCCTGGATTTATTGGCTCCCCTTTCCCTCCCCCACCCCCACCGTCTCCTCTTTCCTGTCTTGTTGTTTTCTCCTTAGGATTATTTCTCTTGCCTATCATATATAGATACACATGAAAAAAAAAAGAGGGAAAAAAATTAAAAGGGCCTATAAATAGTTTCAGGTTTGTCTGCTGACCCTTCTGTATGTTTTCTGATCGAGTCTGATGAGGCGCTAAGCCCTGCCCTCCAAATCTGAAGTCTAGTTTTGGGATTCCGCGAGGACTTTGCTGCTTTGCACCCCTTGCTGCCCTTTTGCATTCCCTTCGTGTTTTGCCCCGTGTGTGTCAGGGTCAGACCAGGCATAATTCCCGCACTGTGCTTTCAGTGCTGTCCCATGCAGCATGGAGGGTCAGGGAGGGGACATTCTGTCTAGTGGTGGGGCCAGTCCTATTACCCTCTCTGTGCAGTTGCTGCCCTGAGCAGGAGAGTTTTCAGGGCTTGGTGGGCCAGAAAGCGCTCTCTCTCTTTCCCTTTTAGTTTGCTTCTGTGGGGTCTGTGCAGACCTGCCACTCTCCCTGGGCTGTATCCGCAGTGCTGTCCTCTGTTATGCAATCTTCTGGGGAGGGGGATATGCTATCAGGAGACACCGTCCCTGGAGAAGGATATCATGCTTGGTAAAGTAGAGAAGCACCAAAAAAGATAAAGACCCTCAAGGACCTGGGTTAACACCGGGGCTGCAACAGCGGGCTCAAGCCCAGATCGAATACTGAGGATTCATGCAGTGTTCAGCTCTGTTGTGCACAGGACCTCTGTGGGATGGAACTGACTAGATAGCAGCTAGCAACAACAATGTGTGGATGCCTGGAGACACATTCTCTCTAATATTCTTGTCTTAGTCTTCTGAGAGTATTTTACCAAAAAAAAAAAAAATTCTAATGTGAACAGTGTCTTCCAAGGTGACCTGGTGAATCCATTCCATTCAAAGGAGGGATGTCAGATCAGAAAGTTATAAACTGAGTTTTTGAATTCTTAAGGGGGTAATCTTGACATATATTCTCAAAGGACACCAGGAAACCATGGTGTCTTATTGTGAAGATTTAAGAAATTGGAAAACTGGATTGATAAGAAAAAAATCCAGGGAAATTATGCATATTTTCTCCTCCCATAATGACAAATATTTGAGAATTCTTTGAAGGTAGAAAAGGATGTTTTATTAGAAATTTGTTGGGAAACTTTACGTTCTCCACTCTATAGTTCTGATCTTTCCTATTCAAACATATTTTGTTTCTAAACTCAAGTCACATTAAAACAAAACAAAAACATCACAACTTGAGTCATTTGAATATGTTAAACTGCTGTCTTGATACATGTAAGAGAACACAATTCTTTGGGGAAAGGTTAGAAAGATGGAAAACATCACCTTCAATAATGTATAGACCTCGATAAAGGGTATATTAACAATTAATAGTTTCAATTTTCGATACTTTTGTTTAATGAAATTATTCTTTTGAAGTGATATTAGTGATTTATCCTCATATGTTCAGCGTATTTGGACTGAGGAAGAGAAAACTAACTTCCATGTTGGAGAGAGAGAAGAGTGATGTAAAAAATTCAGCAGTCAAGAAAGGTTTGAATAGCAGTGCAGTTTTGAGTAAGGTTAAAGTGGAAGAATTATGGTTCCAAATGGGAGAGCATGAGAAGGCGCCCTAGAGGTGCAGTGGCAAAGAATGCACTAGCTGCTCTTCAAGAAAAAGCTCTAGGTCTGCTTTCACGGAGATTCGAGCGTGGGCAATCCTGTGGGACAGGTTTACTCTGTAGGGCCACTATGAGTCTGGATTGACTATCCTGCAGTGAGTTATGGGTTTGAGAAAAGAGTTATGTTTCCTGAGGAATTCACAAAAGGCTAAAGATGGTAATTTAACTTGGGAATTGGAGATAGCAGAATATAGATATTATTCATTTATAAGCCAAAAATTCAGGGCTTTGGAACAAGTCTAGAGAAGACCAAAGGGCATTTAAGGAGAGTGCTGACAAGCAGAGGCTGGGAAGAATTGTGCTTAATATCTTTGCACCTGAGCTGTCACCAAAGCGGTAATGGTGTGATTGGCCGCTTTAATTAAATCTGGGCTGTGCTGACCAGGCACTGTGAAAGTGTAGGTACTGTGGTTCTTCAGTTGAATATGATTTGTGTCAAAAATTCCCTAACTCCCGGGCAGTTCATTTGACTTGTGTGTACTGGACAATCAATGGCTGTGGCTGAAACATCAAAGAGTAGGCGGCCTGGAAGGAATATACCTAGAATATTAGAAACAGAGAGATAATAGGGTCAAGGCAACACCAAGGGCATGAAGCAATAGTTTTACACCCAAACACACCCAAGAAGAATGAACATATTGACATCAATAATTGTGGTGTCAATTCCCACTCATAACAACCTTACACGTGTCAGAGCAGACCGCTGCCCCTTGGCGTTTTAAATGACTGAGTTTTCAGGACACACTTCTGAGGTGTCTCTGGTTAGACTTGCATATCTAGTCACAGTCAAGTGTGTCAACCACCGGTACTACTAGTATAACTTCAGTTTGCTCATTCAGGACTAGTTACTCTTGTTTCTTCCCATAGTGAACTTATGTTCAATGGAACAAAATGCTACGGCTTCCTCACAATTGCTGCTATGTTTGAGGCTGTTGCTAAGTCCAATGTGACAATCCATCTCCTTGAAATCCATAAAAGATTTTTTCTTTTCCTCTGATCTTCTATTTTCTTTCTTTTTAATTAAAAGATCATTTAATTGGGGCCTCTTACAACTTATAACAATCCATACATCAATTGTATCAAACATATTTGTACAAATAGTACCCTCATTACTTTCTAGACATTTACTTTCTATTGAGTCCTTTGTATCAGCTCCCCTATTTTCCTTACCCCCACCCTCATGACCCCTTGATAAATGATTATTATTTACATATCTTACACTGACCGCTGTTTCCCCTTCCCCTTGGTTTTTGTTGTTCATCCCCTATGAATAGGAGGAGGGCTAATCCTCTATTTTACCAAGTAGAATATCCTTCTCTAGGGACTGGTCACTGCTAATGGCAGGCCCAAAGTATGTGAGACACAGTCTTATTAGCCTTGGTTCTAAGGAGCATTCTGGCTATACTTTTTCCAAGAGAGATGATTTGTTTAGTCTTTTGGCATTTAAAAAATATTTTTTAATTATTTAATATTTAGTATTTTTCACTAACATCATAATTCAAAGACATAAATTCTTTGTTCTTATTTTCACGTGCATATGAGACAATTGAAAGCACCATGGTTTGTATCAGGTGCACTTTCGTGCTCAGAGTGACATCCTTGCTTTCTAATGCTTTAAAGAAGCTTTTTGCAGCATATTTGCCCAATGTCATACATCATTCCATTTCTTGACTATTGTTTTCAAGGGTGTTGATTGTAGATCCAGGTAAAATGAAATCCGTGTCTGTTTCAATCTTTCCCCTTATGCTGCTGTTGCTTATTGGTCCTATGTATAGGTTCCAAATGAGCACAACAATGTTTTCTGAAATTTCAATTCTTTATAATGTTATGTATAACTTGTTATGATCCTCACAGTCAACCAAACACAGGCAAATATCTTTTTGATATTCTCTGTTTTCAGCCCCAATCCATCTGACATAGCCAAGATATCTATCATTCTTTGATCGCTTTTGAATTTAGTTTTTATTTTTTGCAGTTCCCTGGTGCATCCATTTTTGAAATATCTTTAGCAAAATTTTACTTGCATGTTACATAAATAATATCTTACAACATTTTTTTTCATACTATCGGATCACTTTTCTTTGGAATGAGCACGAACATAGATATCTTTCAGCTGATTGGACAAGTGGCTCTCTTCCAAAAATTGTGTCATGAATATGTGAGCACATCAGCATTGCATTATTTAGTTAAAATATCTCAAGTTGTCTCCCCCCACTTCCAGAATACTTGCTTGTCTTGACCCCCTTTTGTGTGCCCATTGTACTCCTTCTTTCAGCACCTGTGGTTCCTGATCGTAGGGTACCTCCTGAAATGGTTGAATATTGATGAATTCTTTTCAGTACAGTGATTCGTGTATTAATTCCATATTCTTTGGATGCTTCTTGCATTGTCCAATATGTTGCTCATGGAATTCTACAATATTGCAGCCTGCAGATGGAAATTTACTTCAGCACTTTCCACGTGAGAAATGTGGGACGTGCTCTCCCTTGGGCTTCCCAACTCCGGTTCCTACATGTTGAACGGCAGCACTTTCGCTTGTCTTCTCTAGCTACCCTCTGATTCTTTTTTTTTTACTAGTCACGAAAGTACAGATTTTATTTGGATTTTACGAGGTTTTTTCTTCTTCTCATTATTATGCTTTGTTTTTGTTCCAGGACCACAATACACATTTTCAAATATACTTTTTGATAGTGACTTTTATAAGTAATCGGACAGTAAAACAAAAATTACTCATAAGTTCAATATGTTTTGATACGCCATTACAATTAAGAAAAAGAACATTTTGTCATTTCAAATGATTCTCATTTTCCTTCATAGTTAACCAAAGCCTTCCCCATCTCTGATTCTTGATAGAATTATTCACTGAACTTTACCATTCTGTTTTGCTCATCTCTGACTTCATCATTTCTTTCAGTTGTTCTAGCAACTCTTTATTCAAGAGCAAGTTTTAAATCTCTTCTGGCATTCTTGCCTTAGGTCTTTAAAAAAGACCTGCTAGTTTCTTTATGTCTTGTGTCCTTGATGTTATCCCTAAACTCATCTTTCTTTGGTACTTATTATTCAATTCATCAAATCTGTATATATGCGTCAAATACTAAGGATCATATCCCATTGCTCTTTGTTTCATAACAATTTTCATGGTAGTAAGTAAGCACTTGGGATTGATAACAATGGAGATTTGGATGGCTGGTGGCACCCACAAATAGTGTCTTTTGCAAAGTTCCAAGGCTGGTGATATTTGAAAGGTAATTGCTACAGCTATTCACCCCACTCAATCCTACACTGGGAAGAGCAAACAGAAGGACTCTATTACTATTAAAGCTGGTTGATCAGGCCAAACTGCTTATACAGTACTGTATACGTGTTGGAGATTAAGAAGTTTCTCTAAAAGCTGCCCATCTGTCCTCAGGAAACTTGAGCAGTATATCCCTGTTAAGTCAGACAATTCTACTCTCAGAATATCCCTGTTAAGTCAAACAATTCTACTACTCTCACAGGTCTTCAGTTTGAAAAGAGTAGAAGTAAACGAATTACATCAATTATTAGAGGACCAAGCTTAGAGTTGTGCTGGCATATAACTAAAGCTTCTTCCTTCAGTTTACTCTTCAGATAGTTCCTTCTGAAATTGCTCTTAAAAATAAGCAAATCAGTACTGACACTCTCATGGGAAATCTTCTGAAGCCAGAGCACCCTTTTCTCCTTGTTTCTGAGTCTCACTGATGAGCTTTGATCCCTGGCATCCTCCCAATCCTGCTTGACTTTGATTGCTGACATAATGGATATGTTGTTATTTTCTGTAAACTCTACAAGTTGGTCTCAAATAACCTAATTAGCATTGAGGTTAATTAATGGGGAGGAAATTGGCATCATGAAAGGACAGATAGGCACACAATACTATTATGCACTGAAGGCTGGAAACTGAAAGGAGGAAATACAGACTGTGGGAAGACTGTGCGGCTGTTTTTCAAGATTAATAAGACCAGGCTGTGTTTATGTCCTTACCATGAAGTGGAATACTTATTATTATGTGTCATATTGTAAAGAACATTCTGGAAACAGTCAAAGTCCTCTTTATTAATAACACACAGTGGCAAGCTTTTCTTTTCTCCCAGGTTATTTACTCTTTGGTGCGTAAGGAAACTAATTTAAAAGCTGGAATAGAGAACATCGTATTCTCACCACCCCAAAGACATATACAAAATGATAAAAAGAGACCGACCTCGATGACATCAGTGAATTAACTACCCAGCACATCAGCCCTTTGATCATGCACTGTGCTGAAAAGCTGCAAGAGAAATAGTATTTTGTTGAAACAAACGTACATAGACTTTGTTAATATTAGCCACTCAAATCATTTGCAAAATAAAAAATCACTAGTTTTTTGCTGTCTAAATAAAAATTATGGATGAGTAATGACTCAATCTTCTGAATGTCATAGTGATAATTTTATAACAGAACATGGACCAGCATGCAAAAGAGCTGCTTTCAAAGCATCTGATTTTATTCTGTACCCCAAAAGGGACGAAATGACAAATGTCTTCCCCCTTCCCAAGGCTACATGAATAAAGAGTTTTAACGTAAACAATAGACAATTTCATTCGTTTTATTGAATTCCATTAAGACTATTAGTGAGTATCTTGGGTACTTCTGTTCACAAAAAACAAAACAAAAACATTCCATACAAGTAATATAAGAGCAAAATTAGTAGCTGTCCTTCTTAGCTAAGGTATTAGATGTCAGATGGAGATGTGAGAGGTTCAGGGAAATGTAAGGAAGTAGTATAGCAAAAAATCCCAAAAGGATATTGCAGGAATTTCAGATATATTGTCCCTTATCTTGGACAATTTTATTTTCAGCCCAATTAAAAAGTTAGAATGAAAATGATCACTATGGATCTAATCCCAGAACGTCTAAGGATGGCTGGCCAGGAACACAGTTGGAGGCAAGATGCAAAAGCTCTGGGAAGATGCCAGGAGCCAAAAATAGATTTTATTTTTCTATTTGTCTGATTTCGAGGTTAAACTTCCCTTTTGCCAGGGGAAGAAATGAAAATATATTTCTTGTTGCCAGACTGAGTGTTTGGCCAGACTATGACTCACCCTGAAACTGCTAATAATCAATGCACTTTTAGCAAGCCCAGATCTTGATAGTGTGGTGCATTGGGAACAGCTGACTGCCTAGAGCCTGATGGCGAAGCTTGGAATAATGAAGTTAAAACGATTAACCTTCTGAAAGAGCAGTTAGGGGCAGGCAAGAAATGGTATCTGCTTGTGTTAACAACCTGCTTAGTTCTGAGTTGCTCTCAAGGGCAATTTCTGTGGCTCTGTTCCATTTCAGATGGCAGCTTTAAAGATATTTGCAGCTTTGTTTCATTTTCTGATACTTTCTTCCTTTTAGTGACTCATTCATTTCATGGCATTTATCAGGGCCCATTACCTGCTATTTACATTGGCTTCCTTGTTATTTAAACTTCACTGGGCTTTGAAAATGAGATGCCTTGAAAAGAAACGAATCATAGATTTTTAGGGTTGGAAACAGACAATGACGGTCAGCATTTATCATTTTTATTTACTCTTAGGTTTCTAAGACCCTTTACAAAGATCATTGCTCCTGAGCTTAGAATAAAGTGGCGCTAAAAATAATGTAGCAACTCTTAAGACTGAATTCACGTGGGGTCTGTCTTCTCTATGTAGAGTCTCCACAGTTGAGAGAGCAATAAATAGAATCTGATCACCTGGGAGCACAGAAAGTGATAGCCTTCTTGGTGTCCGTGGGCCTCCAGGGAGGGGCAAGCTGGTGACATGCCAAGTTGCCATGTTTGGGGGTCAAGCTCCTGCAGTCAATAATGGACTGCCCAGTGTGCGCTGAAAGCTTCAATGCTGAAACATAGGGAGGCCCCATGACTCTGGCCCCTGAATTTGTGGTCTTGCCTATTATTGTTAATGCCGTTAGTTGTTATGCAGTGCATTGCAATTCCTGGGAACCACATGAGGTCTTGCCTGTGCACTTACAATGGCTAGGTTTAATTTGCTAGCGAAATTGGGAAGACAGTTTGTGATCACTGAATAAGGAAGCCCTTATATTTCACAATTAAAAACAAATGCTGGATTATACTTGTGCTAGATTTAATGTCAAAAGTCACCATGTGATGACTTTGTGGATGACCAAGAAGAGAGGCTAATTCTCAGGGGGTCACTTGAAGACATTTCTCAGAAATTATATTCTATTGTGGGTCACCTGAGGAAGGACTTCAGAATCTATCCATTTAGTGCTAACTCTAGGATCTTCGGTAGTTGGAACAGAATAGTTTGTGTGCCCAGTGAGTACCTATTGTATGTCCATGTATATACAAGATCAAATAGTGTAATAAGAGTTTGTTAGGACACTGCTGTGGAGAAGAAATCGTGCTAGTCCTTGAAGATGGAAAGACAAAGAGGACGCAGTCCCTGTCTAGCGGGGAGAGAAACAGACAGGTATAGATGATGGCGTTTTGTTGCTGAAGTAGTGTGTGTTTTCTCTGCTCCGGTGGGAGAGGGCCTTTGATGCCTTGGAAGGGTCAACAATTTTTCAGGTACTAGGATAGCTTCCTCCTCCCAAAGGTGGGTGTAACCTCGCTCTCCCTACTCGAGCCAATCACCCATTCATAGAAGCCAAGTTAGGGCTTAGGCCCTGTAGTAGGGAAGCAGATAGCCTTGTTTCTTCCCTGGAGATTCTGCCCCCAAATCACCTGCAACCTCCGTCTTTCTCGCTGGCACATAGAGCAGTCCTTGCTGGCATAGGTGTGTCCACATTCAATCTATTTCTGCATGGCTGTAGCATCCCCAGAGCCACTCATTTTATGGATCCAATGGTCTACCTCAAGGGAAGGTGCCAGTATGTCTACTTACTGATTCCAACCACCTTCTGATCCAGCCAGGGAGCTCTTATGAGGGGCAGCCACAAGTCCTACTCTGATGGGATCTTTAAATCCCTACAGTGCTTTTCCTAGCTTCCTGCCTCCAACGGATATCCCTTTAATTGTGTAGTTTTCCATATCCATTTGCTTGATATATAGCCAGGCTGTTGACCACTGTCTATGAGTCAGTTAAAATCCAGACATATGGACTCTCATTATTGTCCAATTCTTTCTTCACAAGTAGGAAAAGAGCAGACAGATTGGCCTGTTGAGCCAATCTGTTCTTACCTTCTCCAGTCAGGGTCCTTCCTTATCAGTGCAGTCACTTTCCACATCAGATGTTGTCCCTGTACCCAGATCTGCCATTGGTGAACCAGGCAGCCTTCTGCTGCTCAGCACAAAGCTGTCATAGGTCCACTGTGGGCCCTGTTGGTTTTTCAGGTCCTTCCAGGACAGGCTTTTGGGGAAAAGAGGTTACCTGCTCATGGATATGCCGGGTATTGCCCTTCATCCTGCCAGCAGTTTGTTCCTGTTTGAATATTTCCGTTTTGTTATGGAACTATTTGGGGCAGCATCCTCTTTATTTCAGTATTTCTCTATTAGACTCCATTGCTTCACTCAAGTTGACAGGAGATCAGGTTACTGCCACAGTTACAGCAACAAAACCTAACCCACTGCTTTCAAGTCAGTTACAACTCATAGCAACCTTAGGTGGGGTTTCCGAGGTAGTAAATCTTTCTGGAAGCGGAGAGTCTCATCTTTCTCCTACAGGATGCCTGCTGAGTTTGAATTGCCCACCTGTGGTTAGCCGTCCAATGCGTGTTTTACAGAGACACCAGGACTCCTTCTCACCGCCATCGAGTCATTTTTGATTTCGAGCAACCCTCAAGGAGAGAGTATAGCTATCTCTGTGGGCTTCTGAGACTGTAACTCTTTACAAGAGTAGAAAGCCTCATCTTTCTCCCATGGAGCGGCTGGTGGTTTCGAACTGCTAACCTCATAGTTAGTAGCCCATTGTATAACCCACCAAACTGTACACAGGTTGAATTATATAAGTGTGCGGTTGGAAAGAGGAGCCTGTGAGTAGCTATGAGTATATTATTATTTGTCTTGCTAAATGGTGACCGGAGATATAATCAAGGTCATGGTATTTCAAGGTCATGAAAAGAGAGATGAGCTGGAATGCTAAAAAGCTGCATTATATAAAAAGCATTGTTCTGAGTACTGTACGGGGATGATTTCATACTGATGTCAACCTATACCTGTAGGTCCTATTCCTTGTCACTGTTTTACAGGTGGTGGCACTCAGGCAGACAAGAGGAAACAAATTGTCCCAAGTCTTAATTCAAGGAAATAGTTGAGCCAGGCTTTTAACCAGGATTCTAGAACCCACGTTCTTAACTACTAAGATGAAGTACAAGATTTAAGACCACTCATTGCACATGTGAAGGTAAAGGGGCTATGAAAATATAAAGACTCTCCCACCACTGCTACAGAGAATGCTTGTGTTTCTGATCTCAGACGTAGCCATTGAGAGAAGCCAGCACCACTCTTGAAAGAAAGAAAGAACAAACATAAACTTCTATAAAAAAAGAAAGCGGAACAAGGCTTTTTCTAAATCTTGTGCAATCATTTTAATGTACTTTATACCTTGGTAAGGAATGATAATGAATCCCATAGTATCATAAAGTTTGTTTTAGCATATAAAATAAAAACTATGTTATAAATTGAATCTCTTTAAAACCAATATGCTAGCATAATACACATTCATTAACTATTTAATTAGCTAAAATCCAGCCTGCTTTTTCGAAGGCAATTAAGTTTCCTATGGCAGGACACTAATTAACTCACTTAACAAACAACTTGTTCCTGAAAAAACTACTTAAATGTCTGTATCTCATATTTCCTATTTGCAAAATAAGAGGTTTGATGCGGACATCATAGGTTATCATGTGGTTTAGATTGGAACAGCATTTGGCACATAATAAATAGTTTATCAACAATTGTTACATTCATTATGATTGAGCGGGCTGTGCTTTTTATAACCGATGCTTTTCCTTCACAGCAACAAGCCTGGGTATTAAACATCACCTTGTTGATGCCTACTTCTTTTGATCAATACTTTTTATTTCTTTTGCAAGTGGCATTTTATTGATTGTTTTGAGAGCAGCACAGGGACATTATGAACAATTCGTACACAATTCTTAATGCATGCACCAAAGTCCTAAAATGGCAAGCAGAAAACAATTCTTTTTTAAATTCTAGTGACTTTGCAGCTTTAAATTTGGATGCAAACTATTCTGAAAAGGATATCAAGTACCTTTATCTTCAAATGTTGATGAGCTGTTACATCATAAGTCTCACTAATTCACCATTTAGTGGGATGCTGCCCATTCAAATTTTCAACCTTTCACCGCATGTAACAAAAGTATCTGGAAAAGCGAGACTATCGCCACTACAGATGCCACAAAATAGTGCACAGACTTCTGAGAAGAAAGCCATGAAGATGGGACTGTTTTCAGACCTAGTTCTACTGAAGAAACCCCAGGGAAACAGAATGTAAACTGCTCAGCTCAGACAAATGCATGATGTGAATCCAAATAGCCATTACAAACGACCTCATTCCGTGGAATGTTAAGTTGACACTCAAGAGAGTCAAATATTCCCACATGTCAACATCCTGTTATTTTCTGGTTGTACCAAAAAATAAACAACCAGTAAAGTATTTCACGTCATATAAAAAAAAGCATTTCCCCTTAAAAAAATGGGATGAAATGAGATTTCCTCCTTCTTAAAAATGTTTCTAGAGTCACTAAAAAGTTGCATTTACAAAACAGTAAATACAGTATTCCTCTGGAGTGTCTAAGAAGAGAGATAACAAGGCTCACTGGTGACACGTGGTAGATAGGCATTAATCAGACTGGGTTTCTTTTTCTTCTGCTTCATCAGAGGCTCACTCTCCTGGTTTTTGGTTTCTCCATTTTCAACAGGTACATCTTCTTTGGTTTCTTGGTTAGCTGCATGATCTTGTTTTCCTTTGCTCCCCTCTTTTGCTTGCAATTTTTTAATATGAAGATTTGCCCTTTCCCACTGCCTTTTTTGACTTCCTCTCTGTTTCTGCAAGACCAGGAATTGCGGAAGACCTTGCTGACCTCCTTCACCACCCCTTCGGCCAAGCTGACCTTTTTGGGCATCTTGGTGTGGAGAGGGCTGGACCTCCAGCTCTCCTATTGTTTTAGCGAAGCTGGGTTGCCTAACCATGGCCCTTCTGCCACGTGGCAGAGCTGCTAGGACCTGCTGTGGAATTGGTGGGTGACTGAGCCTTAATTTTAAAAATAATCATTGCAGCATCCGAGTATTTGTGGTTGCCTATAGGTGAAAGGGGTTCGAAAGGAGGAATGCTTTCTTTCCCTTGGTGTCATTTGCCTCTTTCATTAGCTCCCTCAAAATTATTTGAACACTAATCACTCAGTGTGATGATTTTAGTGAGTTTTGAATTTATATACAGATTTTTTTCTATTAGCAGACGTTACAATGTCATAGTCCCAATTACCAAGGAATGCATAATTTCATTTTGTTTATAGAATTCATGTTACCTCTTTTATTGCAGTTTCATTTATAGATGATCCTCGAATAACATGGGTGTTGAAGATGTCAAACGCAGAGCATTTGAAAACCCTCATAAAACTTTGGATTCCCCAAATTTCAATGGCTACTTAGCTATTAACTACTGTTGACCAGAAATCTTACTGATAACATCAATGTTGACATTCATTTTGTAAGTTAGATGTATTATTGTTATTTTTTTCTTTGTGAAGCTGGGTTAACACTGCACTCACATAAAAACTGCATTTTCAACATGAGACAAAAAGATATTTTGCAAAATGTGCAAGGCTTTTGCACATTCATAACTGCAGTGGTCGTGTTGCACATGGTCTTTGCTTCACCATGGTCCTTATGCTGGATTTATTCCTTGAAATGCAGCTATCGACCTCAATGTATGGCACATACCAAGCAGTACACTTCTTTTGTGATGTCTCAACTTGTTGTGTGCTTCTTGGGAGCACTTGCAGGATGACCAGTGGCAGGATGACCAGTGGCAGAGTGGCACTGTGTATGGGATTCCCAGAGGTGTGTGGTAGTGCACTGAACATGATAAAAACACAGGTGATCACTCTTTACAGTTATACCCAATTTGCTAGAGAAACAGACTGCTCCTACTGAGACGACTGGGTGTCATCACACAATATTAAGAAAAACATCATATAAGTAGACCTTTGCAGTATAAATCCATGTTTTTCAAGGATCAAGTGTACTCTATACATGTGCTATCTAATATTGTTCACATTAGTTACAAGTGGCCATTGAGCACCTGAACTATGTTGTAAGTATAAGATCCATACCAGATTTCAAATACTTTCTACAAAGAATAAACATTTCAATAATATTTTATATTTATGATCTTTTGAAATGCTATTTTGGATATATGAAAATATATAATATAAAGATAACACCCAAACTCACTGTTAAGCAGTCAATGCAACTCATAGGGACCCTATGTAGAAATTCTGAGATTTTGTAAATTTTCACAGGATGAAAAAGCTGCATCTATCTTTTGCAGACTGACCGATGGATTTGAACTGCTGCCCTTGATGTTTGCAGTCCAGTTCTTAATGAAAGTACCCCTAGAGCTTTTTAATATATAACATAATAATATTTAAATGATATAATACCATAATAGTAAAAATAATTTCAAGTTTTTAAAAATTTACATACTAAAATTTTAATTATATATGTCATTCACATTTATATTAAACAACACTGTTTCATGCATTTTTTTTAGTTCTTTGTCCTCAATTCTCAATGCTGATTGTAGATTTAATTATTATTATTATTATTTTTGGATTAATTTATTTTATTTTATATTTTTTAAACATTTTATTAGGGGCTCATACAACTATTATCCCAATCCATACACACATCAATTGTGTAAAGCGCATTTGTACATCGTTTCTCAAAACATTTTCTCTCCATTTAAACCCCCGACATTAGGTCCTCATTTTTCCCCTCCCTCCCCGCTCCCCCCTCCCGCATGAGCCCTTGATAGTTTATAAATGGGTATTTTGTCATATCTTGCCCTGTCCGACGTCTCCCTTCATCCACTTTATGGCTGTCTGTCCCCCAGGGAGGAGGTCACACACAGTTCCATGCAATCGGTTCCCTCTTTCCTACCCATTCTCCCTTTACCCTCCCTGTTTTGCCACTCACACCACTGGTCCTATAGGGCTCATCCGTCCTGGATTCCCTGTCTTTTTAGTTCCTATCTGTACCAGTGTACCTCCTCTGGTCTAGCCAGTCTTGCAAGATAGAATTCGAGTCATGGTAGTGGGAGCGGGGAGGAAACCTTTAGGAACTAGAGGAAGGTTGTATTTCTCATCATTGTTACATCGCACCCTGACTGGCTCATCTCCTCCCCGAGACCCCTCTGCAAGGGGATCTCCAGTGACCTACTAATGGGCTTTGGATCTCCACTCCGCACTCCCCCTATCATTCACTATGGTAAGATTTTTTGTTCTGATGATGCCTTACACCTGATCCCTTCGACACCTCGTGGTTGCATAGGCTGGTGTGCTTCTTCCATGTGGGCTTTGTTGCTTCTGAGCTTGATGGCCGCTTGATTACCTTCAAGCCTTTAAGACCCCAGACGCTATACTTTTTGATAGCCGGGCACCATCAGCTTTCTTCACCACATTTGCTTATGCACCCATTTGTCTTCAGTGATCCGTTCGACACCCCGTGATCACACAGGTTGATATGTTGTTCCATAGATTTAATTATTATAGCTTTATAATATGTTTTCAAGTCAGAATGGGCAAGTTTCTTTGGTTTCTATACTTTATCAAGTTTTAATTTATTTTTTCCTGCTTATTCTTTTAGATGATTTCATTTTGGGGCCAAATACCAAGAAATTAAACCCTGAAGAGACTTTGATTTAGGATCACACCAAATCTTTAAATTGTTTTTCAAAGCATTGACATCTTTACCAGGTTAAGTCTTTTTTTCTCGCAAGGTAATGATGTCCCTTTTCTTTTCTCCAGCATTTAAAGAATACTTTCTATCAAATGTTGTAATTTTCTTTATACAAATCATTTCCATTTATACTTTATGTAATTGTGAGGTATGCTTTTATGACTACTGTACATGTGAATTATTATTCTCATATTTTGTTCTCACTGATTTATACTCACTTTAAAAAGGTGTTGAGTTTTTCAAATGTATCTTGTAACCACATAATTTTTACTAAACTTTCTTAATAGTTTTTCAGCTGATTTTTTTAGTTATTCTCCATTTCACAGTAAAAAGGCTTATCCCAATAGGTGTCAAATGACCTTCATCAATCTAATTTTTATTTAAAAAATAGAATGGTTAGGTATGAAGTTCCATTGGTTGTTTCATTAAAAAAAAAATCATTTTATAGGGGGCTCTTACAAGCTTTTATAACATTCCATACATCAATTGTATCAAGCATATTTGTACATGTGTTGCCATAGTTCTTTCCCAAGCATTTACTTTCTATTTGAGTCCTGGTATCAGCTCCTCTTTTCCCCCAT
Organism: Echinops telfairi; assembly: GCF_000313985.2. Classification (NCBI taxonomy): domain Eukaryota; kingdom Metazoa; phylum Chordata; class Mammalia; order Afrosoricida; family Tenrecidae; genus Echinops; species Echinops telfairi. The sequence goes on from NW_022111373.1 coordinate 24,461,393, forward strand.
TGGTTGTTTTAGATGGAATATTTTTTAGGACTTGTCTGTCATATTGAATTTCAGAGAGTTATAATGTTATATGTCTCTTATAATATAGATGTTATACTGTTACATATTTTTGCTTGTTTATTTAGATCTGAGGACTAGGGAATGGTGTACGACTCCGAGAGCAGAGCTATTAAATGAACTTAGGACAGTGTGTGCAGGTCTGAGTGTGTGGGCATGTGCCTACGAACGGTTACAAGAACAGACACGTTAAATTCAGATAGTTAACTTTTGACGGGCTTGTGAGGTTGCACCCATCACTGGAAGGCTACAATGGTTAGTTGAATATCATTTCAACCATAATTTCACCTTGAATCTCTTTTTTCTAGAGCTCTGGAGCCTGGGGCTTAAGTTTCATTTTTACAACATGATCATAGGAATTCATTTTTTATTTGATCTTAAGCATTTTTCCTTTCTGCTTTCTGCCCATATCCTTTTACTAATGTCTTTAAAACCTTTCCTTTTGAGTAGTATGAATTACACTTTATATTTATCATGTTAACATAGTTTATAGCAATCTTGGGAAAAACATCACTTGGATGTTGCAATGATTTTAGCCATCTTTGAATGGCCTTAAATACAAAATTATTTCTAGTGGTAGAAGTTGTGATGTCATAGCATTGTTTAATAGGAACTGCTTCAGCAATGGACAAAGTGAAAACAAGAAGGACATGGGGTGGGTGGGGGAAGGGTCACTCCCCTACTATAATAAGTGTTGTTAATTAATACCATCAGAGCCCAAATTCATCTAAGATTTTCAAAATGCAAAACATATTTGTAGATTAACTTCAGCCTTTGATTTACGGAGGAAGGAAGCTGTTCCTGAATTGATCATTTTAAATTAGGTTGTGCTCAGAAGAAAATGCTTCTTCTCTGGGTTAATTTATAGCACAAAGGTCAGATTCCGAGCTTTTGTGCAGGCCTGCATGTGTGTGAGCACACACCTCACAATTCCATCAGCGTGTTGTCACATTGGTTATCAAAGAACAGGAATATGGCATTTGGAACATGAAACTGCTATTATGCAAAGCGCACACGCACACACACACTCATGTATATTTAATGTGCAAAAGGAATCCTACTGACAAGTGTCATAATGTTGATATGATGAAGGGGTGTGTGTGTATGTGTGCACGCGCACGTGTGCATGTGCACATGCACATGAGAATGCTGGTAGGGTGCTGCCATTCCAACCGATTGGGACTTGTATATTGAGGAAGATTATTTGTATGAGGTTAGTATCTGAAATGTGACTTTCTTGCCAAGAATTCTAGTTGTTTAGTTTATTTTCTGGATAACATAATCAGAAAAGCAAAGCCCATAGAATTTAAGGTGTTAAACATCTCTTCAGCCCCAAGTGAGAAATCACTTTAAATGAGACAAGAATATGTTCATTTGTATTCGAAGCAAAGATGGAAAACTCTTATAAATTATTAATCTACCAAGTGGCATGTATTTTCCTGAGCTATTGTCCTGGTTCAGGCTGTATTTCATGCTTGCTCATTTGGAAGGGAAGGTGCCGTGATTGCGAAGGCAGACCCCACTTGCAACCTCAATACCGTGATGCATGTTAATGAAGGAGTGAAATTGTTAGCGTTCATTCTCATCCATTTCTTCTTCTACCAGCGAGCTTCAATGGAACAACATAGCTTTAGCTGATCTCCCCTTTCAAACCAGTATTGACCTCCAAATGTATTTTAAGCTTAACAACAACAAAAAAGGACTCATAACAAGGAGAGGATTTTACACATATACTGACATGTATATATTATATATGAATATGTGTGTATATAAATGTGTGTACTATATGCATACCTTAAAATAGAGTTTATTTTAAAATAAGATATTATATTACTATGAGAACAAAACCCGTGGCATTGGTTAATTAAGAAATATAATAATTTGAAAATAAAATATTTATTTGTTAATAATCTTAGGAAAATACATGATGTTGCAATTATTGAGTATTATGCCCACTGCAAGAATGGCAAGACTTTGTCTTACATACTTTAGCTACGTTGTTCGGAGAGACCAGTCCCTCCTGACATCATATTTGGTACAGGAGAGGGGTGGCAAAAAGAGGAAGGCCCGCCGGGAGATGAGTTGACAGAGTGCTTGCAACAGTGGCCTCAGGTATCGGAAGAAGAATCCCGAGGCTGACGCATGACCAGGCAGTGTTGTGTTCGGTTGTGCCTGCCTGTGGTCACATGGGTCAGAGCCAATCGGATGGCTCCTAACAGCAACAAGAACATGGCCAAAGTGCATATTTTCCAACTAAAATATAAAATTTGCACTATAAATTTTAATGTTATTAAAATATCTATGTCAACTAGACCTTTTAAAACCTAAAGCAGAAGACTAAAATATGTGCAGGTTAGAAAATCTTGATTGTAGGTGCGTATGAGCAGATCTTTCAAGCAAAGATGTGAAATTGAGAATATAAGACCCTGTGATTCCTTTTGGCTCAGCTTGTTTCTGTATTTTAGGTATGGAGTTTATATATTTCAGACAAGATGTTTCTATATTTCAAGTATGCAGTTTATATATTAAAGTATAGAGTGTGTTCTTCTGAGTAGAATTTATATATTTTTAGGTCGAACTTAAGTGTTTTAGGTGTTTTTAGCTAATTAGGCATATGTCTATAATCAATACTATAGCAAAAATAACATCTTCTTAAAAGTCCTGTAGCTTGAATGTTGTTACATTCTGTCATATACCAAATTCTCCATAGTGATTTGGGGGCATCAAATGGTGCTAGCGTGTTTGTTAATTCTGGCTTTCCTTTTAAGCACTGCGGATATTTCTGGTGAAGGTTTTCTTTGGGATTGCAACTGTGAAAGGAACCAGGGTGAGTGTTCCCTGCCAGATGTGGCTTGCTGTGTGCTCGTCTGAAAACTCCAAAGATGTTTGAAAATACATGTTTTGTGATAGTGCCACTTTCTGAAAAAGATCATTGTAATAAGACTAGCATTTGGCCTTGAAAACCAAGGTACAGTAAAACATCTTCCTACTGCAGACCCAAGTTCAGTGGGCATCCTGGGTTGTGACAGTCTTCTCTGAGGGAGAAGGTGAACATTTCAATGGTGCCAGAAAATGGAACCCACTGAAGTGCTAGGTCATGTGAAAGGCCTCGCTGTCAGTAGGGAAGCGCCCCACCCCCCACCCCCCACCCCCGATGAGGAAGAGCACCTTTGAAGTTTGGCCCTGGCCAGTGCCTCCATCACCTCTACTTCAGATCTGAAATCCAATCACCTCCTAACTCACCTAATTGGTGGGCCAGCACACCCCTCCTGCTGTTTAGCACCAATTCTAATGAAAACAGCTAGATAATGAAGCTCTTTTTTCAGCTGCCTGGCCTTGCTGACAGCTCTGGTCAGCAGGATGGCTGACCCTGCATATCCCCTTTGTCCTCAGCCCCTTAGTTCATTGAGCAACGTTTTCTGCATTCCTCCACTGAGATCTTTTCACTGAGTGCTTTCATTAGCCTTTGCCTCATGCTAAGCAAACAGCTCTCTTAACACTTGACATGCCCAAATTATTAAAACCCCATAAATCACACAGAGAGCTGCCTTAGACTTTACTGTGGTCCCTCTTACGTTGTTCACCCCCTTTGGCCCAATTTGAATAGCAGACTTTCACACTACATCCTTAATGAGGTTATTTACTCTGCATCTCCTATGACACTGTGTCTTATGTAATAAGTTTTCAGCTTTGAGATATGCCCTAGAGGACAGACTTTGGAGCTGCTAAAAAAAATTAACCTGTTAGCTGAAGATGGCCCTTCTTGCCAGATGGGCTTTCAGAGTCCAAGTGTGCGACAATGTCAGAATGTCCCAGTAATACATGAGATTTTAATAGCTACATCTCGGCCGGTTTCACAAGTCGGAGTCATCAAAGATGAGCCATCTATGCCCGCTGGGTCATTCAGGAGGCCAATTTATTTATTTTTTAAAGGCTCTGTACCACCAACCTGATTATTTATGAAAATAGGAGAAAGGAGTGGCAATGACGGTCAGAATCGACTCCTAATTTCCAGCTTCATTTGGCTGAGTTGTGCAACCACCTGTTTGCCTGCTGGAGGGAAGGAGAACAAGCAAAGGTGTCAGCTCAGGGAAGCACTACATCCCCAGAACATCGACCTTCTCAGGGCTGAAGAGAAACGGTTCTTTGCTTTGTGCATGTTGGCGAGTTGCTTAGACTGCTTTGATGAGTGCATCTCTGGACTGGCCCAAGCTTCAGCAAGTTCTGACTCCCCCCACGTCTGTTTGACAGTTTCTGCCTTATGTGTGGGGAGCCTTGAAACCACCAGCTACTCTTTGAGAGAAAGTTGAGACTTTCAACTCCTGCAAAGTTACTGTCTTGGAAAAACACAGGGGCAGGTTTACCCTGTCGGACAGGCTCACTATGAATCAGGATCGACGGGAAGGCAGTGAAGTTTTTTGAGCCTTATGTGAGTGGTTTGGATATACCCAGTGCATCCATAGCACTGGATCCTAAATGATAAAACACTGGTAGATTTTTCTCTTAGTCTTTCCCTTTCGCTCCCTCTTTCTTTCTGTGACAATCTCTCTCTCTCTCTCTCTCTCTCTCATGTACATGGCCACACAAGTTTGAGATACTACATATAAAGGGGCCCTTCTTAAAAACAACTCTTGCTCCTCATCCCACCGTGTCTACACTATTGTTTTGAATTGTTCCCAGCTTGTAGTGAGACAGAGGGCTTGATCACAGCGAGTGGCATTGGGAACGCCGAAAGAGAGATGGCAGGATGAAGGCCTTTGAACTTGAGGGGACTGAAGGCGTTTATATTCACAAACCGCCTCTGGAGCGTGCATCAGGTGGTAGTTGCATGGTGCCCTACTTGGATGGCACTTGAGAATACAATCAGGATTGCAGGGTAAAGTGAGAGCGAAAAATAGAACAGAGCAGTTTCTGAATGATCTCTAACACCCAATATGGAAGCAGAATTATTTTACAGAAATTCTTTATACTCCACTGAGTGTGAGACTCTAGTCCGCGGCTGTGCAACATTCACTAAACATGGAGAAAACCACGACCCCTGGAGATTTGGAGGCTTTTACCTGCCGTTCTACAGGAGAGTGGGTTTATAGAATTGCAGGGCTGCTCCGAGGAGGGAAGGTTAGGCAGCCAAGTGTAGGAATGATCCTGGTGTAGTGCTGCTGTAGAGAAGGAGTTGTATTGGCTTCTTAAAAATTCCTGGGGCTTTGTCTGTGACTCTCCCACTTTGTGATAGTTTTATGATAAATAAGAGAGCTTTTACGTTAAAAGAACTTTTGGATTTCCTAATTTCTATAGAGAAATAATAATTTGCGCTTTTAGCCTTCTTGGGGTTGGCCCCTGTGGAGTTGGCCCATAGTGACCCCATGCAAATAAAACAGCCATTGTGATCCCTTGGATCTTAATTGGCTGTGTTTGGAAGGAGTCCCAGGCCATTCATCCATGTCTATCTTAATCAGGACTCTCTGCTGATATTTGTTCAGCATCATAGTAACATCCAAGTCTCCCCTGGTAGACAATGGTCCCTGTCATAAGCACTTAAAGGTATGGGATTGGTCCTGGGTTTGGGTTTCCTACATGGAAGACAAAATCTCTCCCACAACAACGTGGATCTCACTCACTACCTGTGGCAGTCACCTAATCTGGTGTCAGTTTAAAGATTAAGACTGTCGGGGTGGAGCCTAGGCTGTCAATCTGGAGATACCCAATGAGACTTCTGTGTGGGCATGGCCTTCTCCTGAGAATTCTGGGAAATCTGGGACTTCCTCCTTGGAGGTGGAAGACACAGCTCTCTCTCTGCTAATCCCTGGGAGACATTGCGGAAGACAAGCCACGTGGATGCAACCAGACCTCTGAAGCCGGAGAAGCCACAGAGAGACCCCTGCCAGCACTGAGATGCTTACAATGCCACTGGACCCAAAGTCTTTCTACCCACTGGCTTGTGATCATCCTGCATTTGGCTTCATTGAATGAGTTTCTTGAGTCTGAAGAGGACTTTATAGATTGGTATCAGACATATGGGCTAATACCAGACTTAAGGCCCTGGACTGGACTGGGTTGGGATGTTTTCTCAATGTCCAATTCCTCCTGTATGTAAACCTCTTCCTTATGCACATATATGGGTCTATGAATTAGTTTCTCTAGTCCACCTGGACTAACATTGATTTGATTCAAACTCATAGTGACTGTATAGGACAGAGTGGGACTGTCCCTGTGAATTTCCGAGACTAACTCTGTATGGGAGTACACGCCAGTCTTTCTCCCACAGACTGATGGTTTCACACTGCCGAACTTGTGGTTAGCAGCCCAACACATAGCAACTACACCCCCAGGACCCCCTAGCAATGTGGATAAAAATCTGTCTTCTCACAGATCTTCCTTCACTCTTTGACTTCTGATGATGCTTGTCTATACTACAATTTGCAACAAAATTCTGCCTAACTCAACCCCAAAGAGTAGTCATTTAAATTTCCTACCATCCATGACTCCTACCATCCTGGAAGAAAGAAGCCACAGGAAGAACACCGTCTTGGAGTCAGTGCGTTGACGTCACATGTATGCTCTTCCTGTAATGAGTCCACTCCCCCCAGGAAGGACACTTCGCCTCTTTGAATCTCTGTTTGCATTTAGAAATGGTAAATTGGGATCATCACAGGACTGTTAGGATGTTTAGTTGCTTTTAAACATGTTGAAGCATTTGGTCCTTAACATTGTATCTGTCACACACTTACATACAATATATATTTTCCTTTTTCTCTCTATTCTCGAACAAGTGGGAAAACCGGAAAGGGAAGAAATATTGTTTATTAAAGCAATATGTCTTCTCTCTAAGTAAGTTGGGCTAGTATTCTCAGACTCCATTTACATTTTCCCTGAAGATGACATCTAACACAGCACTTCTAGTGGCTGTGGCTCTGGAACAATCTAGTGGGGTGGGGGTGGGGGGGCTGCAAAAGGTGAGACCTATACTTTATCCTGAATTATAGGATATGGTATAAACGTTTTAATGGTCAAGGGGACACTGCGTAATTTCTTTTATTCCTGAAAATAGGATCATAGGCTACATAAATTTGGGAACCTATGGCCTAAAACAAATAGACATGGAGCTTGGGTAGAAGCCTCCATTTTTCTGTTCCTCAAATATCCTTCGCACTGTGTCCTGTGTAAGAGGCACTTCCAGGGACACCTTCCACGCTGAGGTCTCTGTGAACAGAGTCCAGTGGAGCTGTGCACTCACTCAGTGGTATTCCATGGCATCTCTGTGGTATCCACCAACTCTGAACTGTGGGAAATCACTTGCTTTCCCCGAATGAGATTTACTTGAATTAGATTTATCTCACATACTAACAAGCCAAGAAATGCTGGATTCACAAAGACTACATCAGATTTCTGCACCCTCCATTTGTTCTGCTATGAAGGGGGGAGGAGCACATGCTCCCGACATTTGGAAGCATCAACTCTTTGAACCTGAGATGCACAAACTATACTTGGGGCAAAGCATAGTGATGATGGGCGTGCCGTTTTTAAAGCAGCAGGAGCCAGCTATCAGCACATTTCCCAGTGATGAGTGCTTCTGCTTGAGTGGACTATGATGCCTGAGGTCAAGATGAACTAGGAAATTTGCTTAAATCCCTGACATGCAGTGCATTTCCTACTGATAACTTGTAAACAATAGATTTTAGTAAGTAGAAAGTTTTGAGAAAAGTTTCTCGAATAACTGAGCTCCTTTATATATGCTCATTGATGCTTAACTCAATAGAGCATCCGCACCAAGAATATTAAATCCCTTTAAACAATTAGGTTGTGTGCCTTTGCATACTAACAAGTGTGTGAGTATGGGATGTTTATCTTCTTCCCAAGGATTATGAATTCTTTTGGCAGGCACTGTCTCTTTCTATTTCGCTGTGTAATATATGCCCGAGGCACTGTTTTTTGCCAGAGTTTATCCTCCAGAGAAGAAAAAAATCGATGTGGTTCAAAAAAGTCCGGAAATGTGTATCTCAAATATGTTGCATTTTCCTACGTTTAATACATGTACCAACAACTTGGTGGCTATTCTTTAGTATCTCTTATATTTATTATGTTGCTTTCCCAAATGGATCTGTTATTTTATAATCATTTGAAGGAGAGATATTCAAATCACAATCATAGAAGGCAATGTTTTTTTTTGATTTAGGGACAAATAATTAAGTGGCTAGAGCACGAACTAAATTTTAATAATAAATTGCAGTTGGCAATATTTTGAAATCTGAAAAATGATCCTTATGCTTTCAATGTCTCTCTCGTCTTTTGCTTATCTTGTGTTTACTATATGAGGTCTACTATATAAGGACCATCCTCATGATCAGTTGCAAATTGTACTGTTGTGTTTATTGGGTTTTATTTCATTTTTGGGAACAGATGACTAGGCCAGTCTTCCTGGTCTACCAGCTCTGTTAATACCTCTCTGGAATCATGGCAACGTGCAAACCCCCCCTGACACACGGCTGGCAGCTGTGCAGGAAGTGCATTGCCCAGGAAGCGAACCTGAGTCTCTTGCACTGAAAGTGCAAAATCTACCGCTGAATGACAGCAGAAGTGAAAGAGCCTATTCTGGTCAAAAAGCAAGACGCCTTGGACTATTGAGATAATGACAAAGAGGAAGAGGGAGAGAAAACATTTCTGTAACTGTGTTTTCTGAACAATCGCACCAGCTGTTTTCAAGTGATGTGAGCCATGCTGTAGATACCAGCTGATGCCCACTCAAATAATTCTATCCATTTTAGCTTTTTCCTATTTATTACCAAATTTGAAAGGAATGGTATGCTTTACTTTGTTGTTGCTTTGTGTTAACCATCTCATAATGTTTGAGTTAGTTTATTGTGCCAACCTGGCCAATAAACACACATGAGGTTAATTGAAGGGCGGAGGGATAAATGGCTCGGTGAGCCTCGCTTTTCTGGTTCTTGAGTCTCTTGCTTTGTGATGGCCGCAAAAGGGTGCAGCTGCCTTAGCAGTTCCCTGCTTCAGCTTGCAAGGCTGACTTCCTTCAAGATATCCCCAAGGAGAAGCCACATGGACCTACTCCGATGCAGCCCTGGGTGCTGGAGCAGCCGTGTGGAGACCCCTGCCAGCGCTGAGATGCTTACAGGTTCACTGACTTAGATTTCCTCCTGCAGTCGGCATTATTGCGTCTGCTTTGTTAGATGGAGGAGGACTTTGTGGATTGGTGTTGGACATATGGGATAATGGGTTAATGTTGGACTTGTGGGCTTGGGCAGCATTGGGTGTGGACGCCATTACAAGATGGCGCCGGACCGCGCCCGCATCGTCAGAGCTAAGCTGTAAACAAGCTTGTTGCGCATGCGCTGCCAGCCGCTCGCTACGCATTATCAAATTGCACCAATCCTGGTAGGACACGTCACCGAGCAGGGTATTTATACCCGGGGTTTTAGGAGCTTGGGGTCTTCCGCAGCTGACCTCGGAGCAAGAGGCAGCTTAAATAAACTTCGCAGATTGCATCTACCAGAAGGGTCCTGACCATTCTTGTCTCGGTCCGTGCTGCGCCGTATCATCCGCGCGCGACAATTGGGTTGGGATGTTTTCTTGATGCACACTTTCTTTACATAAAACTCTCTCTTATACATGAGTTTCTGTGGATTTGTTCCTTTAAAGTACCCAGACTAATACAATGTCTGTGAGGCATCTAAGACTGAGCTTCAACAACTGTGGGGCTAGGCGCTTACTCCCTCCAGTGCATCCATTTGACATATTGATTGTTTGCTTCTCCTCTTCTACTAAGCCTAGTGGGCTTCAGCCCTTATATGTGAAACCAAGAAGAGTGATTTGAAATAAAAACAAAAATTAATAACCATACAGGTGCCTTATGGTTGTAATTCAGAGCAAGTCAAGTTGGTAAGGACTCTAAACTAAGTCTGGAGTCTTCAGACGTACAATTGATTTTCTCACAGAGAAGCAGCTATGGAAACCTACATCCCAGCACACGTCAATGTGTCTGTCTACATTCTTTTATAGGATCATAATTTTCTGGTATCATACATTGTCAAAAATAAGCCTGATATCAAAGGGTCATAGTGCTGTCAAAGTGTAAATTTTAAACTCTTTCTGTGGTGATATTATACTTTTACTATGGGTGGCAACAAGCTCTAAATAAAAACCTGATATCTATTTTGTACCTTCTCCTCATGTTGTAGATAATAGAGTGCTGTGTGGAAATAATGCACATCACACACGCGCGCGTGTGCGCAAGCACACGGAACCCTGGAGGTGTACTGGTTACCTGTTGGGCAGATAATCACAATGCAGCTGTTGGAAACCACCAGGCTCTCTGTGAGAGAAAAATAGAGTGACCTACTCCCACAGAGAGTAACACTCTCAGAAACCCACAGGGGCAATTCTACCGTGTCCCACGGAAGCAAATTAATAACAATTATATATATATATCCTCAAACTGGATTTTTGCAACGCTATGTATTTATTTATTTATTTACAAAGCAACCTTATCACCTTCAAAGTAATCACCATCCCCCTTAATATATTTGTCAAATCTGCGATTCCATTCTTGGGAACATTTTTCCACACTCATCTGTTTGGATGGTTCACAGCACCTCCCTTATTTTTTCCTTCACGTCTTCTACGTCGTGAAATCATTGTCCTTTCATTCTCAGAAACAAAAAGAAATAGCACGGAGTTGATTAAGGTGTGTGGGGCAAGAGAGGCATGAGCAGGTGCATTGTCTGGGTGGCAAAACCAGTCCCCCATCTGCCACAAATCAGGCCTTTTTTGTTGCAAACTCTTAAGCAATCTTTTCAGAACTTCTAATAGAAAGCTTGATTAACAGTTTGACCTGACAGAATGAACTCTAAATGTACTATGCCCCTCACATCAGTGGAGCCTTCATCTGTGGGTTTTTTTTTTGGGGGGGTGTACCCCTATACACACACACAAAGATATGGAATGCTTCAAAAAGTTCATGGAAATGTTTCATCCTCTTAATCCCATTTTTTTCACACACACAAATATACACACACACGGGCGAGTATATGCCAGTTATTTTCTGAGATTTCATTAACATATCAGAGTTCTGGATAAAAAAAACGGAAACCTGCTCAGGTTATGACCAAAAATACTGGAGTCATTGGCAATTTGGCACCAATTGGGGTCAAAGGACCACAGGGTTAGTTCTGAATGTTAGCTGCCAGGGAACCAATTGCTGAGGTAAAAGGTGTGACAAGGACTATCTTCTCAGTGTCTCTGAGCATGAGGGAATCAAGCACTCCCTTGGCTTTTTCTTCCGTGTGGGACAGAAGAGTAGCACTGGGATGGAGGAAAATGGGGAGAAATCTCAAGGCAATATTTTTCAGTCAGTAGAAGCCCATGAACATCCTAATCAAGTAATGATACCATTTAAACAGTGAGCGGTTTTAAATTTCATCTTTTGCAGTAAAAATAACAGAGATAGCAACTATAATAGTGATAGTAGTAATGGATCCAATGATGAGTTTCTAGGGGTCAGTAAATGTGATAAGCATTTGACACGCAGTCTTGTGTAATCCGGAGGACCTGTGCTGGTGCTGTGGTTATCTGTGGGGCTGTGATCCGCATGGTTGGCAATGTGAAACCTCTAACAGCTGCATAGCAGAAAGACTGGACTTTCTACTCCGGGAAACAGTTACAGTCTCAGAAACCCACAGGGGCTCAAACCCACAGGGGCTCGCTGTGAGTCAGTATTGTCTCAATGAGAGTGAGTTAGAGTTTTATTATGAGAGGACTTAAGAAATGTCATGGAAAAATGTAGCTTGTTAGTCTGGGTACTTTAGAGAAACAAATTCACAGAAACTCATGTATAAGAGAGTTTTATATAAAGGTTAAGTGCACATCAAGAAAACATCCCAACCCAGTGCTGTCCAAACTCACAAGTCCAACATTAACCCATAGGTCGGACACCAGTCCACAAAGTCCTCCTCCATCTCACAAAACACATGCTATGATGCTGACTGCAGAAGGAAAGCCGAGTCAGTGAACGTGTAAGCATCTCAGCGCTGGCAGGGGTCTTCACACGGTTGCTCCAGCACCCAGGGCTGCATCCGGATAGGTCCATGCGGCTTCTCCTCGGCGATGTCTTGCAGGAAGTGAGCCTTGCCAGCCAAAGCAGGGAACTGGCTAAGGCAGCTGCACCCTGGTCCGATCATCACAAACAAGAAACCTGAGAACCAGAAAGGCGAGGCTCACCGAGCCATTTATCCCTCTGCCCTTCAATTAACCCCACATGTGTTTATTGGCCAGGTTGCCACAATAAACTAACTAACCTTTGTAGTTAATATGTCAAATAAAAACATAAACTTTATCAACACGAGCTTCATAAGTTCAAGGCATGTGGGTCCTGGAAATGTAACCATGTAAATGCAGTCTATTTTATGTTATTAATTGAAGGAAAATGGTTGACCTTTAAAAGTTTTTTTTTATGATTAGTAAATAAAAATAATCGGAAGGAGCTAAATCAGGACTGTACATGGTGGAGGCTTAATGAATCCCTTTGGAAAGTCTTGAAATCTTGTCCTTGTGTGAGGAAAGGGATGAGCAAGAGTGCCGTCATGTGGCAGCCTCTGGTAACGCTCTTCCCGACTGCTACTTCCTCTTGGTAGGTCGCTATTGCTGTGGCTGCGCTCTGAGTTCAGGTTCATAATGATAAAGCTGTGCTTCCTTCTCTGTTATACATGTTGGAAGAAATGCTTGGGGCTCTTGATCCCACTTGCTTAGACTTTTCACGGAAAGCTCTGCTCTTGTGTGCAGCTCGTCCGGGGGCAATGTTTAGGCATTGCTTGAGCCGAGAGTTGGTGGAGTCTTGTTGATTCGATCAGACGTGTGCATGATCAGACGTGTGCATGCGGAGTCAGTTGAGATGCCAGTGATGTTGGCTATTGTTTCCTTGGTCGTCCCTCTTCAAGGAAGGCACGCACAAGAGGAATGTTTCTCTGTGCAAATCGATGCGGATGGCTTTGCTGCTGTACGCATCATCTTCAACATGGTCTTGTTCGTTCTGAAAAGCAGTGATCTACTACCCTGTTTCCCTGAAAATAAGACAGTGTCTTCTATTAATTTTTGCTCCCAAAGATGCGCTAGGGGATGTCTTATTTTTCCACGAAGAAGAATACGGTACGCATTTATTGTTTATTGTTTTATTAAAAGAGACCTCGCACTTCCTGTCTGCTCCGGCTGCCTGAAGCCAACAGTGAGCTGCGCGTGGTGCCCACCGCTATGGTCCAAAGCCCAGCGTTACGGTGGCTTTGGGCGGCCTTATTTTTGGGGAGGTGTTATTTTTTGGGCGATGCCTTATATTTCAGCGAGAGGCAAAACTGTAAGTAGGTCTTATTTTCAGGGGCTGTCTTACTTTCGGGGAAACAGAAGTTGCTGATTTGGGGCGATGTCATCTTCATACACTTAAAAAAGATTAAAGTATTAGTGAGTTCACTATTCTTACATTCAAGCTTTACCATAAAGTTGACTTTTTCCTTCAATCTCAGCCAACCTCACGTTGCTTTCTAGGGGCTTTCTTCACCCACAAGCCTCATTCATCTAAACTGTCCCAGCATGTTATAGAACAAGCCGGTACAAATTGACTGTGGTACCAACATCTTTGAAATCCATGCATAGGGTTTTCTTAATATGCATTTTCCCCAGTAACTTTTGGAATACCTCTCATAGTATATCCATTTTATACATGAGGAAATTGAAGTATACAGAAGTTAAGCAACATTCTTGACTTGATGCATCTAGTGTTTGTAATAATTTAACTCGAATCAGCACAGGAACCCCTTGCTCTTAAACGACTTGAGGTCCGGCTCACTGAGTCGTGGAGGCCGTACATGTCAGAGTAGAACTGCACTACGCAGCTGTGCGCTAGTCTCTGTGTTTTAGAAGTAGGTTACCAGCCCCTTTTCCCCATGCACTGTCGAGTGAACTCGAACCTTCAACCCTTTTTTGCAGTCTGGGGCATGAACTGCTTGCATCACTTGGGGATCAATTGCTCTTAAACTAAAACCTGTTGCAGTCAGGGCTGATTATAGGCAGCATGCAGGACAGTGTGGAACTTCCGCCCAGGGTTTCCAAGGCCATAAATCCTTACAGAAGCAAGGGTCACATCCTTGTGGTCACATCCTTGTCTTAAGTAGCCACTGGTAGGTTAGCAACTGAGTGCTTAACTAATGCACCACAGGGATCCTTTCAAATCACCAAGGTGTTGGCAATTCTGTGCCGTTCTTCTGTAAGTGTCAAGCTGTGGAAAATCAGTGGCCTAGGCCCAACCACCCCCAGATAGTTTTACTGATCTGGGATTTTAGAAGCTCTCAGGTGATTCTTATATGCTAGAAAATGTGAAGAATCTCTTCCCAAGGGGAGTGTCTTTTGTTTTTCTTTAAAGCTTCCATTCCATCATTACATTTAATCACAGTTTGTGAACATTTTAGTTATTAAACCTATTTTGCCTATCTGTTACGGAAGAATGTTTGCTATATGAGGGCAGCAATCAGCTCCTATTTATTTTGCACAGTTTTGGATCAATGCAAATTGATACATAACTAGAATCTCTCATTACAAATGGTTAATTACCAATCTGGAAGTACATAAGCTTCAGATTTTAAAGCCTACATTTATTACATTGACTGAAATGGTAATTCAGTTGAGACATGAAGAATGGTAGTGTGATAGCAATTTCTCAGTGACAATCACCACGTAAGACCAGCAAGTGGAGAAGGAAGGGAGGAAAGAGGAAGAGGAACAACAGGAACCCAGGGAGCCAATCGCTGTGGCACTGGGCTGAAGGATAGTAGGTGTGTTGGGCTGAGGGGGTGAGAGTAGCCTGTTCTTCAGTAGATCATAGATTCCCAAATATATTTGGCCTACAACCCTCTTTTTAGGAAAAATAATTACTTAGTGCCCCCTTGCCTTTAAAACCTTTTGTACCGTAGTCTGTAATCCAGACTCAAGCGGAGGTCTCCGCTTTTGCAGGCCCCCTGGGTTGTTCAAGAGCCCACTGGGAGGCAGTATTGTCCACTTTGGAAAACACTGATTTCTAGACTACACAGGAGTTTTCAACATCACAACTTCCTTGTTTTAAAATGACCTTTTAAATCTCCACTAAATTCTTGATTCAAACTCTTCAAATTAACATTACTGAAAAATCTGGATGGCCACTGTAGGACGAAGACCACCTGGAGAGGAAACCTGCGCTTTACTTAAATCTGCAGGGAACGTATGTGTTCACAGAGTGCAAGCTGCGGCGTGGCAGTGCGGGGCGGGTGAGGAGTCATGTGGGGCAGGAGGAGGAAGATAGGGGCTCATGGGTCGTTAAAAGCATAGCTCTTCTGTGTCTATTCAAGTTGGACTAGGTGATTAGCGCAACCAAAAGACATTGTCAATATGGAAAATGCTTCATGCTCCAGCAGCCCATCTCTCTGCTATTGCTTTTCAGCAGTTGACATTTGAATACTTGAGAAACACATGTTCAGTCTTCTGTTGGGGCAAAGATTTCTTTGTAGAAATCTTTTCCATTTTGAAAGTTAGCCACCGTTGCAGCTTTAGTGTTTGACCACGCCCTTAATTTAAAATCCAAACACCAGAGATGCCAATGTACATTTTACACAGGAAATGATGAACTGGGTATATTTTCATCTCTGGAATCTAGTTCCAATACCTGTCTAGATAGGCTGAGTAGGAGGAGTTGGACATAAAGGTGAACGAAAGCACACTGAGTCAGGGCTGATAATGAGTGTCAGAGGTGATTTTAGATTTTCCTTAGCAGATATTTTACAACCCTTAATATTGTACCAGGCACTGCTATAAATACATGACAGACAGTAATTAATTAGATTCTCATATCAACTCTATGAAGTTGATGGAATTTTTGTTATCCCTGTTTTACAGAAAAGAACCAAGATTACGTGTGCAAAGAGGCTTCCATTAGCTCTTGATTCTACTTTTCCATGAACTTTGTGAGGTCCCCTGCTAACGGGTGGAAGGTTAGCAGGTTGTGAGTGATAGCTAGGGTGTCAACACTGGTGGTCTGGCTTTCAAATTTGTGCCTTGAACATTATTAAACGACACTGGCCCTCCAGGAAACCACTTCCTAGACCCCAGATGTCTTCATGAAGCAGAGAGACTTGTTTCCTGAGGAAAGAGGCCATTCTTGCCATTTTTATTGAGGCTCTCTGTCCTGAAGTAGGATGGCATTTGTCAGAGTAGATCGAGGGCAAGTGTACTGTAGGTACATTCTGAAAGAAGGTACATTCTGAAAGAAGGGCCATTCTGATTTTTGGACAGATGACGTTAGATGCCTTCCAAGCCCTGGCAAGGATGGTTATGAGCAGAAAGGCCAAGTTATGGATTTTCTTGCATCTGAATTCCAAGAGATACACAGGTAACCTATGCCAAGAACAAAGGGTACTAATAGTCACAGAACGATGCTATAAAAACACACGAGGGAAAAGCAGTTTTCCTAGATCTGAAATCCAATCAACAGGGTAGAAGGGCCCCTGTGGGTTTCCGAGACTGTGGCTCGTTACAGGAGCAGAAAGCCTCACCTTTTCCAGCAGAGCGGCTGGTGGTTTCAAACTGCTGCCCTGTGGTTAGCAGCCCAATTAATCAGAATGAGGAATTATTTGTCCTAGAAGATTAATGTACCTGGAGCCTGTTTCTTAGCAGCAAAACTCAGAGATAAGAGGCTAAAATGAATTCAGGCTCATGACATCATAGGCAATTTTATAAATGATTCCTGTCACCATCACTGAAAGGTCAAAGAGCCAGCAAGGTTTGGGTTCAATATTGAGGATTTTTTGCGTGGTCTCCGTCTGAACTGCGGATGGGGATGTTGTCACTAGAGGGCGCACTAACCATGTCCGTGCACAGTAGTCCCTGGGCACAGCCAGCCCTTCCTTCCATTGACATCTCCGGAGGATTTCATTTTGATGGTGGCCACTAACATCTAGCCCTGTGTCCAGCCCGCAGGAGAGATACCTGTCCGTTACTGTGACTGACCTGTCCTGTGAGGATATCTTTGTTCTTCTCATGACACTGGCGTATCTGTAAAAGTAGAGAGGATGGTGGGGCGCTGTTCATCCTATGGGTGGGAGTGTGTCTTGGGGCCTTGGGGAGAAATTGAACCCTTGTAAAACCCTCTGAACTGTGACAGTGATTAATGACGCCCACATTTTATTACCACGTGGAGTAAATTTGTGTTTATTTTAGAGACTAAAGAAGTACACAAGGTGGTGTTTGGGGCTAGGCGTTGGGTTGCTAGTCACAAGGTGGATGGTTCAAATGTACCCCCAGTCTCTGTAGGAGGAACATGAGGCTATCTGTTACTGTAAAGATGTACAGTCTTGGAAACTCTGGATAGGGTCGCTATAAGTGGGAATACTCTCAGTGGCAGAGTGTGTGTTTACTGTTTGGTAGAGAGACAGAAGTGACATTTTACACACACACAGATGGGTAAGTAACACAATACTGCTACTAGGATTTCAGCTCATACGTGCACTGGTTTATTCCAAACGAAATGTATTTCAACATGCCACTGTGATCAGTGAATGGCTGCACACAGCTCTTAAGAAGACACTCGTGCGAGCCTGTGTCGGGGCCCTCAATATAAAGGCCGACTCACCACAGTAAGGGGACCTGCAGGGCCAGTTGAAGTCATGGCCGAGGAGTCAGCTCAGAAGGCTAGGAGAACTACTCTTTGGGATCCCAAGAGGATAATCTTGGAAGATTTTTCTCAAAGGACACAAGGTTAGCAGGGAGGATTATTATGAAGACGTTTTCAGAAAATTTAAAACTGTATTGGTAAGAAAAATGCCAGCCAAGTTGTGTCAAGAAATTACTTTGTTTTTACCCCGTCAGGACAAAGCAAGTGCTCTTTCTTGGTGAGTAGGAGAGCTGCTCCTTGGTCAACCTTACCCCATCTTCTCTATCTTGTCTCTTCAGACACCCCCCCCACCCTTGCTTAAACCCAAAGACCATGAAAAGGTACGTGATTTGGGTCTCCTGAGGATGCCGAAGCTACCATTTGGGTAGGACACAGCTAGAAGAGTACACTTTTCTTTGGGGAAGCGTTGGGAAGAAGGAAACATTGGTTTCAGAAGTGTATAGAGCTAGATTAGTGGTTGTCAACCTGGGGTCGTGACCCCTTTGGTGATCAAATGATCCTTTCACTGGGGTCGCCTGATTCATTACTGTAGCAAAATTACAGTTATGAAGTAGCAACAAAAATAGTTTTATGGTCGGGGGGTCACCACCACATGAGGAATGTATTAAAGGTCGCGGCATTAGAAAGGTTGAGAACCACTGACCTATATGAAGGCTATGCTGAGAAACAATAGCTTCATATGTTGAAATTCTTGTTAATAAAGGTTTCTATGATTTTTTTGGTTTCTTTGTTTTTTAATTTTTTTCCTCTAGGATTTTATAGCAATACTTTTTGACCTACCCATTAGTCAATAACCTGACTCATGTCAGAAGAACTGTGAAAGCATGGAGTTTTTGTGGCTGATCTTTTCTTGGAGATAGAGCCCCAGCCTTTGCTTCTGAGATACCTCCCTTAGGTTGTGCTCACTTCCAAACTTTCAATTTGAAATTGAGCATGTGAATGGTTTGCACCAGCCAAGGACCCATTCTATATGTTGATTTCTCCAAACATGTCTGAACCTAGGGAAGCTATTGAACAGATTCCCAATTTTCATCATCGGAAATGTCAAGGGGTTATATTTTTAAATGGTATTTTAAAAATTCCAACGGTTCTAGATATTCTTATGACTTAGAATTCGACTTGATGGTTTTAAATGATTAAAACACACCAGGGTAAACTCTTTGAAATATGATTGTCATAATTGAGCTAAGACACACAGATTAATATCAGTGAAACCTTTTGGAATTGGGATGAGAATGAGGGTCGAGTTGGTTAAAGGAGGAACCACAGTAAACGTGAGAACAGAAAAAGCATGTTTGCTCAACATAGTAAGGGAGATGCTTGCGTTTAGTGACATAAGTCAGGTTCCTAGAAATCTTTGTGGCTTGGATATATTTCTATCTTTCTTTTCATTTCTTCCCTTCTCTTCTCTTCTTCTTCTTCTTCTTTCTCTCTCTCTCTCTCTCTCTCTCTTTCTTTCTTTCATCAGGCAGAGCCCGCACTGTGCCTGTGCTGTGCAGTCTCTGCCCTGCCTTGGATATATTTCAAGAATGATTTTGTTTTTGACAAAATTCAATAATTTTCAGCTCATTTTTATTTTCCTTAGATCAGGGGTTGGCAAACTTTTGAGACAGAAGAGCCAATCCTGTCCCTCACCACAATTTAAAAAATATTTGAGAGACATAAATATATTTTTACAAACAAGTGAAATCACCATGATCTGAATAACATCCTTTAAGATTTTT
>NW_022111373.1:24481004-24483077 GCF_000313985.2 Echinops telfairi
TCTTAGCATCCTGGTCCCCAGGATGGAGACTTAAAACAATCCAGGTGTACTTACTTTAGGAGGGAATATAGTTTTGAGTGAAGAGATATTAATGACTCATCATAGATCATGGTTATAGCTGCAGAAGTAGCACATAATTGTGACCTTGAAGAGAGTCCAGAGCAGGAGAGGAGCTTGTGACCTTGAAGAGAGTGACCTTGAGGAGAGTCCAGGAGCAGGAGAGAGCTCAGAGGTCAGCTCTCAGGTTAGTGGTAGCAGCTGTGACTCTCCACGCTGTTGTCCCACGGCGCTGAACTACCTCTTATTTATTTCATTTTTTTAAAGTATCAAAAAAATGCATATTTATTTCTCATTGGCTTATTTCTTCTTTATACTCCTGAAATGGAGACTGTATCTACTACTTTCTTTTAGATAGGGACACTGTTTTTCTGAATTCAAAAAAAAATTTGTTTGTAGTATATCAGTATAGAGTTATCCTTTGATATATGATACTCACTTTTTTAGATTCTTAACATTGTTACAATATTTTTTTTAAATGAAGAAGAAATTACCTACACTGAAATCTGCTTCCTGTTCACTCTGTGCTGTACCTGTGTGGCAGAGATTCCTGAACTTCCTCAGCTCCAGCATTCTTAGTGGACTAGTATGTTTTCTCAACACATCCAGGCCAAAAAAAGAAGCAAAAACAAAAACATAGCAGTCATATATTTAGTAGTTACACCCAGAAAAGTTAATAATTATTTACGATGTGACTAATAATGCTTATGAAAGAAAATATTTTAATTTTATTCTTCAATAACCACAATTACTTATAAGTGCCTGCTTTCAAACCTGGGAGTCAGATTGGATACTACAACCCTTATTTCAAGTTCCATATTAATTTTCATGATGCATATTAATTTCCATGTTGTATTGGTTTTTTATTATGGCCACCACCAAAAACCTTGTTTGCAAAGAAGTGGTCATTATTAAAATGAACATAGTATGTTAATTCTATCCCCAATCTAAGAACAATTAATTCTTATGACATGACCCTGCTTGATGCTTGCCCTTATGAAGAGACCACCGAAGACTGGGTGCTATAGCCTAGCGTGGTGAAGTAAGTAGATGGTGGGGTCTTAAAGGCTTGTCTTCAAACAAGCAGCCATCTAAACAAGGTTTCAGCTAAGGCCACACGGAAGAAGCCTACCAGCCTGTGTGCTTCAAGGATTGTAAACAATATAGCCCAAATGCAAAGAAAGGAATGACATCAGAGCTTGAATCGTTGACACTTGGTTGGCAGAAGGCTATCAATGACAGTGGAAGCCCCAACTTCATTTGCAGGGTCTGCACTATCCATTATACCTCTGATGAATTCCCTTTGACCATGGTCCAGGATGGGAACAGCTTTGTTATTAGACAGAGAACATTGTAAAGCTGATTATGGTAGATGTCTCTCACTCACTGCCATCAAGTCAATGCTGACTCATAGTGACCCTATTGGACAGAGTGGAACTGCCTCGATGTGTTTCTGAGACTGTCGCTGTTTACGGAGTAGGAAGCCCTGTCTTTCTCCTGTGGAGTGGCTGATGGCATCCACTTGCCAACCTTGAGGACACAGTATGACACCATGATGTCCCCAGAGCTCCTTAGATATGGTTCGGTTAAAAAAATGTAATATCTTATCATTTGACCCATTTAAAGTTGTTTCAATTGAAAAAAAAAGTGAAGGAGAAATGCATGTGGATTAAGCCTCTGGCGAATCCACTCTGTCCAGAGAGCAGGGAATGTGAATGCCTTCTATCATGCTGTGCTCATCAGAAAGGGGGTTAGTGCAGATGAGCGAGGTTAAAAGTTAACACCTTGTCATTTGATCTCCCTTCGGACTCATTTAAAATTTGTTCTAGTTTTAATATTTTCTAATTTCTTTTCTATTGAGGTGTTTTTCTATTTTACTTTGTTATTGTTTTCAGTTTGGGTTTTTTATTTTTTGGTATGTTGCTCCATATATGACATCCCAGATTGGTGAGTCTAAGACAGTAACTAGATGAATGGTTTCTTAGGGGTATGGAAGGGGAGGTTGAGGGGAAATGG
>NW_022111373.1:24484751-24486693 GCF_000313985.2 Echinops telfairi
CAGATTCCCAGCAAGCAGGAAGGTGAAGGGGCAAAAAGATAAGACGTTCCCAGTGTCTAGCCTCTAAAAAGTCCACATCTTCAGGAGGTCTTTGCAGTCGGCGACCGAATTGACAGGTTGTACTCCCCCCTTAGTCAGGAATGTCACGTGACATAAAATCTAACCACTACAGACCCTGTACAACATATGCCATAGAGAAATCGAGGACGCTGTGACTGCTCTCTGTAAATAAAGCCAGTTTTATCAAAGAAGAATGGCGTGGTGCTGAGCATGTTTGGTGCCGTCCAGTTGGTCTTGACTCCAGTGACTGTATGTACAACGGAATCAGACGGGCCTGAGGGTGCCACCCTCATAGACCCTGCTCTGCTCCAGTCCATCGCTGCAGCCACTGTGCCAGTCCATCTCACTCAGCGTCTGTCTCTTTCTCTCCTTCACCGAGCTCGATGTCTTTCTGCACAGCCTGGTTCCTCCGAGTCCATGCCCGCAGTACTTGCTTCTAAGGAGCATTTGGGTTGTGCTTCCTTCGAGACAGATGTGCTTGTTCTTATGGTGGCGCATGGAAGATTCCGGATTCTTTTCTACCGACATCAATGAATGGTATCGATTCCTTTTCAGTCATCCTTATTTACGGTCCAGCTTTTGCATGCATATGAGGTGATGAAAAATACAATGACTTAGAATTGGATGCATCTTAGTCTTCAAAATTATAGGACTGCTTTTAGCACAATGAGACATATTTTGCAGCAGGATTGCTGCTTCTGTGTGCATTGATAGTGGACCCTAGTAAAGTGGAACCTGTGACCACTTTGATCTTTTATCCACGAAAAGAGATATTGCTCATTGATCCAGTTGTGAGGGTTTTTTTATGTTGAGATGTAATCCATACTCAAGGTGGCGGCCATTTTTCATCAGTGACTGCTGCAAGCTCTCCATTTGCATATTGCTGATTGTTAATGAGTTTCCTACAATAAATTCTTCTTCAGATAGTCCAGTTTCTCTATACTTCTCTAGTATCCCCATACTTACTTGTCTCTGGGAGAACCTGATAGAAGCACCGGTTGGTTCCCAGTTGGTCTGCTACCTGCAAGGTCAGCAGTTTGGAGCTCCCAGTCTCCCCCTGGGAGAACCTTCATGGCCTCTGTCCTTATAAAGATTTAAACCCTCAAAAGTCCAAAGGGACAGTTCTTCTCTGTCCTTTTGGGTGACTATAAATTGGGATTGACTCAGTGGCAGTTTATTTATTTTTTAGGAGTAATTGAATGGGGTTAATTTGTGCAATTGTTAATTGCTTGACTGTTAACTGAAAGATTGGTGGTTCTACCCTACTAGTTCCTCTGTAGGAGAAAAAAAACCACTGTATAAAACATACAGTGGAGAAAATCCTATGGGCTAGTTCTATGTTGTCCTCTTGAGTCCCTATGACTTGGAATTTACTCAACATCATGCAGCATCAATAACAGGAGCCACTGAAGGGTCCCTGGGTGATACAAATGGTTACCTTATGCTGTACTATTAACTGAAAGGCTGATGGCTCAAACCATCCAGAAGTGCCTCAGAAGAAATGCTTGAAGATCCACCTGCACAAGGGAACAGTCCTGACGATACTATGGAACACACTTCTATTCAGACACAGCCGAGGAACCCTGAGTGGTAGCAGACTCCGCTTGCGACTGTTTTTCAGTTTCAGGAGCAGCTAGTTGGGGACAGAGGGAGGCAAATGGGTACAGTGATGGGACTCCCTTCCCATGAGAAAAATGTCAGGGCAGGAAAGAATTATTTTCTAATACCATCTGTAAGTTAGTAACAAAGTTTCTGGAAGTCATTTTGGGGGAATGAGATTATTAGCATATTATCATTTAGAGACTTTTAATTCATGACTAAATGCACTTTTAAATATTACGTTTTAAAAAGCTTGGTTTTATAATTTCAAATTATTTCGGAA
>NW_022111373.1:24487159-24492122 GCF_000313985.2 Echinops telfairi
CGGCACTTCCTCAGTTATGAAATGGGTAGACCAACACCTCGTCTCTCATTCCACACGAAAGCAAGTGAGTCCTTTATTTGGGACACATTTCAAATTAACTAGGCCTGTTTATCAAAATCAGAAGAACCAAGCTGGGGGAAGGATACTTTGATGCAATGACAGTAATCTGAAAAGGCATCTAGTGAAAAAATAAAAATCTCTAGAGGAACTAGAACTATGAAGACATCCTTGAAAAGCTTTGTCTCAAAGTTCAAAATTTAGGGTAAGGTACTAGAAGAGTTTGTTCAAACCAGATTAGGAGCCCAATATTATTTATACTAGTTAAAGTTTTGCATCCATTTGGCTGGGCCAAGATTCTCACTGGTTTCGAAGTTAACAACCAGTAATACCCACTTCCCTGACCTAACCCATTGATCAGTTGCAAACATCCATCATGGGATAAGATTAGGGTAGATTGCAACACCCTTATTCAGGACACAGCCCAGATGCAAACAATATATCTCTTGCTAGTGAATGCTGTGGGAAAACCTGTTTGTGTTTTGCTGGGTCTGGATGCTGCATCTGGCTCATCAACCTTGGTTCTGTGGACTTGAGTCAATGGCTGGCCTTATCGCCTACTGACCCTGGGTGTCTGCCATCTGACCTGTTGCTTTGGGCCTTATTTACCTCTGCAACCACAAGCCTGACCTGCTGACATTGAACTAATTCCTCTCTTCAGTCACTAACCTGTTGTCTTCCTGTTGATCCTGGAAGCTACAGGAAAAGCCTCCAGTCTAACATCGAACCATGGACTTAACACTTGTCCAGTCGTGGGCTTTCCCACTTCTATAACTGTGTGAGCAAAGTTATCGATGTTCCTTTCTCTCAGAAGGAACACATATACATGCCACTGGTTCTGCTTCTTCAAAATACAATTCAAATTGAAAATTTAAAAAATGAACTAGGTTATTATTGAGATTTGGGTATTTTGAAGTTAAAAGGATTGTTAAGTATCAAAGTATTCATTCTTCTTTTCTCCCATTCCACTTGTCACATCTACAAGAGGAGCGAACGCACACATTTTCATATCCCTCTTTTTTTTATGACCTAATTAGAGAAAATAAATACCTTCTTCTGTGGTGAGTTTTCTGTCTAAAATATGCACATATATGGATTAGGGTTTATAAAAATTGAAATACCAGATGCATAGCTGTCATTTAACTCCCCTGCCCCAGAAAATCCATCAATTTTATTTTAAGAATGAGAAAAACTTAAAAGAGATTTTCTTAAGTTAAATGTACATGTGAATATATATTTAAAATTTTATTATTAATTGGGAGTTAATACATATATTATATTGTTCCATAGTTCAATCACAACAAGCAGTATTGTACAATTGCTACCATAATCAGTTTCTAAGCATCCTTTTCCTTCCTGGACTCCTTGATATCATCACCCTTTTACCACTCCCCCAACACAACGGTCTTACCCCCCAAACAAGACAAAACAAACCCTTATTCTATGCTGTCACTACAGGTTGATCAGTACTGGGTTTCATATACTGGAAAACACTTAACACAGCTTCCATTGGGTGACCCCCAATGACCTAACACCTCTGAGATACACCCTAAAATGAACACACAAAACAAAACAAAAGTACAGAAAATGTTGAAAACCAGATCAGGTCCAGCGTGCATCAGAGGGGGATCAATGGACAAGGTTTGAACTGTTCAAGTCAGGGTTATCCCTTTGACCTTCTGTACTCATCTCTCCCACACACTCTGTTTAGTAACCACTTTCCTCCCATCCCTCAATTGTGGGTGGAGGGAGATCACCGGAGGATTATTTCCCATGTATCTTAGGGTCCTACTGTCATCCATTGCCTTCTGCAAACCAGATTCTCGCAATTTAGGCTCTGATACTAATCCCTCCTTTGGCTTCAGCTTATGTGATTGACAATCCTTCGGTGACTGATGAGGATGTGCTTCTTCCATGTGCACTTAGTTGACATCTCACTTAGATAGATGGCTGCTTATTTAGAGACAAGTCTTTAAGACCCCAGATGCTATTTTATCAGATAGCTGGGCACCATCTAATTTCTTTGCCATCTAATAACATTTTGCTATAGCACCCATATCTTCTCTGTTCTCTTCCTGAGGGCGAGTATCGAGCAGGGCCATGATGTAAGAACTAATTGTTCTTAAGTTGGAGCTAGAATTTAGTGCAAGCCCCAAACTCATTCTTGGATGTATAAATCTTATTCAAATAGTTAACTGGCAGAATCCATTTCTAGAATCTCATTTCTGCAATAGTAAAATCTCATAGTGCAGGATTGTTGTAGGCAGGGAGAAC
The DNA here is from genome assembly GCF_000313985.2 of Echinops telfairi. Lineage (NCBI taxonomy): Eukaryota > Metazoa > Chordata > Mammalia > Afrosoricida > Tenrecidae > Echinops > Echinops telfairi. Next base: position 24,489,491 of record NW_022111373.1, read on the forward strand.
TATGATTTTTTTTTTTTTTTGCTACCTAGATATGAACATGGCTGTGGTTAATTTTGGAAAATGAAGGGCATTGTATAAAGCAGAGTTTGACCCTTAAAGAGGGGACTGAGTGTCAGGGTGGGCAGAAGTTGCGGTCAGCGCAGCTGAAAGAGCCTCAGTCCTCCAAGATGCTGGACACCGACACATGAGCTCTAGCATGAAAACATCATTTTGAAGCCGAGGAAGTCAAAGCCACCCACGGTCACTTTGAAATCTCTCAGCCGTCACCTCAGGAAATGACCTCTAACTTTTCTTGCTCATAATCTGGCTGGCAGCCCAGAAGTGGAGGATCAAGGAAGATGATTATCCAGCTGAAAACTTGCCTGATTAGTTTGCAAGTTCAATACTCCATTGGTTCAGTGGCGGGGTGTGGGTAAAAGTCTCGGAAGAGTACTTTAAGAAGAGTACTTACAAAGTAGTGAATGTGTTTGAAGAGTTTGTGCTGACTGCTGAAAGGCAATTTTCAGTGTTCTGTCATTAACACGTGAATGGCACGATTGGGGTAAGATTAATGGAACTGCTCAATCTGCTTGTTGGGCATGCAAAAGGATCCCAGGACCATAGAATCTTAATTGTGATGGACGATAGCTACTCTTTGGCTCAACTCATATATATTCCAGTTGTGGAACCCATGTCTGAGAGAAACTAAGTTCACTTTCGAAAGATCCTACCATGGGGTTATAGCACAATCAAGACCAACCACTGAGTTACTTGTCTTTGTGCCGTGTATTTGTTGTTTATGGCCTGTCTCTGAAAGTCCATTACCAATCATACCATAATATGGCCGTACAGGCATTACAGCATCAGCTCCTGTTATGACCTCTTGCTGAATGTGAACAAATAAAATTTCTAAGTTCACAAATACCTGTGGATTTAAATGTATCACTTAAAGTAATATGATTTTAAAATCATAGTAATAAAGGTCAAATAAAATACATTTTCCAAAGTAAAATTGAAAACTTTTTATAAGTGGGTGAAAGAAGACACCCGAAATAATGTCTTCCACAAGATACCACTTATGCCCAAAGCACTTAGGTTACCGTCAGCTCCCTCTTTGGCTGCAAGTGATCATTTTGAAGTTCTTCTATGTGTTGGTGAAGAACTCATGGGCTATTCATTTGTGTGAATCTCTGGGTCTGTGGGTAAAATGTCTTCAATCACACCTTTGGATGTGGCCAGGTAGCCTGAAGAACCTGCTTTCCCTGTAGTAATGAGGTGGGGATATCAACTATGCAAAAAGGAAATGTCCTTACTCTTATGCTTCGAATAAACTCATGGTACAATAATCATCATTTCCCATCATCGATTTGACAAATTTTTTTGTTTTTTTTCTAGACCATCTGTATGTAATTCTGATACCTTTCACTCAATTGTGAGAATTCTAGTTTTTGTGTCTGTGAATTGCACGGCTGTGCCTGTTGGTTATTATTATCAAGCAGAGGACCTGGGCCTGAGAAGAAGAGCGCAGGAGCGCTGGAGGCACAGTGGCGACGGGCTTGACTGCCACTTGGAAGGGCAACAGTTGAAATCCACCAAGGGCTCTGTAGACGAAAGATAATGGCCTTCGGCTTTCATAGCCTTGGGAAATCTATAGGGCAGCTCTCTTCTGTTTTATGGGGTCATTATAGGATGGCTATGAGTCATCATTAACTAGATTGCAACATGTTTGATTTGGGGGGCCTTATAAAAAGGGATGTTCACTGTTATAAGAAAATCAACTCATGATTGTGCTGTAGGCTACAGAGAGATCGCTGACAGCAAATGGAGACTGAAGAAGAGAAAGAGGAAGTGGAGGAGTGTGAGTGGGAAGAGAACAATTGTGGGAGTAATTAGTGTGCTATCCTTTTCTCTAAGTATTTCCAGCTCCCCTGGTCTGTAAAACTGGGACAATTATACTCCCATTCCTCCGGAACAATGCAGTGCGAGTGGATGTGATGTGTGCCACTTCTAGGCAGAAATGTGAAGCACCCGGGCCAGTTAGTGATTCTGCACTTTTCCTTCTTTCCATTGTAGAAGTGCCTGGTGCGATGAGCCCCTCGGGTATCACTGAATTACAACGATGGGTGGAATCTTTCTGCCAGCCCATATTGAACATGTCATGTGCACTAATTTATAAACTTTTCTTAAAACACCGGCATTTTATTCCCACAAAATAACCTAGTTTATCCCATCTATTAAAAAATTAGATAGTGCTATAACTGAAATCCATTAGCTTAGCTGCTGGGTGGACGCTGACAAACTGGTAGAGAAAAAAATAAGACAAAGACCCTCAATGAGATGGGTGGATACAGTGACTGCAACAGTGGGCTCAGACAGATCCACAAGGGCGAGAATGGTGCAGGACTGGGGATTTTTTGTTCTGTTGTCCGTATGGTGGCTGTGAGTCAGAATCCGTTTGGCAGCCCCTAACAACCACCGTGATAGCAACAGTGTGAATCATGCCTAGTCTCTTCCCTTTCATCCAATTGAGAGCATGTTGAGGGAAACATATATCAGTGCAACTCCTCTTTTTAAATACATTAATCCATCTGAAGAGTTTGACATTATATGTCAGCCATATTCTGGATTTGCTACCTCCCCTGAGGATGTCGGG
>NW_022111373.1:24492562-24496221 GCF_000313985.2 Echinops telfairi
GCCTTCAAAGTTACTGCCAGTAACACTTTTATCAAGCATTTTTCCCAGTATAATATGATTTATGACCTCTTCAGCATTTTTTTCTCTCTCCCAGTTTGACATCATCCAAAGTATGGAAGAGATTTGGCAAGATTTATTTTTATAGGAGCAGATTATATCCTAGGAGTAAAGATCTTTTCCTCCCATTAGGTCTTGCGTCTTGTCTTGGCCTATCTTGAATTTCTGTGTAGAGCATTTGTTGTTGTCAGATGCTGCAGAATCAGTCTGACTCCTAGCGATGCTACATTCCACAGAGGGAAACACTGCCTGGTCCTGCACTCTCCTTACAGTTGTTGTTATGTGTGAGCCCGTCCTTAGAACAACCGTGTCATGGTGTGGCACATATGTTATGTATTATGGGTAATATATAACAGTATTTATATAGAGAGTGCATGCAACATTTCTGGTATTATCTTAAGAATGCCTACATGTTTAAAAAAATCCAAGGAAATAATATCAAGAGTTAATGTGTTATTCCATGTCCTCTGGGTAGAAGATACAAAGAGGAGAATACAGGTGTGAGGAACAGTGTCTGTGAGATAAATGGGGCCGGAATTGATGCAGGCTGGGAATCTGGGAGAGTTGTCAGTCTAAGAGTCAAAGCCGACCCTGAGGGAAGAGGAGAGGGGAGTAAGACTGAGTACTATGAAGTAGAAGGCAAGTTTGGCCAAACTTGGGCACACCCATGTCAAGGCATCATCTGAAGAACCCCATGCATTCTAGGAATGAAACTGCCTGAGATGCCTGCACTCAATCGCTGGCTGAAAGTAGAGACCCCAGATGGGGTCCTTGGTCAATTATGCCTCTGTAGCTGGAGGCATGTTAAATGGTTTCTTATGGTCACTGATTAAAACTATCAAAACTATGGTCACTATGAAACTATAAAAAAACAATTTAAGTTCATGAATATATGGGCACTCTTTCTCATCACAATCTTTCCCTTCAAAATTAAGCAAAATTGTTTGTACTTTTTCACCCTAAAATATTAACACTGAAAACACAGTAGTATGATGTTTAATTTTAGGAATCAAATCAGTTAGGGTAGAGTGTCCAGCTAGTTGGACAAATGCTGTTATGAAATGTTTACATGTGAAAAATCAGTTTGCTTCAAGTAAAATTTAAGTGAACCTTTTCTTTTAAAGTTGAAAACTTTAAAAGTAAAAAGAGCATTATCCCTAGGATGTCTTATCTCCTAGAAGAATAAATCTTGCCATATCTCCTCCACACTTCTCTTCCTGCTACCTGACCTACTGATTTTAGAACACAGGACATGAAATGTGTAATGATAAGCATCAAACGAAAAGCCTACAGCCATTGATTAGCTTGCAATACATAGAAACCCTATATAGGGTTTCTGAAACTGTAAATCTGTAGGAGAGCTGACAGTCACCTCTGTCTTCCACAGAGTAACTGGTGGGCTCAAACCACCAACCTTGAAGTTGACAGCTCAATATTTATCCCATAGTGGTCTGAGGGCAGTGAGGGCTCTTTAATGACAGGTGTGCCAATGTTGTTGTTCTCACTGTCACCTGAGTTAATTCTGATGACTCATAGCAACCCTCTAGGACAGGGTAGAACTGCCCCTGGGAGTTTCTGAGACTACAACCCTTTATAGGAGTAAAAGTCTCATTGTATTTTCATAGATTGGCTAGTGGTTTCAAACTGATGTCCTCGTGGTTAGAAGCCCAACATATACACACTACACCAGTTGCCCTCCAGTAGATTATGACTCATAGCAACCCTGCGTACAGCAGAACGAAACACTGCCTGGCCCTGTGCCATCCTCACAATTGTTCGTGTGTTTGAGCCATTGCTGCAGCCGCTGTGTCGGTTCATGTTATTTTCACTGCTTTTCTAATTTATCAAGGGTGATGTCCTTCGCCAGGGACTGGCTTTCCTGGTCACATGTCCCACGTATGTGAGACAAAGTCTTGCCATCATTGCTTCCACGGAGCACTCTGGCTGTCCTTCTTCCAAGACAGATTTGAACGTTCTTTTGGCAGTCCGTGGTACTGTCAATACTCTTCACCTGCATCACAATTTAAAATGTGTGGATTCTTCTTTGGTCTTCTCTATTCAATATTCAAGTTTCACACGCATATGAGATCAAAAATCCCATAGCTCGGATCAGGTGCCTTTGAGTCCTCCAAGTGACAATCTTGCTGTTCAGCACTTTAAAGAGATCTTGTGTAGCAGATGTGCCTAATTCAATCAGTCCCCTGATTTGTTTCTTGCTGCTTCCATGAACATTGATTGTGGATCCAAGCAAGATGAGATCCTTGACAACAACCTCAATCTTTTCTCCGTCTACCGTCATGTTGCCTGTTGGTCCTCCTGTGAGAAGGTGAGGTTTCTCTACATTGAGTTGAAAACCATTTTGAAAGCTATAATCCTTGATCTTCATCAGCAAGTACTTCAAGTCATCCTCATTTTCAACAAGCCAAGTAATTCAGGTTGTTAATAAGCCTTCTTCCCATCCCAATTCCATGGTCTTCATCATATAATCAATCCAGCTTCTTGGATTATTTTCTCAGCATAAAGATGTTCAAAGGCCTCATATGAATGTGGAATTTGGACATTGAATTTTGAGAATTCATCTTAAATACTTTGGATAAGTCACCAGGAGGTACCAGTTACCAAAAAGACACGGTTTTCGGTCAAATAGAGGGTCAGTGCGAAATACGAAGACCTTCGCTGAGATCGAGTGACACAATGGCTGTGACAGTAGGCTCTAAATAATAATGATTGTGAAGATGGCCTGGAACCAAGCAATGCTGTGTTTCATTGCTCCATGGGATTGCTTTGAGTTGAAACCGATGAGGCAGCACCTAGCAAGACCAATTAACAACCATGCAGATGTCTGAGCAATTAAAACACTAACAGCTGAAAATGAGTAACGGAATAGCTTACCCAGTGCACTCAGCCACTGTGTCAAATTAATTTCTTATCACTCTGTTATATAGCCATGTTGAGGTCTTCTTAGTGCATGTTATTAAAGTAAAAAGAAAATAAAAGGATGCAGATATTATTGAGCTTTTGCAAGGAACACTTTTTTTTTCACATTTGGATGTATTGCCTTTGAGTAGAATCTTCCCCAAATGAACTGTGCTGCAACAATCAAAGGGAACCACAAGGTGTTGGTGTCATCGTGTTCTGGAGCATGGTTTTACGTTCCATTCATCATTATGCAGATCTCCTTCGGAGAAAACAGCCACCCTCCAACGTCACGTTGCTCTTGGAAGTCATAGATTTGCCCAAAGTCAGAGAAACTGTACACAGAGAACATGAAGTGACACACTCCTGCTGCACTAAGGGAAAACTGGGACAAAGGAGGGTTTTAACAGGAGGATCTGTCATTTCCACCTAAAAAGCACAGCCAGCATACTCCTTAGAAGCAAGGATGGTGAGACTTCATCTCACACACTTTGGACATTTAATCAGGAGGTTATCAGGGGAGACCAGTCCATGGAAAAGGACATCAGAGGAAGACCCTTGACAAGATGGAGTGACATCGTGGCTGCAACAAGAGGCTCAAGGATAACAATTATAAGGATGATGCAGGGCCAGGTAGGCTTTCCTTCTGCTGTGTATAGGCTCACGCTGAGTCAGCACCATCTGAA
>NW_022111373.1:24497093-24507676 GCF_000313985.2 Echinops telfairi
ATTGGAACATATACATTCAAAGTTCCTGTCTGCATCTTATATAAATACTCAACTGAACTGATTTTAGAGATCATTATCTTCTCTTACAGATTAAAGAAAAAAAGGTTCCCAAGAGATTGAAAACATTCCTCAAGGTCACATAGCTAAAAGGCAAGACTTTTAGACTTTTCTACTTTCTGGGGAAGTTTCTGATATTGAGCATCAGAATACTTAATATTAGCATGGCCTTAGCTTGATAAACGCACTGTCTCTGACCACATCTGATGGCACTATCAGAGGCTCAGAAAATCTTTTAGGTAGTCTACCCGTCTCCTAAGGCTGGTGTATAAAGTAGTATAAGCTTGATTGCTTAAAGCAACATGGCTTCAGTTTCTTGCTGTCCTGTAGGCTAGAAGCCTGCAATCAAGTTGCTGATAGGACTGGCTCCTTTCGGAGCCTCTGAGGAGAAGGGTGTTTCCTGCTCCTGGTGGTTGTTGGCGATCCTTGACCATCCTTGTGTCTGCTTCACCCAGTCATCTTCCCTCTGTGTGTCTGTCCTGTGCCTCTCATCCTCTTTCCCTAAGGGCAGGTCATATTGGATATAGCCTGCTATCCGTGTGTTCTCACTGAACACACCGGCAGCAACCCTGTTGCCAACAAGGTCACATTCACAGATACAGATGTTAGAACTTCTCATCTTTTGGGGAGGACATAGATAACATAAGGGGTGAGATTCTTTTGTTATAATCTTCCCTCTAAATGTTTCAGAAAAACAACCTGCTGGTAAGGCAGATAGTAAGGTTGTCATCAGGAACTGGCAATGTTAATTTTTCTCCATATTAAAATTTATCCTGAGCGGTTTCTTTCCTTCTTTTTTTTTGGTTCACACAATTACCATACGAGCATCGATTTTAATTAGTTCTGTCTATTAAGATTCCCCGTAGGTTCAGAAGCCAGCCTTATAATTAACTGTTTAGCCTTTCTCTTGCTGGCGGCATTGTTAGGTGAGTTCTGCTACCTGGTGAAACACTGGGATCAATGTTTCTCCATGTAGCTGCCTTTCAGAGACCAGACATGATGGGCCCCACTTGATGTTCCCTAACTTGTTACAGATGCAGACATCGGCACAGGAGGCTCCTCAGATGGTATAATGCTTTCCTTTGTCATGGCTGGTATATTTGTATCTGAACTTCCAAGTGGTGTGCATCTCTGGCAAGTAAGGTGATGATGTCCAGATGGAGTTTTTGAAGCCTGTCTGATCTTGAAAACCATGACGGCATAACAAAAAATGTTGTCACTTTGTATTTGCTGAGTGAACGTAGTTCCTCGTTGGATGGAGCAGTGTGTGAAATTAAAAGTACAGTTGTTATTTTCCTTTGCTTTTATTTAATCCTGAGTTCTTGGGGTTCTCTTCAGTAATTTTCTGCATATATAAAAACTAATCTACCAGTAGATACACGTGATACTTGAACCTCCAGGATAAAAAAAATTGAGACTCCATTGTTGGAGAGCATATGCTGTACTTTGGTTGCTTTTGCCGACTAGATTTGTATTAGTGTTTTGTTATTGTTGTTGTTACTATATAACTGGTGTTCAGGATGATTATTTTAGTTCTAGACTTTCCTCGAAGATAACCAATAAAACATTGGGTAAGACTCATGGCACTAATCCTCTTAGATTAAGTCAAAATCTCTGCCCTTATCTGAGGCATAATATTCAGTATGGTCCATTATTTTTAATAAAACAGCTCAACAACTTAAGGAACATTTTCTGATTTCAAAAGCTCTGGATTAACTGTGACTAGATGCTACTACAACATCATCTGTGTTGAGTTGAACAAATAGGCAAGGTGGAGAATGTCCAGGACCATCTGTTCCTTTTGTGCCAAATCATCCTTCCTTTATGACTGCTCTTGCCTCCCATGGTGTCCCGTCTGCCTCAACAGACTCTCTCTTGGATACCTTGACTCATTTGTATTCAGAGCTGATTTCATGAGGGTTGGTCGCCAAGGCTGTCCATCAGTGTGGAAGATTCAATTCCATTTGTTCATTCTTGCCTAGTCCTCTGGGAACGTTTGACTTAAATAGGAACTGAACTCGCATTTTGAGGGTTAGAGCTAGAATAATTAGGTCAGAGAACTCACAACAGTCATTATAAAAAGAAATTATATAATCAGACCACTCTCTCCTGTGCCTGGACACTATTTTGATGTACCTGTCATTTGGCATGCTGAATGAGTTACTTCGTGTCCCTTGTCTTATTCAGTGACAGAACACTGCACAAGAAAAATATAACAAAGCAACGAAGCATAGCACAGATTTGCAGCAGTGCTGTGGGTTTTACAAAGAAATCATAGATGACTGAACCATTGGTGGTACAATCAAGTGATTTATTAATTCAATCATGATATACCAAATACATGATATTTGCATATTAATTTAACAAGATACGTAATAAACTGCAGGCTTCCTATCCTCAGGAAGTGCATATCTAGGAGGGATTTAATCTGATTAAAGATACTGTGCAGTCCATGAGCAAAGGAATGAATGGAGTTATAATACCACAGCTTGTAAACAGCTGTCACATAAATGAGTCAGAGGAGAGGGTATTCGAGTATTCAGCTTGGAAAAGATGGGTCACTTGTAACAATGTGTAGGAACGTGACTCACAGCTAGATTTGAAGGGCAATTGTGAAGCTATGACAATCCAAGATCTGATTTCCCCAAAGACTCGAGTCTTGCAAAATAAGAATAGATTACCTATCTTCATTCAAAGCAATGCCTAATGATGTGTCGAAGCAACAACAGAACAAGCCAGTACGTAACCAAGTGACAGTCCTCGACAGAATTGCTGGGAATTAATTTTCTGCGGTTCTCTCATGAGTACATGCATTTTATACGTCAAGATCATTGTTGCAGGTGAAAGAAACATAGAATAAATGAGCCTATATGTAATAAAATGGGGCTGGGAAAAAGAACCTAGTGATTTACTTCTAAAATATATGCCCACTGAAAACATTATGAACGATAGCCGATAATTATCTAATATAGTGCTGGAAGATAAGCCCCTAAAGTTAGAGAGAAGTTGAAATATGATTAAGGAAGAGCTGCCTCTTTAAAGTAGAGCTGATTTTAATGACACATAATTATGAGGATGATCGACAAACCAACTCACTACTTTTGAGTCAATAACGACTCATATCGCCCTTTTAGAACAGGTAGACCTGGCCCTGTGTGTTTCCGAGACTATCACTCTTTATGGAAGTAGAAAGCCCAGTCTTTCTCCTGATACATTGCTGCTGGTTTCACACTGCTGACCTTATGGTTAGCAGCCTAAGATGTGATCCACTCTGCCACCAAGGGTCCCAACGATGAGACAGGATAAAGCTTTAGGATCTTCATTTGCTGATGTGGTAGGATTAAAAATAAGAATAAAGAACTTAAAGCTCTATTAATAATTGGAACGTGAAGAATACAAAGTATGACTCTAGGAAATTTGGAAGGAAAAAGCATGAAATCTAAGATATCTATATATATATATAGATATAGATATATAGATATAGATAATTGATAACCCAGGCACCAATAAGCTGAAGTGGATTGGTACTGGTCACTTTGAATTGGCAGTCAAATGGTCTATTGTGCTTAGAATGACAACTTGAAAATGATGGCATCACATTCATCATGAAAAAGAGCTATTTCACCATCTTGAAGTATGATGCATCCATCATAGAACAATATCATACTCCTATCAGGAAGACCACTAATACAACGATTATTCAAGCATATCCATCATCCACTAGTGCCCAAAATAAAGAAACTGAATATTTTTACCAACTTCTGTAGTTTGAGATTGATCCAACATGCAATCAAGATACACTGATATTTACTGGTGATTGGGGTGTTAACTTTGGAAACAAAGAAGATGAATCAGTGGTTTGCAAAGATGGCCTCAGTGATCCAAATAATGCTGGAAGTGGCATGACAGAATTTCACTATGTCATCGACACTCCTTTGCGCTCCTTACACATACATGTGTATAGGACAAGTGTGCATGCGTACCTCACTGAATTTCATACATGGGAATATATAGGACTATATCTGTGGAAAGGTATTTCATCAGTTAAAATAAAGCCAGGGACTAAGGAACAAATGATCAATTGCTCACGGGTGAGTTTAATTTGATGCAAATAAGAACAAGTTCACAGGAGTCAAAGTATATTCCATCAGGTTTATTGACCAACTAAGAAAACATTTGCTGCATTGAACAGTAATGAGTGATGAGGAGATGAGTGTGGGATGGCATCAAACAGAATACATGAGGAAATTAAAAGGTCATTAAACAGACAGGAAAGAACAATAAAAATGCCTAAAGAGACTTTAAAACACCTTGAACACAGAGCAGTTAAAACACATGGAAAAGGGGGTAAAGTAGCTGAACAGAAAAATTTAAGGGCAGATAGAAAAAATAAACCATTACAATGAATGTGCGGTGACTTATAGTTAGAAAACCCAAATGCAAGAGCGCCCTTGGCATTTCTTAAGTTGAAAGGACAAGAAAACTTCAAGCCCTGACCTGCAATATTTCAAGATTTTATGGGTAAAATATTGATTTATGCAGGAAGCATCAAAATAGGATGGAAGGAATGTATAGTCACCATATCACGAAGAATTGGTTTACATTCAACCATAGAGACTATATGATTAAGACTAATGGTGTTAAAGGGAGAAATCCAAGCTTCAGTGAAAAACAAGGCTTCAGAAATTAATGGACTACTAATTAAGATATTTCAACAAACAGATTTAACATTGGATGCATTCATTCCTCTATGCCAACTGACTGAAAGAGACCTATATTTGTGCCCACTCCAAAGCTAGGTGATCCAACAAAACGCAGAACTTATCATTAAACAATAACATGAATATTGCACAAAAGCCACATGTTCTGAAGAGCATTAAAAAACGATTGCAGCAGTACAAAACAGAAAACTGCTAGAAATTTATGCCAGATTCAGGAGAGGAGATGGGACCAGAGATATCATTCCTTACATCAGAGGGATCTAGGCTGAGAACAAAGACTACCAGGAATTGGCTATAAAAAGAAGTACACTGTTTGTATCATAAGAAATTGATAGCATTGTGAAGCATGAAAATTTCAAGACACTTAATTGTTCTCCTGTTGTTTTGAGGTAGGTAGTCTAGAGACAAATCCAGTGACACTCATCTATGTATGAAAAAGAGTTTTATATTATATATATAATATATCTCTCAAGAGATATATATTATATCTATCTATCTATCTATCTATCTATCTATCTATCTATCTATCTATCTATCTATCTATCTATCATCTATCCATCCATCTCTAGATTAAGAAGACATCTCAGCCTAGTCCAACTCAAGTCCTAAGTCTAATGCTAGCTCACGTGGCGCTCTTCAGGCTCAGGTAACTGCAGTGGTGAACCAGAAGCAGGAAGATCACAGGCTGGTGGCTGAGAAAAAAATCACATGGATCTAAGATGGGTGGGAAACATGGCAGGGGACCAATAGCTTTCAAGTCTGGGTGGCCTGCAGTCAGAGTTTCAGCAAGCAAAAAGACTGAGGGGTGTGATGAGGTGAGAGCAAGTGAGGAGAGAGAGAGAGAGAGAGAGAGAGAGAGAGATCATGTCTGTTTATCTTGCTCTTATACAAAAATCTTACAACAGCAAGGAGATGCAACAGGCTGCATTTGATGGACACACTTGATTCCACCCCTAGCTGGGAGTGTCTAGTTGGCATAATCCTTAACTACCACACCTTAAGAACTTGACATACATGAAGAGGCAGCCAACAGGATAGAACTATGTGGTTTAAAATCAGGAAAGATTTGCACCAGGGTTGTATTCTTTTACTGCACATGTTTAATCTGTGAGCTGTGCAAATAATCTGTGCCTCAAGAAGAAGAGATGAAGAAGAGATATAAGGAAGAATATAGCGCCAAGATCGACTCAAGAAAGACTCGTTAACAACCTGTGATATGCATATCACAAAACATTTTTGCTGAAAACGAAGAGCACTTGAAGCACTCACTGATGAAAATTTAAAAACTGCATACTGTAAAAACAAAACAAAACAGCCATCCCTGAAAAAAAAAAAGAAACCCAAAGCCCTGCAGCATGCACCTGCAACCTCAACATAAAGAAAACAAAAATTCTTACACTGTGACCGACTCAAATCATAATATTCAGAAAATATTGATTGAACTTTCAAGCATTTCAGTTTATTTAGATTCACAATCAACTCCCATGGAAGTTCAGCAATCAAATTGTATATTAGATAAATCTATTGCAAAATATGAGTTTAGAGTGTTAAAAAGCAAAGAAATCATTTTGAAAATATGAGGGGGATACCCCTAAAAAAAAACCCCGGAATTTTTAAGTGTACTCTCTGTACACTTAATAAAATTGTCAAGTCTACAATTCCATTCTTGGAAACACTTTTCAAACTCATTTGTTTGGATGGCTGACAGCACCTCCCTCCTTTTTTCTTCATCTCTTCCACATTGTCAAATCGCTGCCTTTTCACGTCCATCTCCATTCACAGAAAGGTAAAGAAGTCACATGGAGCGCGGTCAGGTGAGTAAGGTGAGTGGGTCAAGAAAGGCATGCTGTCTTTTGCCAAAAATTGGCACACTGAGATGGCTGTGTGAGCAGGTGCATTGTGATGGTGGCAAAACCAGTCCCGTCTGCTACAAATCAGGCCTTTTTTTGTTGCACACTGTTACAATATCTTTTCATAATCTGTAAATAGTAAGCTTGATTAACAGTCTGACTTGGTGGGATGAACTCCACATGGAAGAAGGCCATATGCCGTAAGAAACTTCCTTTCAACTGTTTGGATTAGGACTGTGATCTGAAACTGGAAACACAGGGAATCCAGGACAGATGAACCCCTCAGGACCAGTGGTGAGAGTGGCGATACTGGGAGGGTGGAGGGAAGGTGAGGGAGAAAGGGGAACAGATTACAATGATCTACATATAACCTCCTCCCTGAGGGACGGACAGCAGAGAAGTGGGTGAAACGAGACATCAGACAGTATAAGATACGATACAATAATAATAATTTATAAATTATCAAGGGATCATGGGGGAGAGGAGGGAGTGGGGAGGGAGGGAAAAAATGAGGAGCGAATACCAGGGGATCAAGTAGAAGGCAAATGTTTTGAGAATGATGATGGCAACAAATGTACAAATGTGCTTGACACATGGATGTATGTGTGGATTGTGATAAGTTGTACAATCCCCAAATAAAATGATTTAATAAAAAAAAGATGTGCATTCCACCCTAAATTTACAAGTGATTGGCTTGTAAGATTCCATAGCAGATTCTATTATGAGGGTTATTACATTGTGTTTGATCACATCATGGGAGATTGCAAGGTCTTAACTATTGGGAATCCTTCCTCAGTCACGTTGACGCACCTCTCCGGGATACGTTAACAAGAGGGTCCGGTTTCTAGCAGTTCCTAGAGAAAGACATCTATGGAAAAGAGAAAGGCTTCACGAGACGGACGGGCCTATCAGTTGAAACTGTGGGCTCAAACTCATCAATGACCCCGAGGATCGCACAAGCTTGGACTGGATTTTGTTCTGTTGTATATTGAATTGTTATGAGTTGGTACCAACTTAATAGTACCTAACAACAACAATATTTTATACCTATTAAACATACTGCTTTATACTGCCAGAAGGGAAAAAAAGCTCATATTAGTTGTAAAGAAGGTTATAGCAGTTAAATTTATCAATGGTGAAACAGTAAATGTCTGAGTAAACACGTACCTGGAGATTTTTTAATAGTCTTATATTCCGAAGCTGTTGTATCAGGTGACTGATAGATGGCTATTTCCAATGTTCCTCTTCTGGAATATGGTGCTTTTGGGAAGAATAAACAAGATTATGGAATAAGATTTTTTAAAAAGCAGTGTCTTTAAAGTTACTCAGTTTATCCTCTGAAAGGATTGCTTAGAGGAATTAACAGGATTACATGCCTCTAACAGGAACTTGATATTAACAAAAGGCTTAAATGGTATAGATTAGATAAGGGCATGCACCTAAACAGGTGGCTGTGATTACTTTTGAATCCTGGCTTTGACACTTCCTGTTGTTGCTGTTAGATGCCATTGAGTCAGTTCCGTCTGACTCATAATGACTCTAGGTACAATAGAATGAAACACCACCACACTATGGCCTCCTTGTGATCACTGATGAGTTTGAACCTATTATTTCGACTGCTATGTCTATCCATCTCATACTTGAATTTGCTACAGCCTCTGTGTCAATTCATCTTGTTGAAAGTCTTCCTCTTTTCACGGCCCCTATACTTCACAAGCACGCTGTCTTTCTCCAGGGACTGTCCTCCCCTGACAATGTGTCCAAAGTACGTGTCCATCCTCGAAGACCAATTTGTATGTTCTTCTGGCAGTCCATGGTACTTTCAATATTCTTCACCAGCACCATCATCCAAGTATGCATTCTGCTTTAGTCTTCTTTCTTAAATATCCAATTTTCACATGCCTATGAGGTGACTGAAAATATGGTGACTTGGATCAGGGGCACCTTCGTCCTCAACGTAAGATCCTTGCTTTTGAACACTTGAAAGAGGCGTTGTGCAGCAGATTTACCCAATGCAATGTGTCATTTGATCTCTTGACGGGCTGCCTGATTGGACATTGATTATGGATCACTTGAATTGCAATGCATTTTTTAATCTTTTGACCACTGCTTCCACGAACATTGATTGTTGATCCAATCAAGATGAAATCCTTGACAACTTCATACTTTCCTCCATTGATCCTGGTTTTGGGAGACCTAGTTGTGAGGATTTTGGTCTTTGTTATATTAAGTTGTAGTCCAGATTGAAGGCTGTAATCCTTGATCTTTATCAGCAAATCCTTGAAGTCCTCCTCACTTTCAGCCAGCAAGGTTGTGTCTTTTGCATGGTAGTCATGTGATATTCACCAAATGACTTAACATTAAAGGGTGTTTGCCTCGTTACCTTTATGCACATTGAATAAATTAAGAATAACTTAAATGGTGTATTCTGTATATGTTTAATATGTGTTGGAAACAGTGCCTGCTTTAGAACAAGTGTTTAAAAAGCGCTTGTTATGATCATCCCAAACTACATCCATTTGCTATTGTATCATACTAGGGCCACTGAGCTTCATTTCTGATGATGGCTGGTTGTTTTTTAAATCACAGAAATATTTTTGGTGGCAATAGGATGGTTATGGTTTACCAGTTTCTGAAATGCCTGAGTGGTGCAAACAGCTCATATACGCGAATGCTTACTCAACGATTGTCAGTTCGAGTTCATCTGGAGGTTCTTCAGAGAAGGGCTGGTAATTAACTTCCCAAACACCAGCCATTGAAAAGCTAGTGGAGGACCCTTTTGCTTGGCTGCACAGCAGGTCGCCATGAGCAGCCAGAATTGACTTGACAGCGACTGGTTTATATGAAGGCCTCTGCTAATTCCCAAGCCCATTTCTTTCCCAAATGCTACATATTGAATAAATCCCCCTTTGTTTGCTTTGTATATAATTCTTTCCCAATTTGAAAAAAGGATTTGATGTGTCCATTTAAAGTCTGAACCCTCCAGCTGCAGTGCCATGTCCTAGGGGGTTGTTTCAAAGTTGTCTACAAAGACCTCATTGTTCTCTGCTACCACTTCATTGGGTAAATGGGGTGCAAGTATTTTCTTGTTGGAGGTGAATGTGCGTTAGGTTTGCTGAGTGGGGGATTTCTGTTAAAGTGGGTAATGCAGGAGACTTCTTGGCTTCATGTAGTTGCAATAGAAAGAATCAGGGTATTTTGATAAAAGGATTACTTCGGATCCCATCAGAACTGTAAATATTTTCTCAGTACCTACTCTAGGCGAAATAGGCAATGTTAGAACCTCCTGTAGCACACTTTCAGAATCTTGATCCCCAAATTAAAAGCATCTCTGAACAAACTTTCTAGGTGTCAGGCACCAAGGCAGGGCCAACACAAATTTCCAAAAAGCATGGTGATAACAAAGTAAAACACAATGGAAATATTTAAGAAGATGAATTTCTGTCTGTCTCACTTGGTACAAAAACATCCAGGTGTATTCGAATCCCAAGAATAAGGCATCCAAAAAGGAAGAAAGAATGGGTGGTTTAAGCCATGCTGTGTTCTGCCAGGAGTATGGCTGCCCTACATCCATTCTCCTTGCTTTGCTGGGAAGAGACTGGGGACAGAGTCTTTGCCCTCTGTTGTCGCTCCAGGTCTTAGGGAATCTTGTGGCTTCAGACTTGTTCTTCCCTCAATCCAAACCTCTCTAAACTCTTTCCCTCTGCTGCCTTCATTCTCTGACAACCGTTGGAAAACGAACACTGTTATTCATGTTGGCTACTTCAGCTCACTATAATTCCAGGGTAGGCACATGTTCATGCATTTGCATGAGCTGCAACAGGTACAGATCAATGTATATTGAAGGAGGATCAAGGAATTCTCATGCTACTTCTAATAAATCTAGGGTCCTAGCAATTGTGTTTGCTGTTCCTCTATATAAGCTAGGAGAGTAAACTTTGACTGGATTTTTAAA
>NW_022111373.1:24508450-24510607 GCF_000313985.2 Echinops telfairi
CCCCAGATGCTATATCTTTTGATATCCAGGCATCCACTCTCTTTACCACATTTGCTTATGCACCCATTTTGTCTTCAGCGATCATGTCAGGAAGGTGAGCATCACAGAAGGCCAGGTTATTAGAACAAAGTGTTCTTGTGTTGAGGGAGTACTTGTGTAGAGGCCCAATGTTTGTCTGCTCCTTTAATACTTAACATATCAATATATGTACATAGATCCATTCCCATATTGCTATATAAAATATATTTACATATGTATTTAGACCTCTATAAACGTTCTTTACCTCCTAGTTCTTTCTTTTATTTCCTTTTACTTTCCTCTTGTCTCACTATCATCTTCGGCCTTCATTCAGGTTTGAGTAATTCTTCTCAGCTACATTGACCTTGGTCAAGCCCTACCAGGCATCCTATGCCCTTCTTGCCATCAATTTTAGATCACTTGCTGTTCCCTTGTCTCTGGATTTGTTGATACCCCTCCTTATTTCCCCTACCTCCTTCTCTCCTGTGTCCCCACCGGAACCATCAGTCCTGTTGTTTTCTCTTCTGGATTCTTTATACCACCTATCTTATCTAGATAGACATGCAGAGGCAATAATAAGCATACACAAAAAAAGACAAAGCAAAACAAAACAACAACAACAAAAGAAAAGCCTATAATCCCAGGTTGGTTTGTTGACCTTTGTGAGTGTTTTTGACTGGATCTTTCAAAATAATAAACCAGTTTATTATTCTGCTGATCAGTTTACTTATTTTCTAGTTAAAAAAACATTGTAGAGAAGATGAAGTAAAAGCATACAAACAGGTGGATTCAGAAACATTTATATCAGATAATGGAAAGAGGAAGGAGAGGAAGGCATGCATATATTTCTCACTTCTTTAAAAAAAAACTTTGTAAAGTATGCAACAGAAAGGAAAATCATCCCTTAGCACTATGTGGACACTGTGATATGCTCTAGGTTCTTTGCTTTTCTCCTCCGTGGGTGATGAAGTCAATGTCTCCAGCCGTGCCCTGCACCATGTCTGTTCCCCTGGTCAAGTTAGCACTTCCTCATTGTTAGAAATCCCCCAGTGAAATTCCTGGGGTTTTAACTACTGTGAGGACCAATGACAGACACCCTCTAGCTTCCATTTTTCTGGCAAGATATTCAAGAACCATCTTCAGAATTCAGGGTACAGAGAGCAAACGATGTTGGAATGTGTTATGGGGAATAGAGCCAAAAGATACTTGTTTTTGTCCTTGCTTTAAGGACTGTTGAATGTCATATTCAGCATTAATTACAGGTCTTGATAGCCTTTTACTAAGTTAATTCATTTAGTTCTAACAGTTGGCGTGTGATATCGATATTATTTTGCTGGTCAAGGAATCCCAAGGTTTGGATTTAAGTTCTATCTGGTCAGGCTTCCATCTGTTGGGTCTAGCACGAAGATCTCTCAGATTTTGTCCTCCAGTGGCATAACTAGGGGTATATGGACAGCTCCACTTGACAATTTAAGAGGGGTGACACCAACATGACTGCAGAGTCCATTGTGGAGGCTTGTGGGAAGATTCCACGGGAACACGGAATGCCAAGGTAGTCATGTCAATGCTTGGTGCTACCCATCACTATAACTTGTTAACATCCTCACCCCCTGTTGCCTGCCCGTCCAAGTGCAGGTTGGCTGGAGTGCTTCAGAAGAAAGTCTCCACCCTGGCCAGTGGGAAAGTAGATTATCGGAAGGTGTGAAGTCGTGTGCGTTGGGAGCATGGTCTTCCAGGTGAGCAATCAACCCTTAGCTAAAGTGGGACAGCGGCTGGACTGTACCCCATATAATTGGGCTGCATGGAGAGATGCCACCAGGAATTACAGCTCTGGGAAGCACCTATTCTAACAAAACCATTGCTGTCCTCTACCTGGTTCCTGCTACTAAGTCCCTGCTTGCATAGGCCTGTCTCTTCTTATTCTCTCTCAAGACACATGCTAACACGCTTCTCTTAATTCATTGACATTGGAAACTTTTACAGGCCAGGCAGAATCCTTGATTTATTTTTCATTTTCTTTTCAAAACTTCCAACTAGGGAAAGTAACCAACACTTACTGGGAATCCTCCAATTGCTAGGAACCATACGAATATTATCTGACTGGATCACTGAACTTGCAGCAGACTTATAGATTGAGGA
>NW_022111373.1:24510874-24512118 GCF_000313985.2 Echinops telfairi
GCTTCCACTTAAGAATTCACACATTTCTACAATGTTTTCCTTTTCATTTTTCATATAATTTCAGGGGATTATGAGACTTTCTCCACCACTTGTCTGTCATTTTGTCATACTATGGTGGCTTGTATGTTACCGTGATGCTGGAAGTTATGTCACTGCTATTTCAAATGGGTCACATAAAGTGAATAGGTTTCAGAGGAGCTTCCAGGCTAAGAGTAGACATTGAAGAAGAGACTTGGCTTCCCACCTCAAAGCCTGGCGTTGCTGAAAACCTTTGCACAGTTGAAAACATTAGCACATACTGACAACCTAATACATGAAGGGAGAAAATTGTCAGAGGTAATGGCAAAGGGTGGGCCCTCTGAGTGAGAGGGCACTCACAACGTGACCTAGCAGGAGCTGATTTCTCAGAGTGGCGTTGACATGATGATGTGAGTCTGACAAAGCCAGGGAGTGGATTTTTCTGGGTCTTTATTTGCTGAGAGGACATGAGTTCAGGTAGGGAGAAACAGCTGCCAACTTCTAATGATCAGAACTTGGAATGTGTGATGTATGAATCTAGGAAAATTGGAAGTGGTAAAAATGAAATGGAACGCATAAGAATATCTTAGGCATTAGTGAGCTGAAATGGATTGATATTGGCCATTTTGCCAAGAGAATCATAAGATTTATTGTGCTGGGAAAAACACAATCAAGAAGAATAGCATTGTGTTCATTGTCAAATAGGACATTTGAAAATCAGTCTTGAAGTACAATGCTTATTTTGGCAAGTTTATATTTAACCACCTCCAAGGACATTCAATCAATACAACTATTAATTAAATTTATACACCAGCCACAAAAGCTAATGATGAGGAAATTGAAGAGTTCTACTGACTTCTGTTGTAAATTGATCAAACATGTGATCAAGATGCAGTGACAATTACTGGTGGTTGCAATGAATGGAAAAGTTGGAAACGAAGAGGAAGGAACAATACTTCAAAATAGATAGGGGCTTGGTGGTAGAAACGAAGCTGGAGATGGCATGATAAATTGTGCAAAACCAACAACTTGTTCATAGAAAATACTTTTTTCAATAACACAAAAGGCAACTGTACATATGGATTCCCCAGATGGAAAGTTCAGAAATCAACTTGACTACATCTGTGGGAAGAGACGATGGAGAAGATTGACTCAGCAGCCAGGGGCTGATTGTGGAACAGACCATCAATCACTCATCTGTAAGTTCAGGATAAAGCTGAAGAAAA
>NW_022111373.1:24515295-24516530 GCF_000313985.2 Echinops telfairi
AGAGGGACATGAGAGTGTGGGAGGTAGGGGAAGGGAGGAGGTGTTGGCCAACCCAGGGACAAGGGAATAACGAGTGGTTTGAAACTTGCTGTTAATCACATAGTATTTAAAGCAAATGGAAGAATGACATCAAAGAGCCAAGTGGAAAATTTCAAAGAGTCATTCCAGAATAAAAAGCCAAATATTATACTGAAATGTGCAAAGACCTAGAAATCGAAAACCCAAAGTGAAGAACACACTTAGCATATCTTAAAATGAAATAACTAAAGAAAGAATTCGAGGCTCAAGTTGCAATGGTGAAAGATTCCATAGGCAAAATATGGAATGATAAAGGAAACATCAGAGGAAGCAGAAGAGAGCTGTACCAAGAATGGTGGACTGCTGGTGAGCAGACAAACAAGGTTTGGCTACATCAACAGCGTGCCTGTATTAAGATATGTTCTATTCAGGGGCCATTCTGTTATTTTCTGCTTATGCATGTTTACATTAGGATGTATCTCAGAGATGCACCACCATTTGGGGTCATCTGATTGAAGCTCTGTTACTGGTGTCTCTGTTTTTTGGCAAATGAAATCCAGGGATGTTGAGCTTATTGGGAAAGAAAATATAACAAGGGTTTGGGGAGAGGGGTGATGTAGAGGGCTGGGGGAAACAAGAAGGAGATGATGTCAAGAATTCCAGTTTAGAGACTGATAAAGAAGCAATTTTACAATCATGTTTGATAGGATTGAACTATGGAATTATATGACATGTTATTAACTTCCAAGATACAGCAAATGAAACAGAATCATAAACAAACAAACAAACAAACAAACAAAAACATAGATCCAGGCATGGGTTTGGGGCTTGCAGTAAATCTTAGCTCTAACTTAAGAACAATCAGTTTTTACATCATGGCCCTGCTTTATACACACCTTAATGAAAAGATCACTGAAGATAAGGGTGTTACAGCGAAGTATGGTGAAGAAAGTAGATGGTGCCAAGCTATCAATTGAAATAGTATCTGGGGTCTCATAGGCTTGTATTCAAACAAGCAGCCATCTAAGCAAGGAGTCAACTAAGTCCAAATGGAAGAAGCACACCAGCTTGTATGATCCAAAGATGATAATTACAATATTCAAGTATGGTGAAGAGACAAGTATTAGAGCTAAAGCTTTGAACACCTAACTTGTAAAAGGCTGTGGAGGACAGTGGGAGCCCAAAACCCATCTGCAGAGTATCTAGTCAGAGTGAGC
>NW_022111373.1:24517842-24519114 GCF_000313985.2 Echinops telfairi
AAAAATGGGAAAAATAGAAGATGGCAAGAATATACAGAATCATTGTACCGAAAAGATCCAGTCAATACATTCCATTATTTCCTGTAGTAACATCAGAGCAAGCACAAATGGTACTGAAGGAAGAAGTTCAGGATGCACTAAAGGTATTAGTCAAAATCAAGGCTACAGTTGGTGGAATATCCATTAAAATGTTTCCGCAAGCTGATCAAGCACTGGACGCACTCACTGGACTGTGGCAGGAAATTTAGAAAGCAGCTACTTGACCAACTGACTGGAAGAGATCTATATTTGTACATATCCCAAAGAAAGGTGACTCAACAGAATGCTCAAACTATAGAACATCCTTGACACCACACGCAAGTACCAATTTTCTAAAGATCATGAAAGCAGTGAACTTTGACAGGGAGCTGACAGAGGTTTAGGACAGCTTCAGAAGAAGACATAGAACAAGGGAGATCATTGTTGATGTCAGATGGATCTTGGCTGAAGGCAGAGAATACCCGAAAGATGTTTACTTGTGTCTTATTGACTATGCCAAGGCATTTGACTTTGTGAATCATAACAAATTATGGATAACTTTGAGACAAATGGGAATGCCTGAACATTTCATTGTTCATTGTGCATATTTGGAAGTTGTACATGGATAAGGAAGCATAGGTTATATCATGATACACAGAAAAGATTGAATTTTTCAAGGATTTTGTCTTGCTTGAATCTACAAGCAATGCTCATGGAAGCAGTAGTCAAGGAACCAAATGTGAGTTGCATTAGATAAATCTGCACATTTCCTCCATAGAGTATTTGTGATAGGCAGGTTTGTTGTGCCAACATGGCCAATGAACACAGGTGAGATTAGTTGAAGGACAGAGAGATAAATGGCTTGGTGAGTTTCGCCTTTTTTATTTCTTGCTCTTTGATCATCAGATGAGTGTGTTGCTGCCTTACTCATTCTGTGCCTCCATTTGCAAGCTACACTATCCGTAGGATACCTTTTTGTGGACCGTGTCGCTGTAACTTGAGGTTCCTTCAAGACCAGCTTTGCCATGCTACTGGAAGGTACATCTCTTGAGCTGAGGACTGTTAGGCCCTGTCATCTGGCTGACTCTGTGACCTGCTTGCTATTTGCTGCCTGTGGCTGGATAGCCTGAATTGCTCCACGGAGGACTACCCTCAAGACTTGAAGGACTGCCAGTGTACTAGTTGTCTCAAGGAAGTGAGTTGCACTGAGCCATTTGTACTGCTTTATAGATTAGTTAACTGTTGACTCTTATG
>NW_022111373.1:24520539-24526720 GCF_000313985.2 Echinops telfairi
AGCACTGCAAATACATAGGTAGATGCCATGGAGTGCTTGCTTCCCTCTTCTTTCTGCTGTCCAGGATTTTACATGTGGCTTCTTGAGACTTGGGCCTATGGCCTGCCGTATGGCCTGAAAACCATGGAAGCTGGTGCTGCCCTGCTATGTGTCCTGTGAACCCTGGATTTATTTGACTCAACCTTTACCAGCCTGGCTCTTGGTTCAGCCCCCGCTTTTCTGTGTCGTTGGTCTCCAGCTCACATCTGACCCACAGGCTTCTTGCTCTGTCATCTTGACCTAAATGTATTTCTTGATCTAAATTTCTTTTTTATGTATAAATTATTATCACTGTTTTTGTTTCTCTATAAAATCCATGACAAATAAACCAATTCACTTTACTGTTCTGTCTCATTTTAATGGATTTTTCTAGATATTTGAGTCTCTGTACCTAGTTCTTCTTAGAGTGGTCCCTAATGAGCTCAGTGCGGCAATTACTGGATAAACTCAGGTATAGCAGACCCGAATATAAGCCAAGGCACCTAATTTTACCACAAAAACTACATTACTATTGTGCTGAAAAACTCGGCTTATACACAAGTATGTATGTTAACTAAAGATGGTTAAGAGAGCTGGATTCTGTATCTATACTTCACTTATTCTACCTAAAATATTGGCCTGGTATTTATTTTTCCTATGCGTCTTATTGTGAAGGGAAATTGCTATAAATTGTGAAATTATTTGGTAAAAATCTTTTGGCCTTGGCCATTTTTTTGGCCATCAATCACTGTAAACCTTCACCTTGAAATTGACCTTGATTTAGAGTGGCTTTATCTGATATTTCTCAAACTTTCTGAAAGACGGGAAAATTTGGTGTACCATCGGAGGCTTGGCTTAGGACCATCCTCTGCTTAGGTACTTAAGAACTGTTCAAGTCCTTTATTCCAAAGGCACTCAGGCTTACATTTGACAGACCTTTTCATTTTCCTTTTTTCTCCGAGAGCTACCCAGTGCTGGTAACAAATTCACAGCTGACTAGTTTAATTTATTTGGAAAAGAGAGTCAGATGCCTGGAGATTTTGAAAGTTATTGAGCCTTGTAAAGCAAACATCTACCAGGTTTTATGATGAATCCAGGAAACATGACAACTATCCTTAAAATGCCTGACATGGTAATTTTATAAGATGGACTTGAAGTTTGGGATGTGTCATGGAAGTTTATCCCTTGCTCATTTAAGTAGGGACACAATGCTACTAAGATCTAACGGTGACAGAAAGGCTCAGATGACTTCGACAGAATGAAAAACACTGATTCATTTTCTCTGTGTGATACAAAAGGTACTGCAACTTTAATGGTGTCATTGCTGCCTGTTGGAACTTTTGTAGGACTAATCATTTGACTTTGCACTAATGAGATTAAATCCAGCAGAGGCAGATATTTTCCTGTTTAATTTTCATTCCTGTTATTTAATTGGCATGGCACACATAATGAGACAGGAAAAGAAAAAAGAAAGAAAAAAAAAACACCCTGTAGCAATCTGTTCAATACAAATACATCAGGTGGATGTACTCAGATGTATCTGAGTACATAGTGACCTTTTTGACTGTCTCACCAAACATACTTTAGGGATGGTGGTCCAGAATAATAATTTCCCAATTGGCAAATTTTCAGAAGGGCTCTTTCTACTTTCCTTCTTTCATAGCCAAGGGCATTGACCCAAATTCATGTTTCCCTCATGTTCTGAGTTGTCTGCTCAGCATCTGTGTGAAAGAAGTAGCCTGATGGTCTAGGTGGAAGCTCTTTTTGGTCTTAGTGTTGACTGTCGCTCCAGTGTTGTAGACACAGGCATTTCTACCTGCTCCTAGGGCTCTGATGTAGCCTTCTCAGGGGAGACAAATTAATGAGGGTAGGTCCGTGTATTCTCTCCAGCTCCCAGGGTGTAGTGCCATGTGTCTTGTTAGAGTTTCTCTCAGAGAGTCAGCATTTCAATAGAGACTCTCCAAGGGAGTGAGCTGAAAGAGAGTCTGTTTCCTGCCTCCAAGGAGGAAATCCAAGAATTCCCCGAATTCTCAGGAGAAGGCCATGCCCACACAGAGGCCTCATTGGCTATGATCCGATGGACAGACTAAACTCCAATCCTTCATTCTTAATCCTCTCAAGCCCCAAATTGACACTAGATTATGTAACTATCACAGAAGCAAACAATTTCATCTCTCTCCCATGAAGCAACTGGTAGGTTTGAACTGTCAACTTTGATGTTACACCCCACTGCCTAACCCATTGTACCACCAGAGCTCTACAGGTAATATAGGTCTAGACTTAGGATAATATCTCCCTAGTCATCTTTTGGTTTTCACTTTTTTTTATAGTTATTTTCTGCATCTACACTGATGTTTTAAAAATGCAAATAAGATTATTTCACTCCAGCGCTCACACCTTTTCAATGGCTTCCGGTTACAGTTTATCAAATCTCAGCAAAACCCAATTAAATCCTTACCTTGTTCTTCCAGGACCCCGTGTGATCTAAGATCTGATCACTGTTTATTAAGATAGCACATCTTTTGTTTGAGCTGCAGGAGAGGCCGCTTCTTTTCTTCCCATTCTTTTCTTGTGGTTAGTATATATGTAATGAAACATTTGCCATATCATAATTTTTATATGTGCAATTCAAGTGATGCATAATCAATGCCCATTGAAGTAGCAGATATGAGAGCAAATGAAGCACTATATTGGGTAAATCTGCAGCACAAGGCCTCATTAAAACCTTGAAAAGCAAGGATGTTACTTTGAGGATGAAGGTGGGCCTGACACAAACCAAGGTATTTTCAATTGGCTTTTATGCATGAAAATTGGACATTGAATGAATAGACTGCTGAAGAATTGATGTGTTTGCATGATAGTGCTGGTGAAAAATATTGAAAGTATCATAGACTACCAAAAGAGCAAATGAATTTCTCTTGGAAGAAATACAGCTATCATGCTTCTTAGAGGTAAGGATGACCAGACTTTGACTCACCTACTTTGGACATGTTACCAAGAGAAACCAGACTCTGGGGAAGGGCATCCTACTTAGGAAAGTCCAGGGGCAGTGAAAAAGAGGAAGGCCTTTGACAGGATGGATTGCCACACTGGCTGCAACAATGGGCTGAAACATAGGAACAATTGTGAGGCTGGGGGGCGGGGACTGGGCAATGTGTTGTTTCATTGGACACAGGTCCGATTGGATGGCACCTAACAACAACTACAGTTATACATATATGTACCCAGCTTGGCTGGTAGTCACAATTTGAAGAGGTTTGAACAATCTGAGCTGCAGTAGAGAGAGGTGACATGTGCTCCCATAAAAATTATAGCCTTGGAAACAGTATGAGGCAGTGAGACTGTGTCTTTGTGGGTCCCTAAGAATTTGAACTGACATAAGCAGTGATGATAAAGTGTTGGGATCTTCAATTTTCCCCAAAGAAGATAAAAAAATGTTTTTTGTTAAAACTTGAAGAAGTAAACTCAGAGATATACATGAAATAAAGTATTTGTTATTATGTTTAAGGTACATGTACTATATGCTTAAAATAACATTATATAAGAAAAGACTTTCGTAAGATGGCCTTTTCCCCTTTTTCTATATTTTCCCCTCTACATTCATATTTGACATTTGCGTTTTCATCATCAATAAAATCTCTTTTTGAATTTTATAATGCAGTTGTTTGAGACATGTCATCTTCACTTCTACCTAAGTTGTTTGAGATACAGCACTTTTTGAATCATGTATGATGCTGTCACTGGAAATTTATCCCAAACCTCTAGAACTTATTCATGTAACATTAAGACATCTTTTTCCTTTCCTGCTCTTTCTCCATTTGTCCTGTGGGTTTATATTTATGGTCGTCTCGTTCCAATCACTCACCGTGTTGCTTTCAGAGTGATCCTTAAAAGGCTTGTTTACAATGACATCCAACATTTGCAATTTTCAGGTCATCCTCCTGGGACAATTACTAAATCTTTGTTAAATTCCATCCCTTCTTTATTACCAATTATGCCCATTTTAGTTTAATTTGCTGAAAGTGAATTCCCTGAATGGCCAATTTGCTTAATTTACCTGTTTCTCTCCACAATTTAATTTTAGTTCACAGGCCCTATTTTAAAGAATGTTAAATTTGTCCCTGCTGGAGTTCTCTGCTACTTAAATGGACACAGATTTTTTTTTGTCAATTAAGCATCCATCCTTCTCCTACCTTTGTCATCTTTCTTAATGTTTTTGTGTGCTGTGGAATTGACCTTTGAACCCTAAAGGACAAAGGAATCACTGCCTCACAATACCTGTTAGGCTGTACTGTGTACGTGAGCAGATCATTAGCTATTTTCTCCCAAAGCATGACTGTTGGGGTCTCCCTGCTGACTTTTTGATTAAAAACCAAGTGCTTAATCATTGTGCTACCATGGAGCCTTTATTTCCTGGTAGAACCTCCCTTTCTTTAGATATTTTCTGCTCTTTCAGAGTCATAGGACTTGTAGTTTAGGGTCTGATGAGCCTAAACTATGGACGGCATCTCCTAGTGACACAGGGCAAAACTTTCCTCAAGCCGACATTGCCACCTCCAAACCCTTCCCTCCCCAACTTTAGGTTTTTTAAAATAGAGAATGTTGAGACTTCTCACAGAGTAGACTTACCTACCTAAAAGCTCTTCCACCAATCTAACTCTTCAGTGGGAACGTGATGCGTATGTTGTCAAGGTAGTTGATCTGTAGAATACTGTTGCCACTCTTTGTACTTGAACTCACGGTAGACAACTGCTCCAAAAGTAATTGGCACAATTACCATATATACTTGTATGTAAGCCGAGTTTTTCAGCACATTTTTAATGCAGTTTTTTGGCTGAAATTAGGTGCCTCAGCTGATATTCGGGTTGGCTTATCCTTGAGTATATACCGTATACTGTGAGATGAAACATGCTTGCCTTCTCCATGGTTTGTTCTCAACTTTCCTTTCATACCTGTGTTGTTCTTAAGGCTTGAGATGCCAATAGGAGGATAAAAGACATCTTAGATTAAATATCCGATAGAATATTGTCTTGGCCCTTTTGGCTTTTAACTTTCTGGTTTGAATGTTTGGAGCTTCTGCCTGGTTGTCCATAATAGGTTTTTTCCCTGTAATTATTTACAGTGCTTAGATATACCAATTTTAGCTTGATAATTTGGGTTTTTAATCTTTGTGGGTGAGCATCATTCTTGCTTAAATGTAGCTGTCTAGTAAGCCTGTTAAAGTTATCTAAGCATCATAATGCCACGGTCTGCATGGTGTCAAGCAAAGAGAGGGTTGGTATCAAAGTTTGGAAAGAGGCCATTCAATGCTAGGTAGCCAGAACTCACCTAAAAACAGAAATGGAAGGATGACAGTTATATAAGAAATCAGAAAATAATTCTGACCAGGCACCCGGGCTCAGGACACAACCAGAATTATAGTCATGATTGTTCTGATCTCATATTATCCTGTTGCGGTCGAATATTTCTGTGTGGCAATCTTTCCAGCAGCCTGTTTTGATTCATTCTCTCTTGCTTTTCTGGATCTATTACTTCATCTTCCTTCCCTTTCTCTCTTGTCACTTATAGTTCCATTACTTCTCCCTTTCTTCCTCAAAACAGTATTGTGGCGTATCTTATCCTTCAACAACACTTAAACCCAGCAGAATAACGTTTAGTGGAATTGCATGAGTTCACAACCTTGTAATTTCTGTTACATCTGGTCCTAGGCATTCTACTCTATTGCTGTTGTGTTGTGTGCTCCGGAGTCAATTCTGACTGGTATCAACCCGACAGGGCAGAGTAGAACTTTCTCATAGGGATGTCAAGCCTGTGACCTTTATGGAAACAAATTGTCAAATTTGGCAGCATTTGGTTAGCAGCTAAATATTTAATTATGATAGAACCAGGGCTCTCTATTTTATGTTTCCCAGTACTCATTTCTTGTCACAGTCCTCCAATAACTACAGCACCCATACTTTCAGTCATCTCTTACTATAAATATGAATGTATTTATTTGCTTATGTATTTACTATTTTCCCCTTTATGTTGTTAGTCCATACAGACAAGGACTTAAATTGCTTAAATTTGTATTCTTAGTTTCTAGAACACTGCTTCACATGAAGTAGGGCCTCAATAAGTGTTTGCTAATAGAAAAATAGATGAATGCCCCTCACTGACCCAT
>NW_022111373.1:24528249-24540779 GCF_000313985.2 Echinops telfairi
CTGGCTGGACCAGAGGATGTACACTGGTACAGACAGGAACTGGAAACATAGGGAATCCAGGGTGGATGATCCCTTCAGGACCAGTGAGGGTAGAGGGAGGGTGGTTGGAAAGGGGGAACCAATGACAAGGATCTACATGTGACCTCTTCCCTGGGGGACAGACAACAGAAAAGGTGGTGAAAGGAGATGTTGGACAGGGCAAGATATGACAAAATAATAATGTATAAATTATCAAGGGTTCATGAGGGAGGCGGGGGGGAAATGAGGACCTGATGCCAGGGTCTTAAGTGGAGAGCAAATGTTTTGAGAATGATGAGGGCAATGAATGTACAAATGTGCTTTACACAATTGATGGATGGTGATAAGAATTGTATGAGCCCCTAATAAAATGATTTTAAAAAAAGATGAATGAAGGAAGGAATGATTTTCTATTATTCTTTAGGATGCTATAAAAGTTTACTATTCTCGTTTCTCATGAAAATATAATAATAAGACAGTTTTGAAAATTTAGAATTGTGAGAACAATATTAAGGGAAAATACTATTGAGAATAAAGATTCCAAGTCCTGGCATAAATGATAGGTTTGGAAGAGGGTGTGAAAGATTAACCTGTTGTTAGTCAAGTTCTGGAAATATAACATGGTTTAGGATTTGGTCTGTTGAGATTTGTTTAAAAGGAATTTGTTAAAAAGGACCCAGGATGTAAGAGTCCCCTCCCTTGTAGTAAAAAATTCCTTTCTAAACCTAATCAGAAAGAATGCTCTAATTCAGGAAAGGGGCTGCAGGGTTATTTAGATAAGCATGGAAGCTGAAACTTCAGTGGGTACCGTCTGACAGCCCTGGAGTAATATCAATTGATGGTCTGATAATTCCGGAGGGAAATGTACATTGTTTCCTATGCGCCTTATTTCCTTTGTCCCATTGTTTGAAGGTGTCTGATCATTGTAAAACTTATTATCACTTGGGCTTTTTGCAAAATCTGGTAATTATTTTCACACCCCAATCTTCCACAATGTTTGGGGTATGTAATTTGATGGATTTCCCTGCGTCTTGAAGCAGTTTTGAGGTAGAAACCTGACTGGTTGCTTCTGTCAGCACTTTGCCAGAATAAACTTAGAATTTCTTGAATAAACTTAGAACCTGGTCTCTGTCTTTGGCTAAAACAGTGATGGGCATCCCGGATGCCTTATGTGCCAGCGACAGTTTGGAAGACGACTGTTCTCCATTCCCCTCCCCGCCTCACAATTCGAAAAGAAGGTCAAGTTGACCTGTGGGAAGAGGAGGAAGTCTAGTGGGAGAGAAAACAGTAGAATGAGTCGTTGACTGTGATCGCCATATATGTGACCTGCTTCATTTGGGGCTGAAACTATGACAAGAGGTGGGAGGTGCAAAGGGAAGTAACCAAAAGTGAAAATCAAGTTTGTTGGATGCTGTACTCCCAGAAGTTAAGAAGCTTTGCTTATAAAAGCATCTGTTTTTGTCTTTTGTGTGAGGCCATGCATTTGGAGATATGTCCGAAAGCAAGATTTGCTCTGGAGATCTTGTTGTTACTAAGTAAGAAAAGGTGCAAGGGGGGAGACCACGCACTCCTTATAATGTCTTTGTATTTCTCTCAGGCATTTCTACATCTTGCTTTGAAGACCCCTGTCCAGATCCCTGGTAGCATAGTTGGTTATACATTCTACTTCTTACTGCAAGGTTGGTGGTTTAAACCCACCAGCTGCTCCATGGGAGGAAGATGAGAGTTTCTTTGTCTCCACTAAATATGTATAGCCTCAGAAATCCTAGAGAGCAGTTCTACTCACCCTTAAAGGGTCCCTGTGACTCCATGGATTGGAATAGACTTGATGGTAATGGAGTGTTTTTATTTGTTGTTGTTTTGGAGGTGTGTGTGTTGTTTGGGGTGTGTATTGTTTTGGGTGAGGTGGGGGGTGGCTGTATCAATCCAGGAGACGTTGCGGAGATCAGTCCATTAAGATATAACCCCACATCAGGCTCTACACCCTGGAAAGAGAGACAGCAAGTAGCTGCATCTGCTCTGTGTCTCAGACTTCCTCCTACAGCTGGTACTTCCCTCCACTGACCGGTGACTCTGCCACGGTGAACGGGCGGACTCATAGGTGGCGACCGTGGAACGAGTACGTTAATCATGACAGATGACCATCCCTGAGAGAACAACTAACATTCCCAGGTGATAGGGTATTAGCATAACCCAGGGCATGCTAAAAGGGAACTTATTTTTCAGAAATCTGTAGAGATTTGTTTGCATACAAAGCAACTGCATCCTTGTGAAGGGTAAAGGCCCGCAGAAGTCACAAGATCCTATGAGGTCCAAATTAACAAAATATCAGAGCAAGTACCAAGGGGAGATCTGAAACAATTTATTTTAGGAGGCAGAAATACCTTCAGGAAATGTCCCCCCACCACCCAACCCACCCCTTTCAGGTTAGCTAATGTACAGAACAAGTGGATATGTCAAATGTAAGACAAATAATGGTCTTAATAGAATTGCAGAAGTGAACAGCTTTGATGGAATTGGATCAAGAAAAGCAGGGGAAGGAACACATTTGTACAGGGTGACGGATTGTCTTGGAATGCAGCGTCTCATAAAATTTGGCTTTCAGAAGGGGCTCAATTTAATTTTGAGCATAGCCATTTAAATGGAAAACCAGCCCTTAGAAACTGAAGAGGAAAAATAAAAGCATTGGGTATAGCTGCAAGGAGTCTGGGGTTGTATATCAGATTTTGAGCCAAGTTTAGCTTTCCTGCCCATTTCTAGTTTTCTGGACAGGTCTGTTGTCTCTACTTTTGACCGTGAAAGGCGCATTTGCCAGACCTCTTTGTCCAGGTTCCTGTCACAGAGAGCAACTCCTTGATAACTTACTAATGGGCAAAGAATTACATAACAACAGTGGTTGCTTTGACCTTCGGCTTTCACCTTGGTTTCTTGGCAAGTGTGATATAATATTTTAATATAGAAAGTGTTACAGTGTTAGTTTCTGGACACTTCAGCACATTTTTTTTGGAAGGCAAGCACAAGGGCTTTCCTGTGCTTTTTTTTATGCTCTGGCTTCCTGATGATCCATTTTTATTTTAAGAGAAGCAAACATCTCTGTTTCTGTTCATTTGTTTTATTTTCTGATCTCTATGGTGGTAATGATTTACTTCTTTATTATCCCTAAGGAAGATAATTGTTTTGAGACTGCTACTTTTGGTCCTTGGGGTCTTTGTTAATTGCAAATGATGTCACTGTGTACTTGGAAGGTGAACTAGGTCACCAATCACACCTAAAGGAATATACTTGAAAAATGTTTCTATATAATAACTTTAGGAAGTTTTATAAAGATCTTGAAAGAATATTACACATAAGGAACTTGAAATCAAGAAGATAACAAATGAAGGGAAATGGATTGCATTTTCTTAATTTTGTTTTATTTTGCTGAATCCAGTTTCTTTTTAAAGCAATGCCATAAATATTAGATGAAAATATCATTGATTCAAAAAGTATTTATGGTTTAATTCCATGAATATTCTAGCTACATGCATAGCAAATAAATATATGGTGTTGCCATATTTATAGTCCAACTAATTATGAAAGCCATAGGTATATGACTTAAATTACTCCCCTCAAAACTTTGCAGATCCACAGCTAAAAAATCACCTTGAGCAACAGTCAGTAGAAAGTTTCTATCACTTTTGCTATGATACTACAGACCATAATTTTCCAGTTACACAGAAAACAAAGAAAATAAGGAACAAAGTGGGGGGAGATGCAAGAGCTTAATATTTAGCAAAATGCTTACTTGGGATTCAATGACCTTTGCTATAAATCAGAACGAAAGTTGTCAGCTATGTGTTTTCTCATTTGCAGCATGTGCAAGCAGCAGGAAAATGAGCCAAACCATTCTTTGAAGCAAAGCATTACGTACGATGTAATTCGCCCGCCACATTGTCTCTCTTCTCCTAGAAGCTGTTACTGAAGATAAATCAAGTGAGGCCCCAGTACATCGACCTTTTCATGAACACTTCCTATTAGTAGGTAGCAGCTTTATTTTCTCATGTGAGCTACTCTTGCCCTTCCAACAGACAGGGATCTAGATAAGGTGTGTAGATGTTGAGCTAGTGCCTTTTGATAAGAAAAGGAATGCTTTACAAGATCAGAAGCAAGAAGACTGCATCACACTATTCCATGGGATACTTTAGAGATATTCACACATTTTCTAAATGAATGAAAAGTTACAGTGCTGTTCCTCTACCTGGAAATCCTGACACCTGATTTGGAATCATGGGAACGTTCTCAGAACACATACAGAGGGATAGAAATCTTGATCAGTTTTTCAACTCTTAGGAAAGTGTTAGCAATTCCATTGGCCACATAGCACATACTCAAAGTGTCAGGCCATTTTCCATGTGTGAGAATGTTTATTGTAACTTACCTTGTATTTTCATGTGGCCCTCCCTGGCTGTCTAGCTGCCCGATGTTACTTCCCCTGACACAGAACCCGTTTCTCCTCAACTGCCAGGCTGTCAGTTCTGGATGAGCCTCTGCTCAGACATCTTTTCCCGCCTTCTCATCTCTTCAGCTATCCAAATGTGTTCTTTTCCCACCCTCGTCCTCCACCACTGTCAGTCAGTGCTCAGCGTCAGTGATTTCCTCCACTGACCACAGAAAACTCATTGTCTAACTGGATTCAGATGAGAGGTCAGAGGAGAAACTATTCCTAGAGAACCAGGCAAATCAACCAAAAGGGGGCAGTAATGAGATGCCGTGGTAATGGCCACAGGGAGATTTTTCACCTCTGTTCCTTTGTTGCCTATTTTATAATTGGCATCATAGCCCTGCATCTTTGCAGCGTTTCTTTAGTAACTCATACATAGAATGCCTAGATGACACATTTGTTTTAATGACTTACTAATTACGGCAGACGTTTGGCCCGTGTTTTCTTGGTCCTGATTTTTGCATAATATATACTAAGAGAACTCCTTTCTTGAGCTAAGCAAGATGCTTAGCAGTCCAAGAAAATTTAACAAAGATCTTGTCTCCAAGCAGCTGTTTAATACCAGTTCTGTTCAGCATGTGGCAGTGAGTGGGCACTAAAGCATCGCGATTGTGCTGCCTCCTCAGCTGGTGGTGGGCAGGACTTCTCTGATTCATTCACGGTTTCTTCTCCTCTGTCCATGGTGTTTCTGTGCCATGAGTTTGGCAGAGGATTACATTAAGGTTGAATTCTCTTCTTTGTAAGGGATTGGGACGAACTTTTGCTCGAATAACAGTGTAGAAGAAGACGCACTGAGAGTTGATTGTGTGCTGGTTTTTGCTTACATTACATAATGTAAACATGATAGACAGGAAACTGAGGCAGAGGGAGCCACAAATGGTATGCCCAAGGTCACTTATTCCTTAAGAAGTGGATCCAGGATCTTTTTCCAGAAACTGAACACTAGGGCCCATGGTCTTATTCACTAAGCTCTCTTCACGTCTGCTGCAGTTTGTGGTGGAAGTGGTTTGGTGAGTCAGACAGGTTAGTACCAACACGGCTGCCAGGCGTCTGAGCTTTCCCTGCAAGGTGCTGGATGCACCTTCAGACCACGTGAGACGGGGGAGAGCTAGAATGGAAAGCCCTCCCTTGTTTATCCAGGTGTGACAAGTTATCCACCTGTGACAGGATGCAGTCTGACCATTTCTCTGCTGCTTGATTAATAGAACATTTTTGAATTTCCCTTTTCTGATCGGTGGCCAAATTGCAAAGGCTCTGACCTTCCTAGGTTTTACTATATCGTGTTCTACAGCTGAGATGGCGAAGAAGGAATGATGACGTAAATGTTTGCTTGGGCCTCACTTGGTGGAGTTGAGTCACATCGCTCTCTTATCGATCGATCGCTACAGAAGATGGGCTGTGAACGCTCAGTGTTTGCACCCTCTCTTGTGGAGAAGACCATCATGCTTGCAAAGGAGCGGGGCAGAGAAAAGCAGGAAGACCTCCACAAGATGATTCAACACAGTGGCTCCATCAATGGGGCTGAAACATAGGCTCTATTGTGAGATGGCAGAGACCCAAGGAGCATTTTGTTCTCTATGAGTTGCAACTTACTCGATAACAATGGCTAACAACAACAACAAAAACACAGCTTGGAGGAACTGCTGTTTGGTAAAGTTAGCTAAACTCAAGGTCCGTGGTTCAAATTCATTAGCTGTTCTGTGGAAGAAAGATGAGACTATGTGTTCTGATAAAGATTTGCAGGCTGTGCAACTTGACTTATGGTCTCTGTGAATTGGAATGGGCTGGGAGGCAATAGGTTGGGTTAATGGTGAGGATGAGCAAAGACAGTGGTTTGGAGGGTCGTGGGCAGTTCCAGTGTCAATTTTCTTCCACGTGAGGGCTCTAGTGAGGTCTGTTTTAATTTGTTGGCCATCTTGGAGGTGCCAAGGAAAAGACTGGCTCTTTCAAATAACTTGGCTGTTCTCCCAACCTGTCCCCACCTCCCTTTGGTGCCAGTGTAGCTGATCAGACACCAACCATTAAGCAGTTTGTGAGTGTGTGTGTAAGAAAAAGAGAGAAATAGAGACAGCAATGGGAGGCCTAGCAGGGTGAGGCTGGCCACAACAAATGAAGCTCTTTTTATTAAAACCATGAGCTGCCTGGCATCTTTGTTCTGAAGCGCTGCGGTCTGTGGAAATCAAAACTGTGAATATGGGGATTGGGGGTATCTCATTACATCCTAGATGCTATCCTGTGTTACCAATATAGTCCCCAAGCAAAACCAAATGTAACAAAAACCTTTGCCAGTGAGTTGCTTCTGACTCAAATCAACCCTATCAAACTGCATAGAACTGCTCCTTAGGATTTCTAAGACGATAAATAATTGTTTATGGGTCAGAGAACCTTGTCTTTCTGCCTCTGAGGGAACCGTTGGTTTCTAACTGCTGATAGCATGGTTAGCAACTCAGTGCTTAACCAACAGTGCCACCAGAATCCTTTATCTGTTATGGCGAGGTCTAAAATAACAAAGGCACGAGAGTTCTGACCTAAGTGGAGGGGATGGGTTTTATTTGTATAAATAAAACATTTCCCTATGTGTTCCCACCTTAGCTTCAAGAATGGGTAGCAGCCTCATTTTATTTCTGGACTATATTGTGGTTAGAAGCCCACTCTTAGAACCTGGGTCTACACAGAGGCTATGCCGATTGGTGTCATCAGAAGGGATCCCTGAGTCTCCCTCCAAGTCTTCATGAGTCAAAGAATTGGGTCAACATGTACCCCATATCAAGGTATAAATGAATCAGTCATGCTAAGACATAACTTTCTTTCTAAATCTTCTTTCCTTAGACTCAATATAAGGAAAGCGGCACCAGAAATATTGTCTAGGGACTCCGGACAAATAAACCTGGGGAAAGAGAAAGAGATCAATGAGGCTTCTTCCACCCCAAAGTAACACACTTGGGCAGGATGGGGCTCTAAATTAGGAAAGAATTTGAAGTTTTGATTTTTATATTTGATTGATCAATTATTTTTAAGTAGAAACATTCTTTTGCACTTAAAACAGATTGAGAATATTAAGGTATCTACCGGAGATTTTGAGAGACAGCAAAAAAATGAGTTACAGATGAGGTCTGAATGAGTAGTAAATCATTTCTGTTTGTGCTCTGTGGTGTGTGGCTTGTTCTGTTAAACCACCGCAGCGGTTACTCTTCCACTTCTGGTACACCAGGATGGAGGGTCTGGGTTCCTTTAGATTGGGAGAATACATGGTGATTGTTCAAAAATGAGGTGACTTCAAAATGTCTATAGAAAATGGAGTTGAAATATAATTCACTTTTTACTGTGAAGTATTTGAAACCTCTTGATATACGTATTTAATCTCAGAAACTTAAAAATTGCTAGAGATGTTTTAGTTTCATCTCACACCATGATAATTCCTTGTTGGGGACAGCAGAGCGCGGAAAAGGAGCCTTTAGACCTGACCCTCACTAGCAGGTTGTGGAGCACGTATTGACTCTGCTGTCATTAAAGTTCCCAAGAGTAAATTTTATAGACTTCACTTCTGCTCAGCCTTTCCTGTTAACCCCATTTTCTCCTCTCCTCAATTCTATCTTCCCGTCGCTGCTGGAAGGTTCTCTGGATGCAATTGTAGTCATTGGAGAACGGGTTGTTAGTGGGGACAGGGACCATTTTCAAAGCTATCACCTAGGTGCAAGAAGGCGTTTCCTTTACCCTGTTGTTTTGGGGGTTCTTACGAAGCACAGAAGGGTAGATGTGGGAGAAATTGAGGGGCTCATTGGTATAACAGGAGATTCGCTTTGGGCTCTGAAGGAGGGTGCATTATAACAACAACAACAACAACAACAAAAGGCTGACTCCTTCATTTCTAATGTGTATTTTTGGAGGAAAAAACCTGACAGATTTAGAGAGCAATTTCTGAAGTTCACTGAAACAGTTATTGGAGGCTCAGGACTGTGCGAGGGATTGAGCCTGATTTACTGCAGTTCAACAATGCTCATTGGAGCACTTGCGTTCAAAGGAGACACTGGCGATGTTGGAACGCAGAGGGCTGAGTAGGTTTCAACCCGAGCCAGAGACTCCTCGTTTGTTGGCCTTTCTGAGAATCACCTCGTGCTATTCAGACAAGGTGACAGCCATGCCTCAGGAAGCTCTGCCAAGCCAATTTACCTCTGGCGTGCGGTGTGGATTCTAAAGGAAAGCCATGACTGATGAGAAGTTCTGTTCTCTGCTCACCACAGTTTTCCAATGACTAAATATCTGAGATACATTTTAAAAAAAAGCGTGAGGTTATTCTGGCAACTGTAGTACCCCTGTCACTCTTCACAGGCCACCTGATCTTTGCAAGTCATTTGGTCTGACAGCTCTTCAGCTGCCTTACTCATAGAATGGCAGAAGTCAGGCTGTAAGGTGAAGGTTGAGAGGAGTTACACTTCTCTAGCTTCCTGACTGCTTTTCTGTGGGTGGACAGTAAGTGTGATTATGTCCGCAATTTTTGACTGACTAAGGATCTTCTGTGTGATGTCACTCACAATTCATGGTGGTTGATGTGCTTTGACTACCTGTAACAATTGTGGAGGGGTGGGGGAAAATATTGGAGTTCCTCTTCACAATGAGGTAAGAGACATTAATGCAACATCAGCCCAAGGTCAATTACCATGAGGTGGAGATCAGGTCTATCTTCACCCTCCAAACTTCTTACCAATTTGGACACCAGCCGTTCCTCCCAAAACAGTCTCTGCCTTTCTGTTGGGGTTTCAACTGGCTATGACGGCACGCAGACCTCACAGACCAGCTTCAGGATTACGTTGGGGTTCATTAGGGAGGTTAACAGGTTACAATTTCAGATCGGAAGTGCTCCGGAGACATTTCTTTGATCAAGATAATCTCATCTCAACCATACCCAGAGGCACATCTCAGTCTGATTCTTGGAATCTCAGCTACATAGTCCTTTATAACTCTGTCTTGTTCTGACAGTACTTATAAAACCCTGACAGCACTGGTGATAAGTGCCCATTTAAAGGGCATTCCACTTCATTCACCACACGCCTCAGCCCTAGCTCCACGGATCAGCAAACCTAACTCTCCCAATTAAGTATCTGGAGGCACCCTATGCTGCAAGCGAGCCTTCGCCCAAAGACTCAGCTTTTCTCACACGGTGGGCTGGAAAGTCCTCTACTTTGGCTCATACTCTGTCTCTTGGTTTTGCTACTGCCATTCTTTTTGACACTTGTCTGCTGCTACTCTGGTGTTAGAGCTCTCTGTTTTATGGATCAAGAAGGTTCAATGTGCAGAGATCCTGGAGTCTAAGAACTTGCTCTTCTCCCTTTATGGTAGTGAGACACCCCCCCCCCACCCCTTCTTGCTTCTGAATGGCTCACTTTATACCCAGCAGGATACAAAAATTAATTCCTACCATCTGGAGGAGAAAACAATGGGACTGATGGTCCTGGGGGGA
Source organism: Echinops telfairi (assembly GCF_000313985.2). NCBI lineage: Eukaryota > Metazoa > Chordata > Mammalia > Afrosoricida > Tenrecidae > Echinops > Echinops telfairi. The sequence continues at coordinate 24,538,206 of NW_022111373.1, forward strand.
AATGGGAGAGGGGGAGGCAGGGGAAAGAAAGTGGGTGTTAACAAACCCAGGGACAAGGGAACAACAAGTGATCCAAAATCAATGATGAGGAGGGTGTAGGAGGTCTGGTAGGGCTTGATCAAGGGCAATGTAACCGAGAGGACTTACTGAAAACCAAATGAAGGCTGAGCATGATAGTGGGACAAGAGGAAAGTAAAAGGAAATAGAGGAAAAAACTCATAGACAAAGGGTATTTATAGAGATCTGAGTGCAGGCATGTACATATGTAAATATATTTATATAGCATGGTGGGGAAATAGATCTACATGCATATATTTATAGGTTTAGTATTAAGGTAGCAGATGGACATTGGACCTCCAATCAAGTACTTACTCAATGCAAGAACACTTTGTTCTATTAAATTGGCATTCAATAACGCACACCTTCCTGACACGATCGCTGAAGACAAATGTATGCATAAACAAATGTGGTGAAGAAAGGTGATGGTGCTCGGCTAGTAAAATATATAGCATCTGGGGCCTTAAAGGCTTGAAGATAAACAAGTGGCCATCTAGCTGAGAAGCAACAAAACCCACATGGAAGAAGCACACCAGCCTGTGTGATCACAAGCTGTCGATAGGATCGGGTATTAAAGAATAAAAAAATCACATCATTGTGAATCAGGGGGAGTGTGGCGTGGAGACCCAAAGTCCATCTGTAGGCAACTGGACATCCCCTTACAGAAGGGTCACGGGGAGGAGATAAACCAGGCAGCCTGTAGTATAGCACCGATGAAACATACAACTTTTCTCTAGTTCTTTAATGCTCCCTCCCCCTCACTATCATGATCCCAATTCTACCTTACAACTCTGGCTAGACCAAAGCATGTACACTGGTACAGATAAGAGCTGGAAGCACAGGGAATCCAGGACAGATAAACGCCTCAGAACTCATAATGAGAGTAGTGATACCAGGAGGGTAAGGGAAAGGTGTGGGAAGATCACAATGATATACATATAACCCCCTCCTTGGGGGATGGACAACAGAAGTGGGTGAAGGGAGACATCAGCCAGTGTAAGACATGAAAAAACTAATCATAATTTATAAAGTATCAAGGGTTCATGAGGGAGGGAGGGTGGGGGAAGGACTGGGAAATGATGAGGAGCTGATACCAAAGGCTCAAGTAGAAAGAAAATGTTTTGAGAATGATGATGGAAACAAATGTACAAATGTGCTTGACACAATAGATGTATGGATTGTGATAAGAGTTGTATTAAGTGAATGTGCGAGAGGAGGCCCAATGTCCACCTGCTACCCTACTACTAAACCTATAAATATAAGCACATAGATCTATTTCCCCCATAATCATAAATATGTTTACATATGTACATGTCTGTATTTTGCCTCTATGTATGCCCTTTGCCTCCTACTCCTTTCCTCTATTTTCTTATGCTTTCTTCCTGTCCCACTACCATGTTCCGCCTTCATTCTGGTTTCAGTAATTCCTCTCGGTTACATTGGCCTTGGTCAGTCCCTACCATTCCTCCCATCCCCTCCCTGCCACTGGTTTTGAACCATTTGTTGTTCCCTTGTCCCTGGGTTGGCGAACACCTCCTCCCTTCCCCAACCTCCCACTCTCCCATGTCCCCCCTGGACTGTTGGTCCCATTGTTTTCTTCTTCACATTGTTTATTCAGCCTATCTTATCTAGATAGACCTTCAGAGATAATAATATGCACATAAAATTGCGGCTGGACTCAACAGCACCAAACAAAGTGACACATAAGAACACTGCGACAATGGCAGCAACATGGACAAACTAACAAGCAAAAAAGCCACTGACATATGAAATCTAAAAGAAGAGGAAAAAAAAGAAAGAAAGAAAAGCCTGTAATAGTTCATTGTCTGTTTGTTGACCTTTAGGAACATTTTCCAGACGAGTCTGATAGGGTGCCATGTCCTGGGCCCAAAGTCCATCCTTGATACTCCCTCGGGACCTTCTTGCTCTGCTTCCCCCACCACTCTATTGCACTCCCCCAGTGTTTTGCTTCAGTGAGGTGGGGTCAGCTAGTTTACACATCCCACACTGTCTCCGGTGCTGTCCTGTGTAGGGCCATGGGTCAGTGCAGAACACTTTGTTCAGCTAAACGGTCATTCCATGACGCCCACCTTCCCAACATGATCACTGAAGACAAACATGTGCAAAAGCAAATGTGGCAAAGAAAGCTGATGGTGCCCAGCTATCAAAAGATATAGCGTCTGGGGTCTTAAAGACTTGAAGGTAAACAAGCGGCCATCTAGCTCATAAGCAACAAAACCCACGGAGGAGAAGCACACCAGCCTGTGTGATCATGAGGTGTTGAAAGGATCAGGTAGCAGACACCAAAGAACAAAAAACATCATTGTGTACTTACCTTCCCCATATAAATGCTGAAGATGAATGTGTGCATAAGTAAGTGTCGTGAAGAAGGCTGATGGTACCTGGCTATTGAGAAATATAGTGTCTGGGGTCTTAAAGGATTGAAGGTAAACAAGTGGCATCTAGCCCAGAAGCAACAAAGCCCACATGGAGTAAGCACACCAGCAAGTGTGATCA
>NW_022111373.1:24541419-24556544 GCF_000313985.2 Echinops telfairi
AAGAGTTGTATGAGCTCCAATAAAATGATTTAAAAAATGAAAAAGAGTTGTATGAGCCTCCAATAAAATGACTTAAGAAAGACAAATTATCTACCTGAAAAAAAGGAAAAATTAACCCCCTTATCATAGATCCAAGTTTTATAATCACAATCAACTATTAATAATCATTGATAACAGAATCAAATAATCCTATCAGCATTTTCCCCACCTTCTCTTACCCAGGTCCAACAGGAAACTACCTAATCTCTGTGGTCCTATCCAATCATTTGGTGGGTGTTACAAAGACTAACTAGAAGAACCATGTCAAATAAATCACTGCACCACACCGCTAGACCCTGGCCTTGGCTTTAGAAGGCACAGCCAGGCGTCAGCACCTTATTGCCCTCCATGCTTGTCAGCACTGATAAATTATCAAGCCTCTATATTGTTCATTAAATGCTTTAATGTTTCTGTTTGTATGATTAAAAATAATCACATAACTCAACTGATTATTCCTAGCTAATGCATTTAGGCAGGATCCCTGGTAGGACTGTGTCATGTGTAGGGACACTAGCACCAATATTGGCAGTTAAAACCTCACTAACTGTTTTACTGGAGAAAGATGAGACTGTGTCCATCCATAATGATTTACAACCTCAGAAATGCTATAAAGGGTGTGTGTGTGAGTCTGAATCGCTGTGGCAGTCGATTTCTTTTGGCTTGGGTTTTATGTTTAATGCACATTCTGTGTCTCGAACATTTTACTAAAGGTGAACAAGGAAAACGGTTTTGCCTGCTTTACTATACTGCTTTGTGATGGGGCAAGTAGGGAGGAGAACATGACTCTAAGAGAGTTTCTAAGAGATTCGGAGACAAGACATATGAACAAGAAAGAATAGAAACTATCATTGGTAAATGGCCTGGAAGAGGACTGGGTAGACATGTTTTTAAATGGACTGTATCACTATAGGTGGTACAAATGCTATAACGTTTGTCTGTTAAACTTTGGTTTCTCTGCCACTTCAATTAAAGAGCCCTTCATTTTATTGAGCAGGAAACTAAGGTTCAGAAAGGAAAAATGACTTGTCCTAGGCCACAATACCTGGTAGAGCTGAGTGCAAGAGGAGACCTAGTACCCTGACCTCAGGAGCCTCAGGAAGTGAGCCTCACTCAATAGAAGAAGGCAGAGAAACCTTGGGCAGGGATATGAGCATTTTTAAGAGTCCCTGGAATCACTTGCTTTGTGGCCTTGGGACATAGATTCCACCATCTACTCAGACAAATAATTGATATTTGGCGCCTACATATTGCCATCAAGTTATAGAACAGAGTAAGACTGCCCCCTAGGGGTTTCGTGGTTTCCGTCTTCTATGGCATCATACTCCTGCTGCATCCTTCTCCTGTGGAGCAGCTGGGGAGTTTGAATTGCCAACTTTTCAGTAAAGAGTGGAGCACTTAACGCTATAGAACCAGGGCTCCTTTTATTTGTCTCTGGATGATTTAATATTCTATACATCAGTAAGAGTACAGCTTTAGGATTGGAGGAAAACTCATTAAAGATCTGTGATATGCAGATCACAGAATCTTGCTTGCTAAACGCAGAGTACTTGAAGCACTTAGTAATGAAGATGAAACATAAAGCCTTCATTTGGTATGGATTATTCCTCCATATAAAGGAAACAAAAATCCCCTCACCTTGACAGATAAGAAGCATGATAAGTGGGAAAAGACTGAAGTGGTCAAGAATTTCTCTTTGTTTGGATCCACAATCAATGCTCACGGCAGCAGCCTGCAAGAAATCACATGGTGTTTACTATAGATCGCAGAGCTTAGTCCTTTGTCCAACGTGTTGCTGCCATTCCCTGCCTCCCCCCCTCCCCCGCCCAATTCCTGGGTTCCCTTTAAATATTTTGGGGAAGTTTTTTCATGTACAAAGTGTCTTATTTTTAAGAGGCTCCAGTCATCTAGTAGGCCTTCCACTCTGTGTGCTTCCTTCTTTACATCTGATAGTGTGTCTATGCCCTACAATAGGGCTCTTATGTTTGTCCCTGTTTTCTCTTCAATGGCTGTTTTTGCTCTGGAATTTACATTTGCATCTTTGGTTCATCTTGAATTAATTTTCTAATATGGGTGATGTATGAGTCTTGATTCAAGTTCTGCAGATGGAGATTTAATCTTACTGGCACCATTTGTTGAAGAGACAATCTCTGTAATACTGAAAACATAAAAATAAAAATAACTCAATTAAAAATGGGCAAAGGACTTAAATAGACAGTACACCAAAGATGATATCCAAACGACTAACAAGCATACAAAGAAATGCTCACAACCACCAGCTATCTGAGGAGATGTGATCAAAGTAATGATGAGATACTACTCCATACTGGCAATGACAGCTAAATTTAAAAAAGGGACAAAAAGAACATTAAACATGCTGGAATTTTCTCATAGACTGCTGGTGGGGTTGTAAATACCATGGTGGAAAGTGATATGGTGCTACCTCAAACAATTAATCATTCAGAACTTATACATGGATCAAGAGGTAGCCGTGTAAACAGAACAAGGGCATATGACATGGTTTAAAATTGGGAACGGTGTGTGTCAGGGTTATGTCCTCGCACCATACTTGCTCAATCTGTGTGCTGAGCAAATCCTCAGAGAAGCCGGACTAGAAGAAGAAGAGTGTGGCATCAGGATTGGAAGAAGGCTCATTAACAACCTGTGGTGTGCGGATGACTCAACCTTGCTTGCTGAAAGTAAGGAGGAGTTGGAGCACTTGCTGGTGAAGTCCAAAGACTATAGCCTTCAGTAGAGATTACAACTCAGTGTAAGGGGACAAAAATCCTCCTTACGCAACTGGACCAGTAGACAACATCATGATAAATGGAGAAAAGTTTAAAGTGGTCAAGGATTTTGTCTTCCTTGAACCCACAAGCAACGTTCACAGAAGCCGTCGTCAAATCAAAAGATGTATTGCATTAGGCAAATCTGCTGCACAAGAGTATTGAAGAGCAAGGATGTTTCTTTGAGGACTAATGTGTGCCTGACCTAAGCCATGGTATTCTCCATTGGATCATATGCATGTGAAAGTTGGACATTGTATAAGAAAGACCGTAGCAGGATTGATGCATGTGAATTGTGGTGCTGGAGATGAATAGTGAAAGTATAATTGACTGCTATAAAAGGACATAGTGATCTGCCTTGGAAAACATAAGGTCAGAGTGCTCCTTAGAGGCAAGGATGGCAAGACTTTTTTTTTACATGCTTTGGACATATTGTCAGGAGAAACAAGTCCCTAAAGGATTCATGTTTGGTAAAGTGGCAAAGCGGTGAAGAGGAAGCCCTTGACAAGATAGATTGACACAGTGCTGCATCAATGGGCTCAGGCATAGGAAAAAGTAGTGGAGATGGAGCAGGACCATACAGCGTTTCATGCTGTTGTGCGCAGGGTCACTCTGAGTCAGAGCCAACTTGATGGCACCTAACAACACCAAACAACCAGGAATAGAAGTTACAGGCAGTCCAGCAATTCCCCTGCTGGGTACATACCACAAGGAAGCAAAAGCCGTAATAGAAGTGTACATATGCACACCCATGTTCATTTCAGCACCGTTCACAAGAGCAAGAACATGGAAATAACTCAAATGTCCATCACTATAGGAAGCGATAAAGACATTTTTGTATATCGGCACCATGGAATATTATGCATTCCTAATAAACAACTATGAAACCACTCAGCACCCTGTTGCATGGATATACCTGCAGGACATTATACTAAGTGAAGTTTTTGTTAAGTTCCGTTGACTTGGTTCTGCCTCATGGCAACCCTATGTACAAATGAGCGTGAAATAGCACCCTGTCATGTGCCTTCCTCATAATTGTGCTCATGTGTGAGCCCATCAATGTGTCAACCCATATTCATGAAGGTCTCCCTCTTTCTCCCTGCCCCTGCACTTCACCAAGCATGATGTCCTTCTTCAGACTGCTCTCTCCTGACAACATGTCCCAAGTACATGAGAGGAAGGCGTGCCCTCCCTGCCTTTACAGAGTACTCTGTTTGTACATTTTCAAGGCAGAATTATTTGGTTTTTGGCAGTCCATGGTACTTTCAAGATTCTTCACCTGTACCATAATTCATACACCAATTCTTCTTTTGTCTCCTTTGTTTAATATTAGCTTTCACATACGTGGGAAACAATTGAAAATACCAGGCCTTGCATCTGGGGATACCTTAGTCCTCAAGGTAACCTTCTTGCTTTTCTACACTTTAAAGAGGTCTTGGGAAACAAATTTACCCCATGCAACGCATAGTGTAATCTTTTGACAGCTGCTTCCATGGGCATTGATTGTGAATTCAAACAAGACAAAATCTTTGACAACTTCAATCTTCTCTGTTTCTCATGTTACCCACTGGTTCAGTTGTGAGGATTTTTCTTTTACATTGAGTGTTAGTCCATACTACAGGCTTGAATTCTTGATCTTTATCAGCAAGTGTTTGAAGTCCTCTTCACTTTCAGCAAGCAAGGTTACATCATCTGTGTATCCTCCAATCCTGATGAGGTAACTGTAAATCCAGTAACCAGCTTCTCTGATATTTTTGCTTAGTATGCAGATTGAATAAGTACAATCTTTACACAACTTTCCTGATACTAAACCATGCATTATTCTGTTGCTCTGTTCACACAACTGATTCCTAATTCATATACATGTTCCACACGAGCATAATGTATGGGAATACATACAGCATCTTGTAGTCCCATTCTTCTCAAGGCTATACATAGTTTTCCTTGAGATTCTTCTGAATCTGGGCTGAACCTCTGGTAGCTCCTAGTAAATGTATTGCTGCAACCATTATTGGATGGACTTCAGGCAAATTTTACTTGTGACATTAATGTTATTGTTCTATAGTTTGAGCATTTTGTTGGGTCACCTTTCTTTGGGATGGGTACAAATATGAATCTCTTCTAGTCAGTTGGCCAAGTAGCTGTCTTCCAAATTGCCTGGCAGAGAGGAGGGAGTGCTGCCAGTGCTTCATCAGCTTTCAGAAACATTTTAATGGGTTTCGTAGACTCTCACTGTTTACAGGAGTAGAACGCCCTGTCTTTCTCCCACAGAGCCCTTAGTGGTTTTGAATGACCAACTATGTGAATCACAGACACACAACCAGGGCTCCATATAATCCAGGAATGAATGCTTGGGGTGCTTTATCAGGTTTGGGAAACATTTCAAAGGGCATTCCTTGTTTCTGGAGACTTGTTTTTTGGCTGATGCTTTCAGTGCAGCTTGAACTTCTTCCTTCAGCACTATTAGTTCTTGCTCAAATGCTACCTCCTTAAATGGTGGAAAGTAAATAAGTTCTTTTTGGTCCAGTGACTTCGTGCATTTAATATTTTGCTCAGAGAATCTTTCAAGGTAACTTGAGGCTTGATCTTTTTTCTTGAGTTCTTTCATTTTAAGATATGTGGAATGTGTTCTTATTTTTTGGTTTTGTTACTCTAGGTATTTTCACATTTCAGTTAATATTTTACTTTGTCTTCTCTAGCTGCCCTTTGAAATTTTCTGCTCAATTCTTTATCTCCATCATTTCCTTCATGCACCTTATCTACTCTATGATTAGGAACAAGTTTCAGAATCTCTTCTGAAGTTCATGCTGACCTTTTTTCTTCCTGTCATTAGTGTTCAATGCAGCAAATCTGTTATTGAAATATTCTTGAAGCCAAGGTGGTATGGATTCAAAGTTGTCTTTTGGCTCTGTTGGACTTGTTTCAATTTTCTTCAGTTTCAGCCTGAACTTACAGCTGAGCAATTGGTGGACTGTTCCACTGTCGGCTCCTGGCCGGATTTTAGCTGCTGATATTAAGCTTTTCCCACAGATGTAGTGTGTTCCATCTGCAGAGGTCCACATGTCCAGTCCTCTCACTGCCATTGAGTAAATGCTGACTCATAGCAATCCCTAGTGGGTCTTGGAGACTGTAACTCTTTATTGTAGTAGAAAGGCCACTATTTCTCCTAAGGAGCTGCTGGTGGTTTTGAACTTCCAACCATGTGGATCACAACCTAACATGTAACCACTACAACACCAGGACTCCAGATTCGTCATTATTGTTGTTGAAAGAAGTTATTTGCTTTGAAGAGGCAGTTGGTCTTGTAAAATTCTGTTATGTGACCCAGCTTTGTTTCGATCACCAAGGTCATATATTTCAACTATTCTTCCTTCCTATTTGTTTCCTGGCATTCCAATAGTCATTCATTATCAATGCATCTTGATGGTATGTTTTATCAATTTCAGACTGAAGAGGTTGGAAGAATTCTTCAACTTTTTCATTACTAGCTTTTGTTATTGCTGCTTAAATTTGAATAATAATTGTACTGATAGGATTTCCATGAAGGAGGATAGATATAATCCTATCACAGATAGCGTTCTTTCAAGATAGATTTTGAAATGTGCTTTTGGACGAGTGCAACACAATTCCTCTTGATTGTGTCATTCCTGGCATAGGAAACCACATGATTTTCTGAGTCAATATGGTCAATATCAGCGCATTGATACCTAAGATATTGATCTTGTTGTGTTCCAGCTCAATTTTGATGACTTCAGTTTTCCTAGGGTTGTGTTTTTTACATCCTGAGTTCTGATTATTAGTAGACTTTGAAGCTGTTTCTCCTCATTGTGAGGTGTCCCCCATCAACAAATGAAGACGCCAAAGACCTGACTTCTGCAGACTTCGCTCCATCAACTCTGTTTTGAGAAGGCAGCAATTCCTCACTCAAATGTGGAGTGCCTTCTGACCCGAGGTGTTCACCTTATGGCTCTATCTCCAACAGTGTTCGATGGCTTTTGATGAGGTTTTCGGTATCTGAAAATGTTTTGATTCAGTCCAGAAGGTCTTCCGTGGCTAATTCATCAGAAGTGGACAGCCAATTCCATCTCTGTCTATTCACGGTCTGGAAGCTCTACTGAAACCTGTTCACTTTGGCTCCCCTGAAAGACGGGGGGCATCCCACACACACAGCAGCACGTAAGCCTTCACAGTATAACATACCAATATACCTGTGATGCAATTAATACATCACAAGAGAACCAGTATTGACGAGACCACTCTTATAAAGGAAACAATAAAAAACAAATCCCTAATACCAAAAGGTATAGTCTTTGGATTTTGCTAAATGGTAGGTCAGGGCGAGTGAGGGATATGTTGCATTAGCCAGAAGTCATTAGATTTTTAACTTGGGTGAAGGGGAAAAGAGTCATCCACAAGAAGGATAAAATAAATCAAAGGAGGAATTGCGAAGCTTGATATTGCTTTAAATTCTTGAATACAAAAATGTATTACCTGAAATGTAAATCCCCACAGAATACACAATAAAAATTAAAAAAAAAAAGGTCATGATGTTTTGCATGGGCAAATATGTTACACAAGATTTCTTTAAAGTATTAAAAAGCAAGGTTGCCACCTCTAACACTCAGGTCTGCCTTGTCTATGGCATGGCATTGTAAATAATCCCATCTGCAAGCGAAAGATGGAAGATAACGATGGAAGACTAGTGAAGCATTGGTGCATTTGAATTATGATGTTGGTGAAGAAGAATATTGAGTATACCGTAGACTTCCACAAGAACAAACAAATCGTTCTTGGAAGACGTTCAACCAGAATTCTCTTTAGAAACAAAGAGGGTGAAACTTTGCCTCATGTACTTTTGATGTTATTAGGTTGGACCAATCCCTGGAGAAAGACATGATGTTTGTTTATGTCCAGGAAAAAAGAAGACCCTATTGTACTGACACAGTGGCTGCTGCAGCAATGTGCTCAACCACAGCAATGATTTAGGATGGCACAGGAGGGGGCCATGCTTTACTCAGCCAACAATGGGTTTCTATAACAATCCATAGAACTTAGGAGCTGTGATATTGCTTGAGGTTTCTCGTATGAGATTGGATATATATTGGTGAGGTAGGTGTGACTCTCATGACAGGTATGTCGGATACTGACCATGACACAGCTTCTCGTTTTTCAGTTTAGTCTGCAACAACGCTGGGTTGACTAGCTAAAGATTATCTCGGTAATGGACGATGGTCCCACGTTGGTGCAGCTTCACACAGAAGGACGGCTCTGTGGGAGTATCAGGCAGAATGCTCTTGAGCGCATTGGAGTCCATGTGGTCCTTTGCTGCAGGTTGGCATGTCGCCCAGGCCTCTTGCTCTGGTTTCTGTTTTGAAGCATCATGACAGTCTCATCTATTCCTGGTATTCCAAATTTTTTTTGGTAAAGGGATATTGTGTTTTTAATAATTTTATGGGTGTAAAGTTTCCTTGAGGTGGTTATCCTGGAAGAAAAAATATATGTATGTGTGTGCACATATCTACATTTGTGGTGCACACTTGTTACTGTGCGTTGTAGGGTGGAAGGAAGGGAGAGGGGAGAGACTGTGACATGCTTGGATAACATTTTGATGAGCGCAGTTTTGATTTTCCAAAACAAAATATAAAAAATGTTCCATGGTGTGCTAGAAGCTGTTAAAAAATGTGAATTTCCAAGGACTTAACAAAGAAAAGAAATTCTGCTTCTGAGTTTAAGTTTGAGACAGTGAGATGAGGTTTATAGTTTCTGATGCTATCTATAGTTCTGGCTCTGATTAAGGTTCACACTAAAAATCGATGGAAAGAGTGTAAATGTTGATTTATAAACCAATTTAACTTTTGACTTTATCATATATATAGGACTATACATGTATAATATGATTAGATGCTTGAAGTTTAAACAGTTTACTTATATTGTCAACTAGAATTTTCATAGCAAGGTAGGAAGTAGACATGGATGACTTTGGTCTTTCATTAATTTTAAGAAGATTTTAAAAAAGTAGTTTTCAGGTTTCCAGATTGAAATTTCTAAGGAATAAATCAAATGATAATTATAGATAATGTTTTAATGCTTTGTACAGATATATTTATCTAAATTATTCAAGATGTCTTTGAATCATTAGTTAGTATTCAAGGGATGACTATTATGTAATGAGATGGCTTTTAACAAACTCATTAAAACTCATTCAATAGGCAAAGAGTAAATTGAATGTGGACTATTTATAAGGTGCAGAGAGGGAAACCAAAATGTATAAGACATAGTCTCTGTCCCCGAGGATCTTAAGCACTGCTTTAATTTTTGTATTTCAATATAATCCCTTTTGGAAACTATCATTTTATTCTAATGAGAATACTCCTTAATTGGAATTGTCTTTAGCACATTTTCATGCACACACCCACATGCACACACACTTTCTTTTACACACACACATATGTGTACTCATTTTCATTTCATTGGAACTGGTCAACAAAATGTGGTCTGTGAGTCAAATTCAGTCTGCCATCTGTTTTTGTGTGGCCCAAGAGCTAAGAATAAAGTTTACACTTTTAAATAGTTGAAAAAAGTAAACATAGTCATATATTGTGACAAGAAAATTACAAGGAATTCAATTTTAAACAAAATAAAATTTTGTGTAAAAATCTTTTTATTATCAATTAGGTGAAGGCTTACGTACTAGATGATCAATTATAGTTGAAAATTCATGCACATTTTGCTCCACCTTATCCATTATCCCCTTCTCCATGCACCATCATGTATTCTACGTCCTCTTTGTGTTTCCTGTTTCCAATTTTCGTTTTCCCCTAACTGTGGTAGCTGGATTTTATGTCAATGTATATGGGCCAGGGTTCTTCCATGTAAAGTTTTAATACAGTGTGGTCACTTCCATGATGGGATCTTGGCGATGCAGCTAAGCAGTTGTGGGCAGAATACACCTTCCTAATCTAATCACAGCCTCGATAACTTTGAGGGCTGTACTCTTGTACACATAGACAATATGTGGAGACTTCACTTCTACTGCTGGGTCTGGTTCCTCCATCTAGTCTCTGGGCTTCCTGCTGTATCACCTGCTCATCCCAGGAGCCGTCTGTGTACTGCCGACCTTGGCTTCATTTGGCAGACCTCAGGTTCATTCCGCTCATTCCTGTTTCATCTTCCAGCTTCATGTTTGTCAGCCCCTGCAGCTACATAAGCCAAGAGAAGCTTCCAGCTTACATCTGACTCATGAACTTGGACAGGATTGGATTTAACCATTTCTACAACTGTGTGAGCCACTTCTTGATATACATGCACACACATGCAAGCACCTTCTTGAGAGAACTCATCATGACACACTGAAATGAGTAAAGTTTTATTACACGGTTCCTTTCATGCGATAGGGCCAATGATCAGTCATTTCAATGGAAGTCCTGTAGACCAAAATCTAAAACCTTTACTGGTTTTTCATATAATCATATTTTCCTTGTGTCAAATTGTGCCTTACTATTTTTAAAGGATCTTCAATTAGATAAGTTCCTTCTTTCACAGATTTAACTCTTACTAACTTTTTATTTGTATCAATTTCCCAAAATCAAATCTGTTCTCATAGATAAAATATCTGACCTCACTGTATACATTTAAAAGAATATGATTGAAGTTTTTAAGGGAATTCCTCTGTCATTACTAAGTACTGTGGGCATTGGTGGCACTGTGACCACATGACCTCACTGAAGGGGGAAACGCGAGTTAAGATGGAAGAAACAGGAATAAAGAAAAACCATCCTGGCAGTCATTCAATGAGACTAGTGGGCACAGCAGAAATCAGCTGCCCACTCTCCTGCAGTCAAGCATCTATCCTTTGGGCCTCTTCGTCTTGATTGTGTCCACTGTGCCTATGTCCTTCCAGAGCGTCTGTCACCTTTCTCTTCAAAATATTTTCTGTTCTCTGTTGTCTCTTCATGTCCCTTCACAGTAAGACAGCTCAGAGATGACTGTCAGGACACAGAGAAAAAAGCAGTACCAAGGTGAGCCTTTATCTCCATTGATTTTTCCTAAAGACTCATCTGTTGATCTCTTGGTCTCTTAGTAAGCAGGGATTAGGGACACTGCTCAGAACTATGTGTCCTTCATAGGGCACACATCAATGGCATTCATCTAATAACTATAGTGAAGAAACGTCAGCTGTGATCCATTGACTGGGAGCTGACTGTAAAATATTTCAAGAGGAAGATGAATGCAGATGATATTAGGTAATATCCAAATAAATTAAAAGTAGAGAACTACCTGAGTCCAGTCTGAAATACTCAGAAACTTCTAACCTATGTCTTTAAGATAGAAGCTCATTAGAGTTATCCTAGGACTGTTTGTATATTTCCAAATGTCTGTTGGTTTTCCATAAGTTCTTTCCCACATGCAAAGTTTCTCATGTGATATTAGAAACATTTGCATTTTAAAAATAAACCTTCTATATGATCAAAGTTGGAGACCTATGTTCTCATCTCCTGACACCACCCTTCTCCTCGTCTGCTGCTATTTTCTCCTACTCCTTTATTTAAACACTTTAAATAACGTCATAATAAAATAGAGGAGAGAGCACCCTTAAACTAGAAAGTTTGGTCTGTTCTGGACAAGGGGCAGAGAAACAAAACTGGACACCAGCCTAATGGTGCTCACCATGAACTCAATAGTATTTATTTCTTTGTGATCATTGTACATATCATTCCTGAGCGCTTAGGGATGCCCATTATCATGGGAATTGAATGCTTTGTGGTTGTCTTATTTCTTTTCATTGCAGGATTGACTTCGACACCCCATTGTCTGACTCCTTAGCTCTGCGAAGCAGAGGAAGTAAAGATTATAACCCAGAGCATTTGACAAAGAACCGTAACTGGAAAACTTAGACAATATTAAAAGGAAGTTGTCCACAAAGACTACTTGCATATTAGGAATTAATTAAAATGTTTTTTAAGAGGTTTAATATAAGCAGATAAGTGCATTTTAGGGGGTTGGAGAAAGAAGTGCTTTGTACGTTCTTAAAAAAAATTTTAATGATCACTTTTTATGTACTTGTCAATTTCTCTCCTTTTGAGTCTTCTCCATTAATGGACTTTGCCTTTGTCATCAGATTGTTGAAATGAAATGATACGATGGACTTTTAAGCAGCTATTATCTTCTCCAGCAGCCTTGGTGATATAGCAGATAGGTGATGGGCTGTTAGCCACAAAGTCAGCAGTTCGAAAACAGTCGGTCCTCTGTAGGAGAAAGATGAGTTTTCCACTCCCATGAAGGGCTACAGCCTCAGGAGCTCACAGGGGCAGTTCCAACTATGGGGTTGTTATGAGTCAGCAGTGGGTTTTTTATTTGTTTGTTTTTGTTTTTTAACCATCCTTCTGCCCATAAATTACTTGCTTCTTTTCATGAGAGAGTGAAAAAGGAAAAAGAAACAGAACCAAAACCAAAGTTACCCTCTTTAGTCAGACCTATTTATGTCTGCTGAAACGGAGTGGAAGGCAATCACCGTGGTCTAGCTTCATGCCTGGGTTTGTAGCACAACTCAATATTGAGAGGGGAGGAGTTAACTAATCCATCCAGATAAGAGACAGCAGCAAAGGGCACATTGCAGAGCTCCGGACAGTTTTGAACATCAGGATAATTTTGGAGAGAATAAGATATTTAAAAATTATACAGGGATTGCTATTAAAGTGATAACAGCTGGTACCAACTTGACAAATCAAGGAATTTTCTAAGAAAGATAAACTGCACTCTTCCTGTGAAAGCCAGCTAGGCTAATGTCATCAGGGATTATAGCAAAATCACTTACTACTGTCAACACGTGGTCTAGTTGACCTTTTATAAATGGAGGGGAATACATTTATCAAAACCCAGCAAGATATATTGAAAGATAGGCTGAAGCTGAATGATAGGGGCTCTGAGCAATTCTACTGGCCAGACAATTAGTAATAATTGGTAAAAAACTGCCTTCTCCCCTGAGAAACAGGGAGAAGCATAGTTACCCCTCGATGAGCCTGTTGATTGCTTGGAGGCTACTTTATTGTCTGTATTTTCAGTTTGGGGGTGTGTATCTGTCCCATGAGCTTTGACCATAATGCTCATGAATCTGAAGCTTGTGGCTTTGATGGTAAGTTTTTCTACTTGGCTTTGGCCAGTGCCACAGCATTGCAGCCCTGCAGTATCTGTCTTGCAGCTGGAGGCTGTTTCCCAGGCAGCACATTCCCATTTCTTTGAGTACTATCTCTTTTAAAATGCTTCTCACTCTCTGTGTATTATTGCAGTAAACACATTAAAAGTAGACTGCTTCCTTCTCTGACTACATACCAAATCAAGAAGTGGCATGCAATGTATTGTTGTGATTATTATTCATCATTTTGCAATGAACACTGGGGCCATCAAATATGGGAAAACTTACAGCTAGGGACGTTCAGTCATTGATCCTGAAGCGAAGGACAAAACATTCTGTTATTCACCCCCATCTCTGGGCCTTTATGACCAGACAGTGAGCAATAGACTTATCAAAGTCAAAATAACCTTCACTTTGGAAAACACACTTGCCCTAATTTCCAGAAGAAGAATGCATCAATAGCCTCTCGCTTGATAATGGAATGAGCTGAGTTTGTGTTACTTTTGAGCATTTTGAAAATTGCCGTTAGGGATACAATTCTACCTTACTATTGGATTAGACCAGAGCATACAACACAGGGAGACTAAAGGCAGAAATATGTGAGTTTGAATTCCTGAATAGTTTTGTGGTATATGACAGTTTACTCCTTTGTAAAAATGTAATTCACAAATTATGTATATGTTACACTAGCAAAATAAAAAAAAACCAACTTTGGACATTCAGCCTCAACTCAAGTACTCCTTTAACACAAGAACACCTTGTTCTAACAATATGGCATTCTGTGATGCTCACCTTCCCAACACAATCGCTGAAGGCAAAATGGGTGCATAAGCAAATGTGGTGAAGAAAGCTGATGGTGCCTGGCTATCAAAAGATATAGCATCTGGGGTCTTAAAGGCTTGAAGACAAACAAGCAGCCATCTAGCTCAGAAGCAAAAAGCTCACATGGTAGAAGCACACCAGCCTGTGTGATCATGAGGTGTCTATGGGATCAGGTATCAGGCATCTAAGACCCAGAATAAAACCATATCCAATGTGAATGAGGGGGAGCATGGAGTAGAGACCCAATGCCCAACTGTAGACAATTGGAAATCCCCTCACAGAGGGATTACAGGGAAGAGATGAGGCAGTCAGGGTGCAGTATAGCACCGATGAAGCACACAACTTTCCTCTAGCTCTTTGGTGCTTCTTTCACCCCACTATCATGACCTCAATTTTACCTTACAAAATGGATTATACCAGAGCATGCAAACTACTACAGATAAGAGCCGGCAACACAGGGAATCCAGGATAGATAAACCCCTCAGGGTCAAAAAGGAGAGTAGAGATACCAGGAGGATTAGGGGAGGGTGGGGGAAAACTGGGGAATTAATCACAAGAATCAATCTAGAACTCCCTCCCAGGGGGACAAATAATAGAAAAGTGGGTGAAGGTGATGGAGGATGATGTAGGATATGGAAAAAATAATCTATAACTTATCAAGGGTTTGTGAGGGAGGGCGGGCAGAGAGGGAGGAGGAAGAAATGGGGAGTTGATATCAGGGGCTCAAGTGAGAAAAGAGTGCTTTGAAAATGATGATGGTGGCATATGTGTAATTGTGCTTGACATATTGGAGAGATGTATGGATTGTGATAAGAGATGTAAGAACCCCCAATAAAAGTATTAAAAAAATAACCTTTTGACATTTGAACTATTTAGATAATCATACGTATGTATATATCATATGTTATGTATTTTCTTCTCTTCTTTATTTGATTCAAAGCTAAAGGCAAGACCTATTTCTATGCCCTGAAACAAAATGGTTAAAAGCTTGGAGACTAAAGGCAGGAAGATGTGAGTTTGAAATCCTGAATAGTTCTCTGGTATACGACAGTTTACTCCTTTGTAAAATTGTAATAACAAAAGTACCTACATGTTGGGGGAGGTCAGATGCGCAGGCATTGCCTCCCTTGAAGGCAATCAGTTGCCAGACTGCTGTCTCATTCCACCACAGGGGTGGGCCTGCTTCCTGCCTCTGGGGACAATGGACAGGCTCCTGTGGGCAGAGTTCACATCCTATTGATAATGGTCTCTATCAGTTGGGCCAGGGACAGGCCAAACAGGCTGTCCCTCCTCTTCCTATCGCTTGTATGTCCCTAGATCACCCCCTCCCATCACTGCAATACCTGTAG
>NW_022111373.1:24557209-24565667 GCF_000313985.2 Echinops telfairi
TTTTTTATAGTGTTAGATGATCCTTGGAAGGTCTTTAGTTCTGTGACCTTGACTGAGATGTCTCAGAGTAGTGGAATACTTTTACTTGATAAAAAGGCTTATTTTGCTTACCTCCAGGCATACATGTCTTCTGAAAATGATCTTGTTTAGAGTTAGTTTCATTTATATAGTGGCAACTGAAACATTGACAGGTAGAAATGCTTATTTGGAAATAGCATTTTTAGAATGTTTTTAGAAACAGTTATGTCTACATATTGCCATTTGAAAAGATAAACATAATTAGAAAAAATGGGTAGAAAAGACAGTAAGAATCACTGGAACTCAGCTATTCTTAACAATTAACAAACATCTAAGCAGAAAAATCAGTGATAACATTGACTTCCTTGGATTGTCAAAATTCTTTTGTGATGCTCATGAGTGAGTTAGGCTTGAAAAGTGACGTCCTGGGAAATCACATGTCAGACTACTTTAGTTCCAGAATAATTGACTTGAAAGTTTTTATTTTTTTTGTTGTTCTCTGGTGTCACTGTAGGATTGAGTACAGACAAGTTGACTGTTAATGAACTATAATTTTAGATTACTTCAAAAATCATAAGAGTAGTACTATTAGGCTCTGTTTAAAAGAAAAATCCAGTTGGGGTATTTTTATCTCTTCCTTGTATCTAATTTTTCAAACTAAGTAGAATGAGCATGTACATCTGTTGGAGTCTGTTATTAAATACATATGCAATTAACAAAACAAAAGATTTATCCAAACTATTGACAATTTCCCACTATAATTATATGTGTATTGCCCCCCCCCACCACCACCACACACACACACACAAAGCTTGATTCTCATAGGAACCACTCCTAGATAGGAGGAACTGGAATGCATATTAACAGGTGAGAAAAATTTCTTGAGAAGGACCATAGAACTTTGGAAACCATGAAATGTGGAAGTAGATTCCAGGAAAAAAGTATTTTGAAAAATGCAGCGCACAAGCTAACTACATGTATGAAGAAGTCAATAAATCAGTTGTTTCCGCTGAATCACAAAATAAAATTGTTGAATTGAGTTCTGGGTTCCTGACCTATATGCCTTCCTCTTTTTGATAACTTGTTGCTTTGTCTTTATTTAAACATTTTATTGTAAATTTGGAGGTTCACAGTGTATCATCCATTTTACATTCACAATCCATATTTTTTTCTTTTGTTTCATTCATTGTAATCCCTCAATGTAAGAGAGCAATGGGCAGGCTTGCTGGTCCAGGAAGGGAGAGGCCAAAGGACCAGGCAGCTGAAGGCTGAGGACCCGAGGTAGATTTGGTGGTTGGCTGAGAAGAGGTGTTGATGTGGATTAATGGCTTTATCCTGTTTATGATCTTGATTTATGGTAGCCTATTAACATCCCTAAAGAAACTCATAGTTGTGGTTTTTGCCTGTGTGGCCCTTGCAACAAATCATTGAACCCAGCAGAGGAATAGAAAACTGTGGAAGGGAGGACTGGTTGGTTAGAAAAGGTGAAGAAGGATGGAACATGGAAACGCGTCTACCCCCTGCCTCTTGGAATTAAGGAAGTGAGAGGAGGTCAGAAACGACTCCTATGGTATTTACAGCATTTTTTCACTCCTCCCAGTGTCTTCCCCTACCTGCATAATTTTCTGCCCAGCTTCCTTTATTGTGTATTGCCTTCCCCTATCCAAGTTAACACATTAACCCTGTATCCAGTGACTTGTTTCTCCTTCCCCTCTCACCCCTCCTAACTATAAATTTTTTTTGGTTGTTTGCAAAACCCTTGTCTTGACTTTGTTTTCTGAATTGGTGGGAATTATAAATGGTACAGATTTAAATTTTCATTGAGTAAATAAAATCTTTTATTATAAAATTTAAAGGTATGCACTGGGCCAGAATTTTGGACTGAATGAGAAATGCCATCAGGTTAGTGTGCTTACTTTCAGAGGGATTACCAAACCAAACCAAGCCTCATGCCACTGAGTTCTGACTTGCAGTGATCCTTTATGGCATTGGTCAGTTTGAAGAGCTCACCTGGCAATATTGTCCACTATTTTCCCAAAAGTGTCATCAGGGCTCTCTCCAAAAATGTAAACTGGATATGCTGTGGGAAGCCAAGATTTAGGTTGCTGGATATAAGTATATGAGGCTTAATTTGTATATGTCAGTCAGATTTTTGTATATGTCAGTCAGCTTTCTTTTAAAAATATTATATTAGGAATTAGGTAAAGGTTTACAGAACTTATCATCAGTTTTACATTAAAAAATTATATGCATTTTGTCTTAACTAATCTATTTCATTCCCTTCCATGAATCACTGCTTATCTCACTTTCTTCCTGTATTTCGTGCTTTCATTCTGTCTTTTGTCCTAACACTTTGTCCTGGGAAAAATGCTGCCTTTTTGATCCAAAATGGTTGAATATTCTCGCAATGGGTTGAGTTCAATGCTAGACTTGCAAGATGACTAAGGGACTCCCACACTCTCCATCTATTCAATAAGTGTAGTCTCATTTATGGTTTTACATTCTGTTCCACATATTCTCCCACTCTATTCAGGACCTTCTAACTTGATTCTTTTTCAGAGAAATTGGTAATGGGAACTGAGCACCATCTAGTTCTCAGGGTCTCAGGGATATAGAGACAAGTGTGGGTGACTCATTCGTTCAATTGGTTCCATGTATATTTTGATTTTTGTCAGTCTTCTTTCCACTAGACTAGGAGAGTCAATAGTTAGACCTTAGATGGGTGCTCATGAACTTTTAAGACTCTAGTTACTACACGCCAAAATAGATTGTAGAATATTGTCTTTGTGAACTTTGATATGTCAATTGACCTTGGTGTTTTCTGAGACTATAGTTCTGAGCCTCCAGGACCAGGGACTAAGGTGAGCTTTCCAAATGACTTTCCACTTTTGTAGCATCACACTCCTACAGGTGCCTCTATTTTCACATGATTTGATTCACTATGGGGAAGGATTTGTTACCAGATTTACAGCTCTGAGCTGGTATTTCCACACTGGTTTCGCACTAGAATTTCTGCCAAAGTCTGGGAGCCCTACCTAGACCTCACATACCCTGTTTCCTTGAAAATAAGACAGTGTCTTATACTAATTTTTGCTCCCAAAGATGCGCTAGGTCTTATTTTCAGGGGATGTCTATTTTTTTCCATGAAGAAGAATACAGTACATATTTATTGTTTATTGTTTTATTAAAAGAAACCTTGCACTTCCTATCTGTTCTGGCTGCGCTGTGGCCAACAGTGAGCTACTCCGTGGCGCCCACCGCTACGGTCCAGAGTCCAGAGTTACGGTATCTTCAGGGGGCCTTATTTTCGGAGGGGATGCCTTATATTTCAGCGAGAGGCAAAGCTGTAAGTAGGTCTTAATTTTGGGGGATGTCTCACTTTCAGGGAAACAGGGTAGTAGCGTCTTAGCACGTTTCCTGAGCAAACTCAGTGTTGCTTGTGTGTACACATTTCCAGCCTATAAATCATCCTCATTCCCATAACTATTTTCTAGGCCCCTAGCCAGTGCTGCATCACACATGTGAATGCCACAATTCCCCAGAGAGCTGAGCACTCCTCCCTGACAAGTGTGCAGAGGCTTCCAGCTGCTCAGCGTGAGCAGCGTTTCTTATATACCGCTCTGCTTTGACCAGTGGGAGTATCGGATCACAAGGGGTAAGATTCAAGCCCTTGTGTTCAAATGCATTCCACCGCCAGTGACAGGTGTCTGTGTGACCACTCTACTTTCACAATAGAAGATGGCAATGCGATTGTTATAGATTCAATGCCCCATAAATACATGCTGTCGATCCTAACAGGTATGTTTGTTGTTATAGTCCATTTGGGAATGGGGTTTCTTTTTTAGGCTATTGGATGAGATTTGTATGTTTTGGAACTCTTCTAAGACATGAAAGAGATGAAGGAAGCCGGCAGGCATTGCTGAGGAAAAAAGGTCGATGTCAAGCCACATGAAGTCTGCCCAGGGGCAGTAGGTCAGAAGCAGCAAGGACCTTTCTCCAGAGCCGACAAGGACAGAAAGGCTTCCCTTAGGGCCAGTGTTTGACCTTGTGCTTCTAGTCTTCTAAAGTGTGAAAGGATACATTTCTGTTTGTCAAAGCCTCCAATTCATTGTATTTCTGTTACAACAGCACGAGCTAAGACAATGCTTATCTTGCTTTGGGTTTAATTGAACTCCAGACATACTCTTCACCCCTGTGAGGTAACTGGGCTCTCCAAATGTAGTGGGGGCAACAGTGAAGCCCTTTCCAGGTACGGCTTTAATAAACAGGATGCTTGTGGATGAGTCCTTGCAGATGACAGTGCAAAATGTCAGATAGGTCAGTATTCACCACATGATTCATTCTGCCACTGAGATTTTAACAATGGCAACATCTTCATATTTAAAATTCTGAAAGAGATACAAGACTATAGGGAACTTAGCGGCCAGAGGAAAATAAATAGAGTAAGCCAAATGTTGAATGTAGTTCAAACAATGTGTCACATTGACGTGTTCAGGAAGCAGGTGAAGGGAGGTGAGGAGACCAATCAAGAGAGAAGTGAGAGTGCTTTCTTTGGGTTCCTCCCTTAGAATGTAGGTGATACTTGAGCACG
This sequence comes from Echinops telfairi, assembly GCF_000313985.2. NCBI lineage: Eukaryota > Metazoa > Chordata > Mammalia > Afrosoricida > Tenrecidae > Echinops > Echinops telfairi. The sequence goes on from NW_022111373.1 coordinate 24,561,819, forward strand.
TTCAAGAGTGGAAGGAGAGGGTCGATGTGAACATTGTATCAGAACAGATCCTGAAACTATAAAGAGATGTTTATTACACTTGAATAAGAGCATAGAATTCCTCTCTTCCTTCCTTCAACAAATAGTTACTCTATGTCACGGATGGTGGCCTGAGGATACTGGCTTTTCACCATTTGTTCCTTCTACATCGTCACTAAATGTTTCCTTCAGTCCATCCATGCTCCAAGGGAGTTAATTGAAGGCAGCAGAGTCATCCCTGAATGCTGGGAAAAAGACAGCATATATGTGCTTCTTCTGTTACAATATTCAGTGTTTGAAAATGAACAGTCTCATTTTATTATGCAAACACCAAGGTAATAGAATCTGTATAAATTATAATAAGTGCAATTACTCATAGGAAAATTTGTTGGCACTTTGTTATGTTACAGTGTTTACTGCAGATTATAGCTTGTTACTTTCTGTTCCTCTAATTTACTTTACCCACTTAAGTTTGAAATAGAAATGAAATGTTGGTGTATTATCGTTTTGTAAGAAAGATATATGTGTTTATTACACTGCATTAGGCAGGTTAATATGTTTTTGCATTTTATAACACAGAACTTTATTAGAATGGTGAAATTAATGCATGCAGGACAATATCTTCCAAACCAGTTGTTACTAGTAGATAAAGTCTTAAGTGGTAATTGCTAACTGAATGTTAGATCAGTGTTATGAATGAAGTAAAATCATTCACTGTGGGATCAGGGCTACTATAGTATAAATGACAGAAGAGCTGCATTCCAGGGCTGGCCCAGATCCCATCCCCCCACCCCCACCCCCAGGGAGAGGGGTGTGTCTGATCAGAGCACAAAGGACCAAACAAAGAGGGAAAGAGAGAGAGTGGAACACACCCTGGTCCACCAAGCTCCAAGGACAATATATCTGCTCAGAGCAGCCAATGCACAGAGGACCATATGACCTGCCCCACTATGAGACACAACATCCCTCACTGACCCATAGCCCTACAGGGGACAACACTGGAGACACAGTGTGGGATTTGCACCCATTCTGATCCAGGCAAAACACTAAGGGTGTAGAACAGAACAGCAAGGGGAATAGAGGAACAAAGTCCCCAGGGAATAGCAAAAATAGACTTTGAGGCCAGGTCTTGGCACCCCATCAGACTCGACTGGAAGACGCTCCTAAAGGCCAACAAACAATCCTTGAACTAACTACAAGCTTTTCCTTTTTGTTGTAGTTGTGTTATGGTATTTTTTTTGTTCTGTTTTGTCATTGGCTTTTTGTTGTTGTTTTGTTTTCTTTTGTTGCTTGGTTTTGCTTTGTCTTGTTTTTGTGCATGTTATTATCTCTGCAGATCTGTCTAAATAAAATAGTCTGGATGAACAATCTGGAGCAGAAAACAATGGGACTGATAGTCCCTGGGGGATATGGGAGAGGGGGAGGTGGGGGGAAAAGAAGTGGTGTTAACAAACCCAGGGACAAGGAAACAACAAGTGGTCCAAATCGGTGGTGAGGATGGTGTAGGAGGCCTGGTAGGGCTTGATCAATGGAAATGTAACCAGAGGAATTACTGTAACCCAAATGAAGGCTGAGCATGATAGTGGGACAAGAGGAAAGTAAAAGGAAATAGAGGAAAGAGCTAGGTGGCAAAGGGCATTTATAGAGGTCTACATAAAGGCATGTACATATGTAAATATATTTATACATGAGGATGTGAAAATAGATTTATGTGCATATATTTATAGGTTTAGTATTAAAGTAGCAGATGGACATTGGGCCTCCACTCAAGTACTCCCTCAATGCAAGAATACTTTGTTCTATTAAGCTGGCATTCCATGATGCTTACTTTCCCGACATGATCACTGAAGACAAAGTGGGTGCATAAGCAAATGTGGTGAAGAAAGCTGATAGAGCCTGGCTATCAAAACGTATAGTGTCTAGGTTCTTAAAGACTTGAAGGTAAACAAGCGGCCATCTAGCTCAGAAGCAACAAAGCCCACATGGAAGAAGCACATCATCCTGCGTAATCATGAGGTGGCAAAGGGATCAGTTATCAGGGATCAAAGAACAAAATATCATATCATTGTGTGCTCACCTCCCAGATATGATCACTGAAGATAAATGTGAGCATAACAAATGTGGTGAAGAAAGCTGATGGTGCCCGGCTATCAAAAGATATCATGTCTGGGGTCTTAAAGGCTTGAAGGTAAACAAGTGGCCATCTAGCTCAGGAGCAACAAAGCACACATGGAAGAAGCACACCAGCCTGTGTGATTATGAGGTGCCGAAGGAATGAGGTATCAGGCATCAAAGAACAAAAAATCATATCATTATAAATGAAGGGGAGTGTGGAGTGGGCACCCAAAGCCCATGTGTAGGCAACTGGACACCCCCTTACAGAAGGGTCTTGGGGAGGAGATGATCCAGTCAGGGTACAGTTTAGCAACAAAGAAACATACAACTTTCCTCTAGGTCCTAAATGCTTCCTCCCCACTCACTATCAGGATCCTAATTCTACCTTCCAAGTCTGGCTAGACCAGAAGATGTACACTGGTACAAATAATAACTAGAGCACAGGGAATCCAGGACAGATGATCCCTTCAGGACCAGTGGTGAGAGCGGTGATACTGTGAGAGTGGCGTGAAGGTGGGGTAGAGAGGGGGAACAATTATGAGGATCTACATCCCCCTTCCTGGGGGATGGACAACAGAAAAGTGGGTGAAGGGAGACAGCAGTCAGTGTAAGACATGAAAAAAAATTATAAATTATCAAGGTTTCATGAGGGATGTAGGCTGGGGGAGGGGGAAATGAGCTGATACCAAGGGCTCAAGTAGAAAGCAAATGTTTTGAGAGTGATGATGGCAAAAATGTACAAATGTGCTTGACATAATGGATGTATGTACAGATTGTATAAAAGCTCTAAGAGGCCCCAACTAAATTATTTTTTAAAAAAAGAAAAAAGATTATGATGATGACAGCATATGTACAAGTATGTTTGAAACAATTGATGTATGGATTATGATAAGAACTCTAGGAGCCCCCAATAAAATGATATATTTTTAAAAAAGGAGCTGCATTCACTGCTTAGTTTTAAGTAGTTGGTAAGAAGGTGTGCTGCGTGGTTTTGAAAAACTCATTTTGTCAACATTGTTATTTAGAAATGATTTACCATATTGGTTCAGGGTTTGCTAAAGTCTTTATTATTGAACGTCTATTATTTTCCCATTATTAATTCTATTATTGGAAGCCTTTGCAGAGATAGTTAAAGTATCTATTTCAAAGCCATTGTGTGTATTTCTACTATGGACAAATACTCGCAATATTGTATGGTAACAACCGAATGGTCTTGTCCTTCCTCCCAGTTTTGAGGAATTGTCCCTAGCTGAAGTGAAGTCTCTTCTGTCAAATTAGTTATTCAAATGTACATACAAATTGTGTGATATGCGGTTTATAGACACTAGGCAGGCATTCTACTTCTTGCTTGGGATACCAGATTAGAATATTATTGTGTAATATTGAGTTGCTTGTTTGTTTTTCTTGATTTTTTGTTTTTGTTTACTGTGGTTGACTGCTGTTTCCTTAGCACCATGGTACAACTGGTAGTGGGGTGTAGGCTCCTGGGTCATAGAGAATTATTTGACTTTGTTTAGTGATTTGGAAGAGGTCTAATCGGAATCAGAAAGCATATGGGGGTGAAATGGAAAATCAGGGAGTGAGATGGGTATGTAGAAAGTTTGGGGGGAAGAAAAGAGAGAATCAAATCAAATCAAATCACTATAAGTGACTGTCTGGATAGGCTTAAATAAATTTGTAAAAATCATGAGAAATGTAGTTTAAGAGAAGTGATCA
>NW_022111373.1:24566088-24568299 GCF_000313985.2 Echinops telfairi
GTTCTCCTCCTTTAGTAGTGTTATTTCGTGTATGTGTGTGCTATGTTGGAGATGTGGGGCATGTGTGGGGGGAGGTCACCAGAGAACAAAGCAGGAACCAGGAGGAAGGGAAGAAAATGACAAGAATGTATCTTGGGTACTGAGAACATCTGCACCAAGTTGCCCTGGAGATGTGCGATCTGTGCAGGGGACCCAGAGGCCAGCGAGGTAAGCGGTTTGGCTGATTGCTTCAGGGGCCAAGAAAATATCTGTTGTGCCCAGGATGAGCAAGGCTCCCCGAAGAAGCTCATGCTGCTGGTCAATCATAAAGAAGAGCTGTCAGCCTCTGTTGCTGTTTCCTGCTTTAAGAAACTTCGGTCTGCTTAGCCTTCCAGTTGGGTTTCTCACGGCCAGGACGTGCAGGCCGTGACCCCTAGTGGAACCTCCCCAGCAGTTGGTGAGACCTTCTGGGCTGGTTTTCTGGTGGCCAGATTCCCCATCTCTGGATGTTTACTTTTTAAACATAAATACAAATCTAAACTTCACCTATTATAAAAGATGCCTTCTCATTAGGTCTCGTTTAGAATCATTAGAATTTATATGCTTTTCAGACCAGTCTCAGTATATCTTTAAACATAAAACAACAAACAAAAACACCTAATAACTATTAAAAAAAACCCACAAAATGGTTTCATATCAGGTGTGACAAGTTCAGGGAAAGCATCGGTATTTAGGTGAGATTGGCTTTTATGAAGAACAAATTTCTTGGGCCCATCTAGACTTAGGAATATTATTTTTGTCTAGGGCATCAGCTGCCTGGTAACAACTTTTTACTCTGGAAACTGGATCACAGAAGTGACTATTTGCTGCCTCTGTCAAGAATACATAATAAAACACTTAATCACTAAATACTAGTTTTAAAGGTTAATGAGCTAGATGAGTTTGTTGTGAGAATGTACAATTCCATATTTACTCATATGACACTTCGTTGGCAAGGGCTTGAAATAGATTGACACCCACAGGTATGCCAAGATTAGAGGGAGTCCTTTAAATTGATGTTCTTTAAACCTTTTCCCAATATTTATTTAGTATGGGGAGAATTGTTTTAAATTAAAAACATGCACTTATACAAAATGTATTATTACATGTAATTTGTAAAATAGACAATTAGAAAGTACATAGAAGCAAAATGGTAATAAGTAAATTGGATAATTAAACACCCACTCCGTTTCTCACCAACTTACCCATTTCTGAAATGTCAGCTGACTGTGACTGCCAGTTTCTTTGCCTCTTCGTGGGATAAACTGTGGGGTGAGCTGATGAGCATAAGAGACGGTAGATTTCCAGAGCCCAAGTGAGAGCTTGCCTCACAGATACCCCAAGATTTACCACCCCAAAGGTGGTGGGTTTCTCTTGCCATTTAACGGTGTGTCAACATGTGCAAAAATGTGTTCACTTTTTCATTTTAGCAGTTATTGTGGAGAGATGTTAAAAATCCAAAGTAACTGGCATCATACTTCTGATCTTTCCCAATGATATATTATTGTCAAGTTACCCACCTATTATCTCAGTTCAGCATTTTATCATCTTGACCAGATTATTTCAAAGGTTTGTAGGGCGACAGGATGTATTTATAGCCTCTGAAAGGGCATATTCCTTCTAGGACTGACAGGGCTAATCAATGCCTGGGAGCGCCATTGCTTTGTCGTCACAGGAAGCAGGGATGCCTAGAGGATTTTTTGAGGTCAATGTCGTCTTAAAGTCATAGGATACTGTAAGTTATACTATGTTGGTCATCTTTATTTTCTAATTTTACCTTACTGATTAAGGAGATAAAAATATAAATACTTTATATTATAGAATGGTTATAAATAATTATTTTTATTAATGAGTGATAAATATAAAGACCAAATGGACATCTATGTGTAGATTGCACTAGGAAATGATTTAAAAATATCAAACTTATTTTTACCAATACCGTGGGACTTAAGCAATATTGAGTGGTGTCTGCTCATGTTAATAAGTGAGTGTATAAGATCCAGTCGTCCACTGGTTCAGAATATTTATTATTTTATATATCACAATCTTATAAGCCTACATATCAGTATATTCCTAATCAACATTTACTGTGGCAATAAAAATACCACTTTATGTTTATTTTTGTACCTCAGCATCTTTGAGACAAATGCTCTGAAATGTTATAGGAAAAGTGGTTGGGTCTTTTCAGCAAAG
>NW_022111373.1:24568794-24571053 GCF_000313985.2 Echinops telfairi
ATCTGCTTTTCCCAGACCCAAGATTCCAATTGCTGCTGACGCCTTCCAATTGTGATGCTGAGATCTCCTAAGCAAGACAATGTGCCCATGCAACTCAAAGATTTACTAGTCTCACTGTGAACATGTACTAGGCTGGCAGTGACTTGGGCCAAAAGAGCTAGGGAAGTGGCAATTCAGCAATATCCTACTGTCCTTTACCTTAATATATAGTGTAATTTCCACTTGTCACATCGTTTTTGTGTGTGTCCCAACAGTCCTCTTACAGTTATCTAAGCCTTTAAAGGTGAAGCTCATTATACCAATGTACCCCCATCCCTTAGTAGAGCTTTTCTCATTTCTGATTTGTTTTTTAATCGAATGATATTTCTATAGGGCAGTGGTCCTCAATGCAATTCTGGGACCTTTAGCATCATCATCACCTTGTTATTTTCTTATTTATAGTAGCTTAATATGATATTTTTCTTCTTTTCACAATACCCTAATAATCAATATTTCCTACTTAAGAACATTGGAATGATACCTAAAATGTAGAGAGCACTTATTGTATATTGGATGCTTTTCTAAGTACCTTTCAAATATTAACTCATTTTATTCTCATAATAATTTTATGAATAGGTACTTTTACTTTCCTATTTTGTAGAGAATTAAACACAGAAAGAATAAGTAACTTGCCCAACCTGGGAAAAAAAAGTCCATATGAGCAAGATTTGAGGGTTTAGAACTACTGGTGACTTTAATTTCTTATTATTCACCCAAGATCACATATAGTTGACATTATTAGGAAAATGAAAAGCAAAATATTGCCGGAAAAGAACTAAGGTAGAAGTTTCAGAAGAGTAGGAAAGAAGAAGTAGAAATGTTTTAAAAACAATCTTCGCTCTTTTTTTAAAAAGATTTCTTCTTCAGGCCTGTTTAAGGAAGCTGCTGAGCCAATGCAGATGAGACTAGGTGTAGGCTCATTGACTTTGGAACTGGAAATGCCGCTGATCAAACGGACCTTCCTTACAGCTGAACAGCCTTTGGCATGTAATATCTCTCTATGTGGGTGATGGCAAAGTGCGTTTAGACAGTACGGGGTGGAGGCATTTGACAGAACAGAATTTTTTTTTCAGTGTTCAAGATACAAGAAAACTTTAGCCATAAATAGTGCCCTGGCTCAAATTTAAGTGTGCAATTTGGGAAGGAAATTAGTGTCTTCCAGTGAATGGTAATGATGAAGGAACAGCAATAAGTTCTCAAAATAGGCCATTATTAACAATCTGCACTGAATCGATTGGTATCCACAGCCCAGTCAGCTCTTAAACAAGCTGGACAATAGCCAAAGTAATTATTTGGGGTAAACTATTGCTGTTGTAAAATGTAATCTGTGGTTTATTAAAGCAAAAAGAGATGTGTTTTCCCCCCTCTAAGTTTTCTCTTTTCACCCCACCTCTTCTTAGGCCCATCTCATTGCCAGAGCACTAGAAGAATGATTTTTATTTTTTTCTTCTCCTCTATATTGGCAAGAGAGGCTCAGTCATCTGAATGCAGCAAGACAGGGCACATCTTGTAAAGGTTTTCCATTTTAATATCCCTTAATGACCAATAATGAATTCTTTATAGTTAATCTGCTGTTCTCATGAAAACAATCTAGATGGTTAAAAAATCAATCATTAATGAACAGTAAATGACAGCTCCCCAACAACACAGCTGTATTTTTGTAGAAGTGATTAAACATTGTCTGCATTCATAATTGCATGGTTAATAAGAATGTTAAGCACCAAGTCAAGCATTGTTGCTAATGATGACAGATTACGATGCTACAAATGCTTTGGAGTTATGGGGCTAAATTTGCAAAGGCAGTTCCTGGAACGGAATGCACACAGACCCAATAAGTATTCAATTTGCATGGACCATTACCAGGTTTGTGCATGACATTTGGGAGCTTTGCAGTAGAGACTCTTTTGAAAATCTGGTCCATTATGACAGAAAGCATCTGTAATTAACAGTAACTGATCTCCCTCTGCCCAGCCTTGATGAAAGGTGTAAAACATTCAGTGTGTGCAGTGCATTGAATGCCTTAAAATGGCTCCACTAGCTAGAGTGTTTGTTACTCCCACCAAATTGTGGGGTAGGGCAATGTCAATGAGGTGTGTATAGCCCACCATGTGGATTGAATAGATTGCTAATAATGTAAATAAGGTGCATGGTATCCTTATAGAGGTGGGACCATGTAAATAAGATGTATGGAACCCTAATGAGAAGACTAGTCAATTTTAC
>NW_022111373.1:24572301-24573913 GCF_000313985.2 Echinops telfairi
GGCTGGTTGCTGGTCAACTCTGGTCTGAATAAAGTGCTGTAGAGTCCTAAGGTTTGCACGGTGTACTGGCATAGGGTGAATAGCATGAGTTTAAGACTCACGAGCTTGAAAGTCAGCTGCTAACATCTATGTTCCGCACCTCTAACCCCTCCGTTTTCCTCTTTCGTGAAATCAGAGCAATGTCAGCAGGTTGGCTCACCATCTGTGGACAGAAGAGAACGGATTCATAGGGATTCTCAACTGTGACTTTTCTGGAAGAAGTCCGTCACATTCTCCCCGTGGAATGGCTGGCAGGTTCGCACCACTGCCTTTTTGGTTGAGGCCAAGAACATTTAACTACTGTGCCGCTTGGGCTCCATTACTCGTAGGCATCACGTATGTTCGGGCTTCATAAAGACTCAATGAAATGAACAGATCATGCTCTTAGAATGATTAGGAGTTAGCATGTGCTGGATAAAAGTCTGTCCTTTTCCATCACTTTTCACACCTCCTAGGTGGGTCCTGAACTACAGCTGGTTTGTTTAGCTGGACGGAGTTATTCTCCATAGACTTAAGAGGGGCTACCTTTAATGCTTCTGCTTAGTAGTTCTAGCTGATGAGCAGTCATTTATACGTTAAAAGCGGAAATGCGTTCTGTCTCATGAGTGGGAAGGGTCATGACGATCGCAGAGAGGGAGAAAGCCACGGCAGCCTGGAAACACGGCAGCTGCTGCTTCCAGGGGTTGCACGACACTCGGCCCAGTCTCTACAACCACACCCAGAGGTGTTAGAGGGGCACATTCAGGACTGAGATGGAAACGTAAATGTGGAAGAGCTTTCTGGTGCTTCTGAGAGGAGCTGTCAGCAGAGAGCTCTGATGTGGTGCTGGCTCTGACACCTGCCAGGGACGAGTCTTATCTTCAAAGATCGTTCCTATTTCCAGCTGAGTCTGCATAGACAGATAAACATTCTTTGTGCGCCAATATTATCTCTTCCTTTCTCCTCCTCATTCATCTATTTAGCCTTCTAAAGATGAAATGGACCCTCTTCACAAAGGAGAATCAAAAGATAAGTGTTGAGGAGCCAACTACTGAAGATACATATTCTGATACTAGCGCCCCATTCCTTTCTTTACCATTTGATGCATTTAAAGTCAAATGGAATTTCTTTTTTTAAAAAAGAGGAAAAAAAGACAACTGTGATAAATAAAATAGGATCACAAGGGAGGAAAGAACTTCAGTTTGTCTCAGTTCTCCTGATTTCTACCAGAATGTTCTTTGGCTTCTTTATTTGTTACAGCAGGAATTTAAAATAAATTGCATGTATATATATATGAGGGGGGGTTTCAAAAAGCTTGTGCAAAAATGGAGTGAAACAATAGTGGGATTTTTCCAGGGACCTTTCAAATGCATATATAGCAGGGCCTCTAGTGGCTCTGTGGGAGAAGCACTGGGCTGCTAACCACAAAGTTGTTTGCTCAAAAATCCACAAGCTACACTGCAGGCACACGAGGTGATCTACTCAATAAAGAGGTAGTCTCTGAAACCCAATATAATAGTTGTACTGGAATCTACCTGATGGAAACGGGTCTGAGTTTGGTTTTATAGTTATCTATCTAAAAACCCAAACCCAC
>NW_022111373.1:24575075-24577488 GCF_000313985.2 Echinops telfairi
CCCGGGAAGTCAATAAGAGTAGTTAGTAAATTTATTCTCGCCCTATAAACTTTCTTTAACTACACTGATCCTCAATGAAACCTTGCGTGTTTGAGTTCCTAATACATTTACAAGATGTAACGTTTGAACAAGAATGGTTTCCATTGTATTCTTTCTATGTTACAGATGTAGAAAGCCATTGCTCCAATTTTTCCAGTTCTTCTGGAGAGCAGAGATAAGCTATGGAGAATTTAAGTATAGATGAGAATCAGATTTACAGAAGTGGAAGGAAAAGTATGGTTGTAGCACGATATATTTTCCAAAAGGAGCCAGCACAGCATCCCTCATTCCTCATGGTTTTCTACAATGTGATCATATAACGGTCTCCATCACTGGATAAAGTCTAATTTCCCTCCCTAAAACATAAGCAAGCTTACAATTACCTTGACAATTCAAGGGGGCACTGCATAATTTTGAAAATTGGGTTGTAAAATGCCACGTACCGTCTGTCTTATTGGAGAGCCTAATCACACTTTGAAGTCCCATTCAACGAAGCCCTCACGATGCAAGGCAGTGAGGAAGTCGAGACGACAAAGGAAAGCTAGCAGACACGTGAGTGGCGAAACCATCTTGAAGTGAATCTTTTCACCCTATCTATTCTAGCTCTCAGCCTTTTGAATTTCTGAAGCCCTCATTTTTAAGGAGCAGATAAGAGCTTCTTGCTGTGTCATTTCCAAATTCCTTATCCATTAGAACTCATTAGTAAAATAAAATGCCTACTTTTTTAATGACAATTTGGGGTCATTTTCACACAATAAAGTTAATTGAAGAAAGTAATCATAATGTGACTTCTGTATTTTAGAGAATATATAGTCCTAGAAATGTTAAATAAGTCATTCTATTCTAACAAGATTTGTCTGTTTGTTATACTGTGGTTACTTGGATATTGCTATTCTGCAAAGTTTGTATGTAGGAAGTATGAATTTAGGAAAACTGGTAATCAGTAGATGGGGCTTTCTATTCCTGTAAAGAGTTAGAGTCTCATCAACTCACAGGGGCAGTTCTACACTGTCTTATAGGGTCACTATGAGTCATTATCAACTGGACAGAAGTAAGTTTGTTTTAGGCTTGCTAGTCATTGAAAATTAGATGGAACACACAAAGATTGATGCCACAGATATTTGTCAACTAAAATGGACTGATCCATGTCTATTTCAGTCTGACAATCTTTGGTCTTCTTTGCTAGGAATTAAAAATTGAAGAGGAAAAGTGGCATATACATCATTAAAAAGAACATTTTGAGATTGAGAGTCCCAAACTCTCAGGTATATGTCACTCTCCATATACCTACAAAAATTATCAGTTAATATGACTGTTGTTGAAATGAATGTACTAATGCTAAAGATTGGGGATTTAAAGATTTCCTTTTGCCAACTTCTGCAGCTTGCAATTAATCAAGCATGACATTAAGAGGCATCGAGAACGACTTGTGATTCGACTCTGAAAGGTGAGTGCAAAGAAGGTTAGCAGTTGGAAAACAGGGCTGTGGATCCAGGACCATGGCTTTGACGGAATGCCAAGAATGCCAGAGACATTGCACAATGACTTATTCGATGACAATGACTCTCTCACCGACACAGATGATAACTATTCACCGAAACCTTGATGAATGAGATATGCTGGAATTAAAACAACTCTACCAGTGGAAAGAGATCATGGAAAAAGAGATTACAATATAACATCTACCGGTGGAAAGAGATTATGGATAAAGAGATTACAAAATAACATCTATCTGTGGAAAGAGATTATGGATAAAGATATTACACTACCATAAGTAATAACAAGGCCAAGGGCCAACCATGGAAAAGACCATCAATTGTTCATATGCAAGTTTGTGTTGAGACAAACTTGTATTGTGTTGTGGAAAAAGTTAAAACAAGTTCATGATAGCCAAAATCCTACTTTGAGTATAGTCTACTAAAATTAGAGACCTTTTAAAGAATAGATTTGAGCCATTGAACACTAATGACCCAAAAATGACATTCAAAACATTATACATAAAGAAATTCACTGCCATCCAGTTGATTCTGATGTGGCCCTACCCTATAGAGAGAGTAGAATTGCCTCAGTGTTTTCAGAGGCTTTACATCTTTAGGAGAGTAGAAAGCTTCCTCTTTCTCCCATCACAGCTGCTAAGTTTGAACTGCTGACTTTGTGGTCAGCAGCATAATGTGTAACCTACTGCCAAAGGTCATTAAAAGGAGAGGGAAAAAAGATAAAAGGGAATTAAACAATGTATTAAATAGGGGCGAATCTACTGTAAAAGCACTCTTTAAGTGTGAATAAGCAAAATCCATAAATAGAAAGTGCAGGGAAGAAGGGGGAAGTGAGTTAATCACCATTAGATGGTAAGGATTACAATCAATGACATGAA
>NW_022111373.1:24577892-24579405 GCF_000313985.2 Echinops telfairi
CGATGCATTGACATATACAAAAACAGGTCATTCTCATATATTCCTGGTCCTTATATTTTGAAATCTGGATAAGGACGATGGTGGTGTTGGTGAGCAATGTGATGAAGATTATAATAGTGAACATTTATATACTACTTTCTATATGCCAACTCTATTATAAATTGTGTTTTTAAAACATATATTAACTCATTTAATCCCCCAACAAATACATATAATCAGTTATACTCATTTTATGGACAAGGAGACTGAGGCATATTTCTTTTGTCTTCTTTTTCTCATATTCATGTATACCTATTTCTATCTACATAATTGGTATTGGGGGAAAAAATCCTGTAGAATGACTAGTACTAAAGGCAACTGTCTGTAAGCTTTATGATGATCCTCAGAACCCACTCATTGGACCCACTCATCAGGCTTTTCTTAGGATTGAATCACACAGCTCCATGTCCCACATTTTTAGTGCGTTTGCTTGTCAGTGCAATGGTTGCTGTAAGGATTAAGTGATGTGTCAACTTGGCTGGGCCATGATTCTCAGGAGTTTGGCAGTTATACTGTAGTCATCCTCCATGATGAACACTGATATACTATAATCATCTCCTTGATGTAACCTTTGAGTAGCCAATCAAAGGGGCTTTCCTCCAGGGTATCATTTGTTCTAATAAGTGTGGATCGTCTGGCAAGGATCACTTGCTTCTTGATGGATCTGGACCTGGATTCTTACTATTTGAGCACTGGTACTTTGGGCCTTAACCAGAATTCTGATATATTACATGCTGATTCAAGGAGTCCTTCACCTCTGCAGAATAAGTCACCAGTCTTCCATTTTACTGGATACCTAGGGTTCACTCACCTCTTCAGCTAGTAGCTGGCTCTGGGACCTGACACACATTGCTTGCTTAGAGTCAGGAGCACTTGAAGCACTTGCTTATGAAGTTCAAGAATTGATGCTTTCAGTATAGATTACAACTCAATGTAAAGAAGACCCCAAATCCTCACATCTGTACCAGCAGGTGATATCCTGATAAATGGAATAAAGATTGAAGTTGTCAAGGATTTTGTTTTGCTTGGGTCTCCAATCAATGCTCATGAAAACAGCAGTCAAGAAAGCAAAAGACACATTGCATTTCATAAATCTGCTGCACAAGACTTCTTTAAAGTGTTGCAAAGCAAGGACTTCACTCTGAGGACTAAGGTGTGCCTGACCCACGCCCTGGTATTTTAAATGATCTAATATACATGTGAAAGTTGGATATTAAATAAGGAATAGCAAAGAAGGATTGATTCAGAAGTATTCAGAATACTGAAAATACTCTGACCTGCCAAAAGAAATAAAAACTCTATCTTGGAAGAAGTCAGCCAGAATGCCCTTTGGAAGCAAGGATGGCAAGAGTCTTATGTACTAAAGTCTCGTGTACTTTGGACATGTTATTAGGAGAGACTACTAACTGAAAAAGGACATCATGCTTGGTGATGTGGACAGAGAGTGAAAAAGAAGACCATGGACAAGATGGAC
>NW_022111373.1:24579934-24581708 GCF_000313985.2 Echinops telfairi
TTTCATCACAGCATGATCATGAACTGCAAACCCTGTATTGGCAATGGAATTCTGAACAACGACGGAGCTATGAGTGGCACAGACACCTCTGTTCTCAAGATATCCATTGGGAATTGTTTCACCTTTGTCAATTTCATAGTTTTCATAATAAGAACCTTTTTCCCAATACACTTCTTTTGCGTATATACTATGGTAGGCCTCCTTAGGATGATCTTCAAAATGACCTTATATTTCTGAGCTATACACCCTTTTGATCTGAAGGTGAATCCCTCAGAGTCATGTTTGCACTATATGATTGCCCACGTGGTCACAGTTGATTTGGCCAGAGGTTCTTTGGTCAAATCCGAGCTGGTTGGATTATCTTCTCCAGAACTTTCGGTTTGGTTGATGTAGGGCTTAGTCTCCTTTTCGGCCTGTGGCTAAGATGGTATAAATTCTGTACTTGAGTTGTGGACCAACAAGGTAATAGTCATGCCTGTACAAAGAGGAAGCTGAGGCAGGTACACAGAACTGGTCAGAGATGGGAGATTTGGGGAAGGTAGAAAGAGTGATGGTGTTGCTCCTCTTGGTTTTCAAGTTAGCATCTTTATTCTTAATGGCATCCAGGCACTTACCTGTTCCAGATTCCACAAGAAAAGGATAAAACCTTAATAAATGTATGCTTTCATTTAAACCTTGGTTAAGAAGATTTGTTATTGTAAGAAAAATGGCCTTGTGTAAGATACCTATGTGTTTGTTGTTATTGTTAGGGGCCATAGAGATGTTTAAACTCACCTATGTAAAACAAACAAAGCACTGTTGAGTCCCACATCTTCCTCATCATTGTTAGGTTTCGGTCAGTTATTGCAGTCGCTGTGTCAGTTTATCTGATTGACAGTGTTGCTCTCTTCTGCCGACTTTCTGCTTTCCCAAGTACGATCTTCTTTTCTAGGGACTGGAGCTCGGCTGGCTTGCTGGGTTATGAATTGGGCAGCTAACTGCAAGATCAGGAGTTCAAAATGATCCATCACTCCACAGAGGAAAGACTAGGCTTTCATTCTAGTGAAGAGTTATAGTCTTAGAAACCCACCGGGATAGTTTTAACCTGTGCAAAAGAGCCCTAGTGGTATAGTAGTTCCATGTTGGGCCGCTAACCGCAAGGCCAGCAGTTTGAAACCACCAGCTGTTTGAGGAAGCACTATGAGGCTGTGAAGAGTTATAGTCTCAGAAACCCAAGTGAGGCAGTTCCCTTCTGCCCTACACGGTCTCTGTGAGCTGGAATCGACTCCATGGCCAGGCGTGTTTGGGTGTACTTGGCCATTGAGCGTTCTGATTGACGGGATATCAGCTAGTTTGGTTTGGTCCCTACTTTGTTGGAGTTAAACTCAAAAGATGGAAAGGACTTTCCTTTGATGTAACTTTGGGCCTTCATTCATGATGCAATCCAAAAATGTCTAGAGAAAAATCCAGTGTAATATAATTATTGAGTAGGCCAAGAGATAGCATTTCATGCTCTATAACTGTAGCTAGATCTCATGATAAGAGCTGCCTAGTAGATAAGGCTTGAAGTCCCAAATATAGTGTCCTTCCATTGGTTCTGGCCAAAGGCTTTTGATTTTCGCATTCAAAATTAATATTGATAAAAAAGTATTTTAAATTAGGAGCTTGCAATTCTGGTTGACCGTTACATAACAAACTTAGCTTACAGATATCTACCTTGAAACCCCAGCTTTGCTGCTTTTCCAAAGCTCTTTAATTTTATGATATTTTTGAAGAAGATAATGGTTTCTTGCAG
>NW_022111373.1:24583044-24587368 GCF_000313985.2 Echinops telfairi
AGAATCTATCCTCATCGTCTTTACACGTGCATTGGGAAGGACAATAAATGGACATGTAAATAAATATATAGGATAATTTGGGATAATGTTAAATGCTATGAAGAAAAACAATGTCGTATGATAGAATAATGAATGAGCTTATGTGTCCTCTATGATTCTTTGAGAATCAAAAGTTTATATTTTGCGGATCTATTTATTTTTATCCAGATGTTATTGCTCTTTTCCCTATCAATCTTATTATACTATGCATGCTGACTCTTACTTTTGCCCAGAGAAGAGAGTTTAAGTCGCTCTTCTTGTTTAAATGTGACTTAAAACCCATTTTTCTTTTCATTGTGTCATGCTACCAACTCAAAAGAGGATTAGACGGGGAGCAAACATGTCCTCAAAGGATGTAATTTGGAGCAAAAAGACAAATATGTGGTGGGATTATATTTCAAAGAACGAATTGGTTTATTTCTCTTCTCCACAATCCTCCTCAAATCCCTACATTTATATCTCGGGGACTGTTAGCATGGCCTACACCTCATCCTAGCCCCCACACAGAGATGGAAGGAATGCACAGCAAATTAGAAACAAACCCTGCAAAAACAAGAACTTTCTATGGGAAGCGGTTGCTCAGTGTAAGAGAGGGGATCAGGTGCATATTTTTGTTGTTCATTTACCTCTTCTTCAAAATTTAAATGACTGCTGGAGCAAACATTCCCTGTTATCAGTTGTAAGTACTTGTGAGGAAGCTGACCTAATCCTGGTTTAGAGTTCTGATTGCTAAATGTGGACTCTCACTAATTACCACGGCCTTCTCTCATTTGGAGACATGTTTGTCTGTGTGAGAAGTCTGTGTCTGTACCCATCCTATTCTGTGTACTGGCTCACAGTCATGTAAATCTCGCGGGCAGGAGGATGGAATATTCAGGACCTTGAGAGATGATGGGAACCTTAAAGAGAAGCCTGAGCCCTGGGCAATGTGGGCCAGATGATATTAACTTGAAGTGATCTGCTGTCTTAGTTATCCTTTGCCACAATAATGCTGCATAACAAAACACCCCATAAAGCAGACTTTTAAAACAATGGACATTCATTTAGCTTTTAATTTGTGGTTTAGTAATTTAGGCAGGATGTGGCTGAATTGTTCTCAGCTGGATTGATTCACATGTCTGGCGTTGGGCTTTTGGCTAGCCTAGGGTGGCTTTTACTAAGATTGCCAGACTACTTCATTTTCCACATGTTTTTCACTTAGCTTACTAGCTCAAGCACACACCCATGGCAAAGATAGAGAAACAAAAGCAAGGCAGCCCATTGTCTAGGTGTTGTTTTAAGTCGCCTCTTGGTCAGACAGGTCATAGGAAGAGATGATTTACATGGCAACCAGTATGGACTCAAAGAAAAGCACAGGATTGGGATCACCAATATAATATAATCAGTTCCTGGCACTCATGTTCTACAGGACTGGACGTTACGGGGTCAATATTTATCAAAGAGCCTGGTTAAGGTTTGAAAGTTGAGTTAGAATGTGGAGGCATACATAAAGTGTGGACTCCAGATATAAAGAGTACCAACACCAGAAACGGAAGTGGTTGGGACCATGGCAGGTGGTGGGGAGGGGAGGGGGAGAGTACAATGCTATAGGGGGTGCAAAAGAAATGGAGAAGGCAAGGTTGGCTCAGGAGTTGGTGACCTGGAGGGTGGTGGTGCATATAACCACGGGTAACTCACCCAAACCTCCTTTAGATGAAGGCCTGATGATTCGTTGCAAAAAGAACCAACGGAACTGTGGTGGCGTATATAAGCCAGGCATATTGGAAATGGTACATGGGTGAGTAGGTCAAGAAAGGGATGGTGGGAAGGAGAGTTGTCTGTTTAGAGATAAAATGGAGGTGGAAGGGTCAGTTCTGGAAGGTGAGTTCTGGGGTGTATTGAGGCCACACGCTTAGCGAACTGAAAATTGTAGACAATAATTTGGATTCACTACGTTTTCCCATAGGCTCAGAGGTCTATGGTTTAACCTGCTTCTCTGCTGTTCTCAAGCCATGATATTCCTATCAAGTGTAATGCGGGAGAAAATCCCAGGTAGGTGGGTGTTTTCTGGCATGCTCAGACCATCACTGCTGCTTCCCTACAGTTGCCAGGAGCTGAGGCACGTCTAGGCACTTAGGTCCGCTTTACCTTTGTGCCCAGTCTCTTCTTCAGCTCACATTCAAGCCCGTCCTGCAAGCCTGCTTTTCTTTTATTCTATCTAGTTCAATAAACAATTGCAAAACCTGGCAATCAGGGTGAAGCCAAGCATTCTAAATCTTAACTTATTTTTCGGTTTTTCCAATAAAAAGGTCTCTTAAAGACACTCAAAGTGGAAACTCTTTTGAATTACTTTCTTTGACTGACTATTCTTAAATTCCTCAGGATCACTATTGATAACATTTAGAATGATTTCTGAGCTACAACACTAGGTTTAAAATTATTTAAAGGCTTCTGGGGCAACCATCTGATACAAGAACTGATTTGTTACCTGTGTTAAGGGAAAATCCAGTGTCAACTTATACTAGGTTCACGAGCAACCACTGGTGCACAGCTTAAGTGCTGTTGACTGTACACCCCAGGTTCCCTGCCCTGAGTAGATGGCAGGGTTGTAGGTGAAAGTATGTTATTCAAAACAGCCATTATTTCTTCCCGGGCTTTAGATCCACCCAATCCATCTTTGTTTCCTTTGTCTGTGTGAGCCACCCCTGCCGTGTGAGGTGAGGTGAGTTTCTCTGAAAGTCCAAGTTGTGCTGTCTGCTTTGTCAAGGAGACCAGAACATAGAACCCAGAGAGAAAACAAACCTTTTGTGGGAGTGGATAGTTGCCCGAATGTGGGAAATCTGGAAGCACAAAGACTTTCTGCTTCTTTGAGAGGAGGCTGTTGGAAGACTGTTCTGCTTTTTTCTTTCTTCCCTGGCTAAATTAGTGCTTCACCGTCATGAAATGGGGATGCGTCTAAGGCAACCTTTCACAAAGTATGTCTGTGGGCTGGAGGCGCCAACATTACTTGGTGATCATTTAAAAAAATGAAGATTTGCCTTTAGATGGTAATCACAGTCTTTCCTACATCAAATCCAACATGTCTATGGTTTGCACAAACAACCCTAGTCCTTTTTGAAAAGTAAAGCATCCACTCTTAGCATTTGCCCCAGAATCAAGGCAGTGGTTCAAGTCCTAGCTCTGCCACTTACTAGCTTTTCAATTGGTGATAAATCACTCAAATACTCGATGAGAACAATAATAATATTATATTATTAACTGCTCAAGATGTGTGTGCAGTTCAAATTCGGAAAATACTTATCAAACCATTCATAAATTATAAGGTGATACTTTACAGTGCAAGAGATGACTTGATTTTATATATATACGCGTGTGTGTGTGATATATGTGATAGTGTCTAACACACAAGACCTGACATATTTCAGGGACTCAGAAAAATGCTAACTCCTTTTCCCTGTGTGTGTGAAGGGGATAATTCAGGGACAGTCCCTGGTGGGTTAATGATAAACATGAAGTACGCTGTCCTGTTGCTTGTATTTTACTCAGCTCTGTCAATTGACGGGACGATTTTCAATGCATCATTTGTCCATTTTTCCTTGGGTTTGATCATGATCTATCAGCAGCAAGAAAGATAGCCACCACAGAAGAATCCTACATCCCTTTGCTGTATTGGCTGAATTAATTTCTTTTTGCAAAGATGCAATCTCTGGTCATTGTAGTCTGATGGAACATTATTAAGTCATTTGACCAGCCCCAACTCCATCCAACCTCCAGACATCTTGCATTTAGAGTGCCTTCTCACCTGCAGTCTTTCTCCTGGAAACTCATTTTCTGTTCTGTGATTTACCTTTACTTGGCTTGTTCTCCGCACTGGTTCTCTTTTTTATTGTCCTCCGGCTAATTTATCTAGAGAGATGTTTAAGACATAGCTGCATGGTGCTAGTCTGAGATTTTACAAAGGCAATCTTGATTTCTTCCACTTCTTTATGTCTTATGCTTTATTTTTCAAAGTGCTTCCAGCCTCAATTATTTTGTTTGCTCACTATTGGATTTCATAGACTCAAAGCATTCATTCTGTCATTTTTCTGCCCATGTACATTTTTGTACATAATACCATCCTCCACCCTGTTTTTGCTGTTAGGATGGTGAGTTCAGTAAGGGAGAACTAATATTTAATAATTATGCATTTTTGCCGAGGTTTGAAAACTGGGATTTAAATAGTTTAATTCACTCATTTTCCACCACTGGAGTATCCCAATGTAATGCTTATGGATGTTTAAAGTTCTACTAACTTTAAAATACAACA
>NW_022111373.1:24589000-24593334 GCF_000313985.2 Echinops telfairi
AAAAAAAAAAAAGATGCTTCTTGAATACTTCACCATAAAAGTAAATGAGATTGCTTTAGAATGCTCTGTTAACACTAGAACCATCTCCACATGGAAATGATTACCTACCCTGTGTTTGTTTAAACTCTGGTAGATGCTGTCGTGCCAGCCCTGCTGTCTGTTAGGATGGTGCTTGCTTTTGTGCAAATGAAGGAACAGCGCCATACACTTCAACATCAGTTTTGCAAACATTCTCCCGCAACAGAACACGACATTGCTAAATACCATTTCTGCGATTTAATGTCTTCCCTCTAATTTGCAATATTCTTAGGCTTTGAAGTTGGATTATGTTCATGGATAAATACTCTCACATTGCTACAGGGGCCAAATTGTGGGAAAGATACACCCTCTGAAAGCTGGGTTTTAGATCAATCTGGGAAGGGTTTTAAGCGAAGCACCTTTCTGACTCAAGCTATTTTTCCATTTGAATGACATTTTCTATTCAAATCTAGCTATCCAAGTCCTTCTTGGTATTCAAGGTCAAGCTCAAACCCTCTCTCACTAAGACGTTCTACTTGAGTAGTTTAGCACACATTATCATTCTCCCTTCTCAGAGAATGAAAATGAATATTGTCTTACCCATTACTTGGTTGGATCATTGTATAGCTCCCCGATTCTTTACCCAATTACAATGTGAGTTAAGTAATAATGCTCTAACTTAGTATATGGAGCAGTTGAAGCACAGGAACATGAACTAACATATCCAAAGTAACAAAGTCAGGAAAGGAAGAGTCAGAAGGTGAACCTGGGTCTGTCTGATGTTAAAATTAATTTCTCATTCTACTGCAGCCATTTGCCCTTTAGAACTTTCAATGTGCTCCGAGATAAATAAACTACAACATTGCTTGGTATATGCGATTGTGCCAACCATGAGTTTTCTACTCTCATCAATGCTTAAATGTCTTTGATGGCAGATCTTTAATAGATGCAGGAGGACGAGGTGGAGGTGGAGGGTTCTTTAGGTCAGAGAGCTGGTTCAGATGTCTAGACATGGAAAGAAAGAGGTTACCTAGCTCCAGGACAGTTTCTGGAAATCAGCAGGTGATAGTGTGGTGACAACAAGGAGACAGTCTCTTCTGTCAGTGACGTTGGGGTTAGAGTTGGTAAGAGTGGAAAATATTTGGTGAATAGACAATTCTGTCCTTCTGAACCATGTGCAGGGATAAGCCTTGAATCAAGGGTGTTGGGGTGGGGGGGTTGTGCGGAAACATTCCAAGCAACAAAATGGCAGAGTTCCAGAGCACTGCCAGGTGTGTTGATCATGATAAATGGTTGAGTGTGGTTGGGTTATTCATTAAGATGGCAATGCAAGGGGGGAAACCAGAAGAAGATTAGAGGGAAGCGAGACACAGGGCAGGCCAGAGGCCGGAACAGGGACTTCTTCAGTAAGTTTGAATTTTTGTTTCCTATGCTTCATTGTTTTGTTCCTATGATTCTTAGTTCCTATGAGTCATTGTTTCTTATGCTACCGGGGAGGAGATTTTTCAGCAGGAAGGTGAGGTGGTACAAAAGAAAACATTTAAAGTTCTATCTAGCAGTAGAGTGGGGAAGAACTGAAAAGGTATTAGGATAGTAGCCAGGAGAGCAGTGGAGAGGATATTGCAGTCATTCAGCAAGAGATGGCCTCAAATAGGCTAGGAACAGTCAGAAGGACAAAGCAGTCCGTGGCGTCAAAGCAGGTACAACATTGCTCTGATGACCGGCCGCCTTAAAAGCTTCATGCGAACAGGAGGCATCTCTTTGTATTGACTGCTGACCTCACAGCACAAAATTAAGTACGCACATCCCCTTTCCTGTTCTTGAAATGCTGAGATGTGAAAATGATGTGAAAAGGCTGCAAAGAACGAGAGTGGATATGACGACAAAGCATGCGAGGTCTTTTTCAGTTTGTTTGCTCCAAGGTAGGGAAGGAAGTGTAGTCCTGTTTCCTAAAGGGCTCCCATGGAGGCAGCATTACCATCATCTTTAGTTGGTATTGAGAGCACTGATTTACAGAAGAAAATAACTTTAGAGTTTGTAAGGAAAGCCAGGAGGGAAAATCAGCAATATTACCAAAATAATTTTTCTAGCAGGACTCTGGCAATTTATCTTTTCATGTAAGTGAAACAGAACTATATTAGCCAGTGCTAAAGCAATTTAAATGTTTCAAGTTCTTAACTGTGTGTCCTTGAAGCCTATAATATTTGTTGTAGGTAGTTCTTCTGCTGTAAATCTGTGTTGACAGGTGTAAATGTATACTAATAAATTAGCAGCAGAAGGAAGACAAACAAACCCCAGCTCCTAGGACGTTGGATTAGCTATAGAACTAATGGTATCAAGAAAAGAGAGATCAAGTATTGTTGGATGGATTTTTCCTCTTGATTAGAAGAAGCTGTGTTCCAATTGTAGTACTTGGTGTTTTTCTTACCTGTATTTTCCGCTTATTAAACATATTCATCACACCTCTCTACCATTTTAATACCTAGCGGTCTGCTATAAAGGTGGAATAAATGCTTTTTAAAAATCCGTAGTTTCTCTGCAGAGAGCTTTGCAGGAGTCTCAGGCCCTCATTGGGCTAGGGCACTTGGGATCTCAGCAGGTTATCTTCCACTTTCCAGGTTTCCATCTCGAAGTTTCTTCTCATGATTTGTCACACTAGAGTGAGTGCCATTTCCCCCCTGGTTCCATTACACCTCCCTCGTTGCTTTTCAGTATTCTTGTTCACTGCAGACCACTTGAGTTCCGGGTCAAAGGTCTTGGCACAAAGTAAAGCCCCAAAGCTAAAGTCACTGGCATGAATCAGGTCTGACGCATAGCAACCCTTTAGAAGACTTCTGAGACTAAATCTTTACCAGAGAAGCCAGCTTCATCTTTCTCTGTTGGACTGGCTGGAGGGTTTGGATTGCCCAAAACTTAATCCACATAGCCACCAGGGCTCCTTCCTAAAAAGAGATGTTTTTGCTTCTCCCATAAGTATATGTCAAAGAGCTATACTCTGGTGGCCTCTGCACACACCTCTCGTGGCTACCCTGCTTTCTCCACGCTGACTTGGTGGGGGAGGGCCTCTGGTGGCCCAGTGATAAAGCACTCGGTTGTGACCTGACAGACCAGTTGTTAGAACTCACAAATTGCTCCGTGGGAGAAAAGAGAGGCAGTATGTTTTTGTTAAGATTTACAGTTTTGAAAACCCTATAGATTCTCTGTCACCGAGCAGCAGATTTGGTTGGTTTGCTTGGTAGATGGGGTGAACTAGCTAAGACACCGCCCCAACCCCAACCCCCCCAACCCCATGGTCCCTGAACTGCTTGCGTTTTCAGGCTGACTAGACAAGAAATTCCATTCTTCCCTACTGCTCCGTGCGCAGCCTGCCTGCATTATCTTCCCATTGCTGCCAAAACAAATTAATGGAAACTTTGAAACTTAAAACAACTCTAATTCAGTGTTTCTCAGTTCTGTAGGTCGGGATCTGATTGGACCCACCTGAGCCCTCTGCCCAAGATCTCACAAACCCCAACTCGAGCTGGTGGCTAGACAGGACTCTTATCCGGAGGCTCTGGGGTTGAATTCATTTCTAAACTTTTTTAGGGTGTTACAAGCTTTTTTGCTATTGTAGGACTGAGTCTTCCTTTCTACCTTCCTTGACAGCGGTCAGCTGGTGTCCACTGTCCATTCCCCATATGCCAGCAATCCTTCTCCTGTGAATCACTCCATGTCGAAGCTGTGAAGGGTGCCTGAAATCCTTCACATGTATCTAATCTATCTAATTTACCCATCACTTTCTTCTTGTACCACTAGATAGAAAAATGTTATTTGCTTTTAAGAACAAATATGACAGTGGACCACCCAACTAGATAGTCCTGGATAATCTACCCATTTTAAAACCATAGCGTGGTCATTTTAATTCCTTCTATATAGTCCTTTCTGTTATGGTACAAAACATAGTCACATGTATAACAGCTCATTATATACAAATTTTCAATGATTAGCATAGGACATCTTTGGGATATCATTTTAGAAATTCTACTGTGTCATATAAAGAAAACGTTGTTACATAAAGGCTTGTCATTCTACTGTATGAGTATCTGTAACTAATAACCTCTTAGTAACACATGAACCATTGCATATAACACCAATGGGCCCCATTTAGGTCTATTTTAAACAGTATTTAAATTGAGACAATCTATTCAATTAATATCAAAAGAAACTATATAGTCACCAGTGAGAGGACTAACACTTAGAGTATGTTTCTTTCATGTGCACCTATGAGCTTGTGCACATCTGCAGGTCTCCGTCCTTCTCATGGCTACTCAACTATG
>NW_022111373.1:24595808-24603636 GCF_000313985.2 Echinops telfairi
GATGCAACAGTGGGCGCAGGCATAACGACGACTGGGAGGGTGGCACAGGACCAGGGTTAGGCTTCCATCCCGTTGGACGTATGGTTTTGATGAGTTGGAACGAACCTACAGCCCTTCTTAACAAAGCACCAGGTTCCTGAAATGACTTCAGTTCTACTTACTTCATGAGAAATGATGCCATTTCTAGCCATGGCAAAACAAGACGTGTGTTATGAGGTGGACTACAAGACATCTGCTTGTAATTATTTTTCAGATAAAGCCGTCACCTACCAACCAGTTGGCATTACGTTTCCCTTGACTGCCGACAACTTCCTTCTGTCAGAGTTGACAGTGCTCCGCAGGGTTTTCCGTGGCAGGGTTTTCAGTAGATGGCCAGATCTCTCACTTCATCTGCCTCTGGATGGACGAGAGCCATCGACCTTCTTTCCGGTTAGCAGACAAGTGAATGTACTGTTTGCGTCACCCAGAGACTCCAGATAAAATCATTAGAATTAACAAGCAAACAGAAAATAAGACAAAAGACCAAGATAAGAGTGAAGCAAGTCTGCCTATGAAGTATGAGTTCAGTCTTCTCTGCAGTATGGGTATGTTTAGTGGCAAACTTGAGAATGGCCATTTGTATGATGAGGAGAATTGGTATCTTTTTTTTTACATGATTTTTTAATCATTTTATTGGGGCTCATACAACTCTTATCATAATCCATACATACATCAATTGTATAAAGCACAATTGTACATTCGTCACTCTCATCATTCTCAAAATATTTGCTCTCCACAAAAGCCCCTGGCATCAGCTCCTTATTTTCCCCCCTCCCTCATGAACCCTTGATAATTTATACATTATTATTTTGTCATATCTTTTGTCTCCCTTCACCTACTTTTCTGTTGTCTGTCCCCCAGGGAGGAGGTGATATGTAGATCCTTATCATTGGTTTCCCCCTTTCTATCCCACCCTCCTCCACTCTCCCGGTATCGCCACTCTCACCACTGGTTCTGAAGGGATCATCCGTCCTGGATTCCCTGTGTATAAATTCCTATCTGTACCAGTGTACAGCCTCTGGTCTAGTCAGATTTGTAAGGTAGAAGTGGGATCATGATAGTGGGGTGGGGGGTGTAGGAAGCACTCAGGAACTAGAGGAAAGTTGTATGTTTCATCGTTGCTACATTGCACCCTGACTAGCTCTCTCCTCCCAGTGACTTTTCAGTAAGGGGATGTCCAGCTGCCTACAGAATTGTTATCTTTTATGCTGAGCAATAGAAAATGATACTTGGCTCAGACATTTAGAAACATAACACAGATACAAGCCTTCATTTAAAATTATTGTAGGATAGGAAAATAAAACAGATACATCTGAGTATCAAATATATGCTATATACAAGGCAGAAGTGTATCTAGTTGGATGGCCAGGAAAGGCCATCACAGGTGTAAGTAGGGATGGCCCTGGGGTAGTTAAAAATGTCTAGCTAGGTGGATGGAGACGTACTATAGCAAAGAGTAAGTGACAAGTTGATTTTTAGCAAGTAAGGACTTCACACTAGTCTAGAAGAGGTTAAAAAAATCTGGAGGCAGGTGGAAGAAAGCAGTCAAGTCCCCAGGAGGAAGCATTTGGCAAGCATCAGGTTTACTAGCAAAAAAGACAGTATAACTGGTAGCTGACTGGCGAACAGAGCTTCTGGGATACAGCTGTCTAGGCAAAGGGCACACCCGTAAACTAGAATTTGGTGCATGGGATCTATGATCAAAGTTCATATATGCATTCTCAGAAGCCTCAGTACTTACTCAGGTGCTTCACAGCAATAAGCAACAAGCAAGGAAAACATGGGCTTATGTTTGCTGACTAATCTGTAGTCAATTTCCTCTTTTGTTTTTAAACCACATCCAAGGCTCTGCAGCAAGGTGTAGCTGCATCTGTCTCACATCTCTGTAGCACCACCTTACAGAATCAAAGCCTTTTTTAAAAAATGTATACTCCCTGTCAGAGATGGAGTACCAGTAGATACGGTGAACACCAATTTACTGGTGCTTACTTATTAATCTGGCATGCACGTTTTAGTGAAACTCATGTGAAGTTGTTCACCATCGAGGAGTACATAAGCACTAGTACTGAGCCCAGGCTTATTGGGTAAACTGCCCTTGCTCTCAATAATGATGTTCCCTGTGATGGGGACCCATTCTAGAACACAGAATGGAGCACAGAATAAAGATGGTGTTCAGTCTCAGCTATAAAGTAAGGAAATTCATCACTGACATTTTTCTCAGTGCTACGCAGATAGAAGAATGCTAAGCCATGATTTCTGTCTTGAATGAATATCCCACATGAACACATTCAAGTGAAATATCAATCAATATTATTGTTTTTTTGTGTATGCACTACATAATTTGACTTTGCAAGGGATTTTGAAAATCAAATCCAACTTTAAGAATGGAATAAGATTAATGTCTGGACAAGGAATCCAAATCCTTTATATTATAGCATAGACCTAGATTTAGAATAAGACTACTGTATTTTTTCAAATATATCCAGTTAGGTTGAAAATTTTATATTCAAAATGCATCTGTTAGGATGCCCTTTAGACTTTCCTTGTAAAACTCTGGGATAGATTGTAGTCAGCTATGACATTTAGGAAAATGGATCTCATCGCACCGGCTTTGCCTGGAACTCAGGAGAATTAGAGAGTATGTTACAGCAAGGACAGAAGTCCAGTTATGGAAGGATGCTGGAAAAGCAGTCTCTCTGACAGCTTTCTGGAAAGTTCCATTGTCAGTAAGCATGTGCTTGTTTATGCCGGATTTGAGCTGTGTGTCGATCTCAGGATTAGAATACAACTTCTGCCCTTCCCTGACCCATTTAGTTGTTGCTCTTGGGATTTAGCAAGCTGCCTACTCACATGAGTCTCTGCTTTGTCCATAACTCACAGTTGCTGCGTGGAGCCCTGCCTCTGGCAGCTGATGATTTCAAGGATCCAGACCTGTCATGATGCTGTCCAGGAGAGACGTCAGGCTGTCATCCTCTATTAGGAAGGGTTCTGCTGACACAGACGGCTGGACTCTGCTTGCCTTTCTCTCTCAAGCTTCTGACTTATAGCTTTTGATATGAGTGGAGAGAAGAAACAAGTTTAGAATCCAAACAGAGACATGCAATTGCTCTTTCTACCCAGGTAATGTGCTCGGATTAATTTGTTTATGTATTTTCTTATCATTTGTATGATTTTGGCAATGTGAAGACCTGAAGGCACCCAGTGACTTGTTGGAAGGTGAAAGCCACCACTTTTCTCAGTACGCATCATAGCCCAGGCAATGAATAGACCAGGAATGTAAGCAACCACGTGTAACAAAGCTTCTTTACTCTGGATGGACCAGCTCCAGTGCACACGATTCTCTAGAACAATGTCAGGCTCATAGGCATGATCATAACGTGACCAGACACGAAGCCAACCCTTTCTTTGTAACGAGAGACTTCGGTTTTCACCCACGTGTTTTCTTGCTGCTGCTCTAGTCTGCTGCTGATTTTGTGCCCGCTTATGATAATGAGGCTTCAACGGTTCTTTTAATACATTAAAAAAAAAAGAGTCTCTTGCTTTTCTGGGCAATGGTTCTGATGGTACCACAGGTAAGGACTCAATTGCTAATGGACAGCTTGACAGACTACATCCAGCGGCTCGGCGGTATAACACTCCGGTGATCTATTTCCATTAAAAGTAGAGTCAAGAAAATCCTCTAAGGCAGTTCAACTCTGTCAGATGGGGCCTTTATCAGTGGAAATTGACTGGATGGCACCTGACACAACAACTTTTCTGAGTGATTATTTACTTGTTTGTATATTGAATTTCACAGCGTCGGGGTCCAAAAGGATTGTGTAGTGAACCTTGTTTATGTCACAATTGTTCCTCTTTTGAAATCGTGCCCTGTTGTTTACAGGGGTTCCCTGACTCCTACACTCTCAGAAATGGAAGACAAGGCCCAGTTCTAAACTAATCACACTTCTCCAGATCTTGTCCTTCATTGAAGGCTAATATGTGAACCAAACAGCCTTTACAATAGTGCCCATGACAGCACTTTGGTGGAATCTACCGGGAAGCTTAGGTTTCGACTTTGCTCGCTAAGATCTCAAAAGCGGTATGGCCTGGGGGGCAGCGGTCATCCACGGAACACTGAGGCACTGAGGGTCACGTGTTAGAAAAGTGAAGTTACTATATCGGGGTTGTGTTGTGGGGTGCCATAAAGTGAGTTCCGAATGACAGCGACCCAAAGCATATCAGAAGGGAAGTGCTTGCGGCAGCACAATTCTCTCCATTGTGCCTATCAGTGAGTCTATTGCTACAGTCACTGGGTCACCCTATCTCCTCAGGGCCTTCCTCCTTTTCACGGCCCTCCACTTTACCAAGCAGGAGGTCCTTCCCCAGGGACTGATCTCTCCTGACGACATGTCCGAAGTACATTCAAGGAAGTCTCACCATCCTTGCCATTAAGGAACATTCTGACCAGACTTTTTCCCCAGGCAAATTTTGGTCTTTTGGGCTATCCATGGTCCTGTCAAGGTTCTTCATTAGCACTGCAAGTCAAATGCATTGGTTATTCTTCACTCTTACTTATTCAATGTACGACTTTCTCATGCATACAAGGCAATTGGAAGTATGATGGTTTGGCTCAGGTGCACCTTAATCTTCAAAGTAACATCCTTTTTTTCCAACACTCTAAAGCAGCACTTCTCAACCTGTGGGTCGCAACCCCTTTGGGAGTGGAACAACCCTCTCAATGGGGTCGCCCGATTCATAACCGTAGCAAAAGTACAGTTATGAAGTAACAACAAAAATTATTTTATGGATGGGGGGATCACCACCACATGAGGAACTGTATGAAAGGGTCGTGGCATGAGGAAGGTTGAGAATTGCTGTGCTGAAGAGCTCTTGTGCAGCCCATTACCCAATGAAAGGTGTCATTGGACTCTCGACTGCTGTGCTCAGGTGCATTGATTGTGGGTGCAAGCAAGACACAATCCTTAAAAACTTGAAACTTTTGTCTATTATCATGATGTTGCTTACTGATCTGGTTGTGAGGATTTTAGTCTTTATATTGAGCTGGAATCCATACTGAAGGCTGCAATCCTTGAGCTTCATCAGCCAGGGCTTCAAGCCCTCCTAACATTCAGCAAGTGAGCTCGTGTCTTCTGCATGTGGAAGGTTATTAGTAAACCTTCCTCCAATTCTGATGCTGCATCCTCCTTCCTATAATCGAGGTTCCCTGATAATATGCTCAACCTACAGATTGAATTAATATTGTTAGTGGATATAATCCTGATAAACATCTTCCTGGATTTTAGCTGGCATCCTTCCTTTGTTAGATCTGAAAGACTGTCTCTTGTTCCATGTACAAGCTTCACATGAGCACAAATAAGTGTTCCGGAATTCCCATTCTTCTCAAGGTTATCAGAGTTTGTTATGATCCACTCAACAAATGTCCTTGAGCAGCCAATAAAACAGAAGTAAACATCTTTCTGATATTCTCTGCTTTTTGCCAAGATCCATCTGACATTGGTAATGCTATCCCTTGTCCACATTCTCTTTAAGTGTTTGAGGAAGGCTTGATGCCTCAACAAATATATTATCTCTTCAATAACACAAAATGGAGGGGTTTCAGGAAATTTCAAATAACTAACTCCTAGAAATATATACATGCTAAGGATATTAAGGTCAGTGATGCATTAACTTTTCTTTCTGTATTGTAGCCAGGTTGTATGGTTATACTGTGTTGGTTGTGATCTTTACGATATGCCCAACTTGAGTGGCAGGCAGAGCAATTGCTTAGAAAGAAAAGAGATAAGGAAAACAATTTCTGTAATGGATTTTACTAATGGAACGAGAATGTCAGAGAAGGCAGAAAAGAAGTGAGAGGAGACAAAGCCCCATGGTTCTAACTAGTCACAGGCAAGTAATGTTACTCACAGCTTTCTGAGAAAGTAAAGATGACATGAGAAGTGGGATGTAAACAAAGCACACTGAGACCAGTAAACCCTACGATTCTAGTCATATGATGAACAATGATAGGTCTACGAATATTCTCCTACAGACCACACAGTCTATACTGTGTAGAAATGGGAATGGCTTCTGAATTGGTTGCTGAAACTCACCCCATGTCTCAGACTCGGAGCCTGTTTTCAGCCTTTTGGGATTACTAAAAATACCTTCCTGGGTAAAGTTTCCATTCTGCTCCGTGTAGGAGACAGGTCACTCTCAGCCTAAATTAGGCCCTTTATAATCAAAATGACCTTTCCTCAAGCTCGGCTTTAACTCACTCATTCTGTGACGAGGGGACGCAGATGTTCAGGGGTTAAAACAAAAACAGAACGAGAAAACCTCTCAAAGCAAATTAAGCAGCAGCTAAAACCATCTCAGTTTCTCAGACCTCTCTCTCCTTGGCTGCTTCCAGCTGTTTCTTGTTTCTTGTGCAAAGGCATTCTGTTGTTTGTATTTTAATGTCCTGCATAAAGCAATCTCCAGTCATGATTCAGGGTGAAGAGAGGAGACAGAAAAGAAATTTACAACACGAGTGATCCAGAAGTTGTTTGGGTAAGGTGGTTGGCAAGAGCTCCATGTTCTCAATTTGGAAAGTCTCCGGGAAAGTGAGACAGAAACAAATTTGAGAGAAGGGTGACCGTGCTGTAGGACGGGCTATGTAAGCCTTGTCAGGAAGGGAGATCAGCTGGAGAGGCAGGGTCACTTTTGTCAATTAGGTTTTGAATTCAACTGCTAGTTTGTGGTCATTAGCGACCACCTTGGGCCATTATTTTAAATCTTAAAGTTATTATCTCTTGGTGTAAACCCTCTCCTAGATCTCCAGTCATCCCACCGTTTTGTGGTCAGAGAAAAGGAAAGGCAGGACCAGTAAGATTTTCTCCATGGATTCTGTTTTCTTTAAGCGGTTTTCCAAGAATTTCTACAAAACTCTTTTTATCTTATGGACTCGGGTTTGGTCACACCTGACTACAAGGGAGCCTCAGAAATGCAATATTTCACCTGGGTGCCTGGCCGCTCCAAATAAAAGGGGAATTTTTAAACCAAAGAAGTAGAGAATGGCATTTGGATAACATCTTGCAGTTTCTGCTACAAAAAAAAAATCTTGAACCTTACAATGATTTTTTAGGAGATGCTCTACATTCTTAGCAGGTTTCACAATTTTTAAGAATGCTGTTGCTTTTATTTTCAACATAGTAATCGATTTGAGAGTATCAATAAGAATATTGGGCAGGCTATCAGATGATTAAAATTGTGGTCATCGCTTTCTGAGAAGGCTATTACAGTCTTTACTCAAGAGTTATGTATGAGGGCAGTAAAGGCAAGATTTTAGTCCTGAGTCTTTAGACACGCCAGAAGTCAAACAGAAGTTATAAATGGATAAGTAGTCCATGATGAAAGAGGACATGTGTCTGTTCAATACTCAATATTTGGCTTATTTTGTTTATTATTTTCTTATTCAACTTCAGAAGTGTGCTTATGGTATTGTATTGAGTGGGATTAAGCAGAAATAAGATATATATTGAGCTGCATTTTGAAGTAAAATCAGTGATTTTTAAGGATGGGGAGAGAAAGAAGTCATATAATGTAAATGAATGAGGAGAACACTGTAATGCAGTAGTGTAGGGGTGGGATTGTAGGGAGAAAAACAATCATCACAGAAAACAGGCCTAGGTTTTTGCCAGAGAATATATAAATTTTAAAATTTATATGATCTTTTAGATTTTGAAATTATTGTGTAGTCCAAGCAAATATATCAGCTGATTAGATTTATGTAATAGATCACCAGTTTGTTACTCTTGTTCCAATTCATTAT
>NW_022111373.1:24604564-24608920 GCF_000313985.2 Echinops telfairi
GCAGCTCATCAACAATAGAGCTGCAACATGAACTCAGTCTCTCCAATTCGTGGCTTTCCACTTACTGCCATATATTGTGAATCACATTTAGTTAGAGTGTTTTTGTTGTGAGGCGCCATGGAATCAGTTTCAATCCATAGTGATCCTATTCACAACAGAACAACGCACTGAGGGATCCTACACAATGCTCACATTTTCCCCTATGCTTGAGTCTGTTGTTGCAGCTACTGTGTCAAGCCATTTTTTGCAAGGACATTCCTCTACTTTACCAAGCATGATGTCCTCTCCAGGGAGTGCCCTCCCCTGACAACATGCCAGAGTACGTAAGATGAAGTCTCGTGATCCTGGCCTCTCGGGAACACTCTGGCAGTATTGTGGGTAGTTAAATGTTAAAGTCCCTCACACAGTTGCTATGATGTTTCCTGCCATTGAGTTGACTCCCAACTCATGGGATCCCGGTGTGTTACCAAGCCCTTCTCTGTAGAGGTTTCTTCGATGTAATTGTGTGGAAGAAGATGGCCAGGCCTTTCTTCCTTGGAGTTTCTGGGTGGCTTTAAAACACTAACCTTGTGAAACACTATATTACTTATACTATCCAGGCTCAGAGTGCTTAGTATTCAGAAGGTACTCAATCAGTTAACTCAATCTGCATTTAAGTTGTTAAAATTATATGACTGAATGAATAAAATAGAAGGAAAGGAAAAGAAGCAAAGGAGTCATTATGGAACCTTGGGGAGCCCCCAGAATTAACAATGGAAGAAGATAATGAATTATCAAAAGCTGTAACCAGAGAGCATTTGGAAGCAGCCTGGATGGCTTTTTGACTTTTTTCCCCTTTTTCTTTACCTTTGCCCTAATTACAGCTTTAGGCTGTAAATGTTGTAATTTGAAGATAATTTCCAGCTTTTTAATAAATTTCTTTCCAATTATACTGCCACCTTAAATGTGTGCAGTTCATAAGAAAGCAAAGTATTCAGAGCATTTTTCTTTTTCCTTTTAGTAGAAATTAGATAAATTCATTTTGGCTTTAAACTTCTAAAAATATGAAGTTCTATCTTGAGATTAAATCACCACCAGTTGTTACGTGTCTCCAGAATAAGCAATTATTGTTAAGAAAATTAATTGATGGCATGTCCTCTACTTGATATATAGGTTTCTTGGCATGCCACTAAAATTTACTAGATTGTCTCTTTATCATAGATTAAAGTGTGCTATATTTTGAAGTGACCAACCTTTTAAAGAGATTAGGCTTTTATTTCAGATATAGGTCTTAATATGCATAGTGAAATGTATTTTAAGACCTTATTTAAAGGTTCTGTGGTGAGAAATCCCTGGAAGCTATCCTTTTTTATTTAGTGCTCATGTAGAATTTTGACTAGTGAGCACAATGGGAAGACCTGGGGATCTGGTGCATTTCTTAGGCAATTTATTTTAGAATTAACTGCTTTTTGCTTATAGTAGTAGCTATATATTTATAATTTGTTATCTTGGCATTTAATGTAACAGAGCAGGAATACCTGTAAGGTCAAATGTTGCTGGGTTAAGGTGGCATACAAACATCTCTTGTCTATTTTATTGGATTTATCATCACACTGTTCCATTTTACTAGTACTGAGAAGAAATGGGATGTAAAGACAGAAAAATGTGTTAATCAATTAATATTTAACTATGTCTTTTTATGCTAGTAAAAAAAAAATCCAGAGTGCATTGACAGTGCCTGCAGATCTCAACAAAGAAATGGGTTGCTTTGCTCTCAGCTGAAGCTGCTGTGATCATAAAATGAAAAAATCACACTTGTGCCCTTGTCAATAAAGAACAGGGTCAGAGCAGGTCCAAGGTCTTATCTCTCTTTTCTGATAGGATAGCACTTGTTATAAAACACAGAGTCTGATTTTACAGTCTTCATTCGCCTCTGGTTTCTACCATTTTCAGTAGGGGAAATTCTTCGGAAAGACTACTAAGGTGTGCAAATGCGCAATGTTTGTAGCTTACACTAGTAGTTTGGGGTTATTTAGGTAGAATTAACACAGATCTTTATTGGAAGCCTAGAAGATGGAAGAGAGAAGGCCTCTGCCTGTTTTCCCCGCCCACTCTGTCTTTCCTTGGATGGAAGGTTCTGACATGGCAGGGCAAAAACTCTGAAGATCAAATCCATCCTTCATCATAGATCTTTGAAAGTTCACTGCAGAGTTCTCAGAGTGAGCAAAAAGAACCCTTTTCTCCCTCCACTGGGTCCTTTGAGACATGACATATATAGTTGAAATTCAGCCAGAAATATTCCATGTCCTTAATATTTATGGGTCACATTCAATTTTAATAATCTGATTAAAAATAAAACCATTCTCGCTATGAAGAAATATCTATATAGACATATACTTTTAAAAAATCTTTTTGAAACCTTGAGGATTTTCTCTCTTCCCTGAGTACTTCTCTGGGTTGTTTCAGGATCTTGATCACAAGATCAGAACTACTGAAACTTTGAAGACCAATATGGATATTTATCCTTGGACATTGGTATAATTCATTTCCCTGGCCACACCTTCCTAATTGTGTACAGTGTAGGGAGATGTTAACAGGAAAAACCTGTACTATGTGTCTTTAGTGTGCATCTGCCAATTCAGGACCAATACTTCCTGCAAATTCATTTTCTCTTCTCCAATTAATTTCATCAGGAAGACTGTGAAATGTTTTAGTGGTGCTTATGCATAAGCTCAGACAGTGGTGAGGTGGTGTACTCTGAATATTGATGCTTTAGGTGGGTAGTACTTCCCTCTATATTGGATCCTTCTGTGTATCATCACATCTGTCAGAAGAGTACAGCACCCAGCTTGCGTGTTACTGCGACTTCTGCAGGGGCTCATGTTGTTTTCTAGATGACCCTCCCATCTACTGATGAACTGGTACCCTTGAGGGGTCAAGTTCGCTCTGTGTTCTCAATGACCTCAAGAACAGTGTTGCTTTTATAGTCTGACCCCTTGGTATAGCTATTGAAGAAACTCTGGTGGCATAGTGACTATGCGCTGGACTGCAATCCACAAGGCCAGCAGTTCCAAACCACCAGCCAGCTCCTTGGGTGAAAGAAGAGACTTTGCACTCCTGTAAACAGTTACCATCTAGGAAACTCACAGGGGGCAGTTCTACTTCATCCTATAGAGTCGCTATGAGTTGGCATTGACTCGATGGCAGTGAGTTCTTATGTAGCTATAATGATAGACAAAGGGCTTTTAGTAAGTTCTAACTTGTGGGATTTTATCATGACAGTTCTGTAGACATTATTTCCAGTTCCTCCCTCCTTACCATAGGTTATGCTATTGGGCTGAAGAGCAAACCAAAATCCCATGATTATCCCCATTGCTCTCCTCAGTGAGGTTTATCTCTTTTTTGACTTATTCTGTTTTCAGGAGCCCCTCATGCAAATGTCATTCCTGAGGTCTGCCAACCACTGTTTCAGTTGTTGCTATTGTTGTGCTATTGGGTTGATTTTGACTTAGAGCTCCACCATATGGCAGAGCAGAACTGCCCCAGAGGGTTTCCTTGGTGATACTATTTCTGGGAGTTGATTGTTAGGTCTTGCCTCTTGCAGGCCAACCAGTGGGCTCAAGCCCTGGCCCTTTTGCTTAGGTGAAATTACTGAACCACTTGCCATGCAGGCTCCTTTATTTCATCAGGGACATGCATCATTTCTGTTAACTCAGGAGAGGAACCAGCATAGTTCAAAGCTAGGCAATTCAGAAAGTCTTCATATTGAAAAACAATCTTTAAAAGTAATCTGTGGCCTTTGGTGTATGATGTTTTTCAGGGTATATTTTGGTGGATTCTTTTTCTCAGTTGTATCTCTTCAAAAATAAACTTTCTGTAATGCTGCTCTGTCCAACAGTCTAGCCATGCAATACTGTGAAAAATGATATTAGCAAAATGCTAGGCTCTTATTGGAAACAAGCACCATCTTTATTGTAAATAACTCCATACAGCACCAGTAATAAGTCAGAATCAGAATGATCTTTCTGTCATAATTCCATTTTTTTAATACAACAAATTACCCTAAACTTCACAGGAGTCGATAAAATATGATTCTGAAATAATGCTGAATTTTAAAGCTTAGTATGCAGTGTATGGAAAAAAATACCTTACCATCTTTCTTGCTGCCGTGTGAAGGTATAGTGGTAGATTCATCATAACATTGGAAATGCATTTAGAAAGTGTCAATATCTCCATCAGTTACACATTTGTTGTGATTAATGCTGATGGCTCCCGGGGCACCACTGTATTCATTCATATCCTCAGTCCTCCCCTTGATACTTTGGACCTTGACACCCATGTTTAACTTCCTGCTGTATGGCTTTCTCTCTTTCAACC
>NW_022111373.1:24609821-24614320 GCF_000313985.2 Echinops telfairi
TACCCTTCACCAGATGAACGACTGCCTGGATGTTCTAAAGTCCTCCATCCCCAGGCCACCACTGCCTTCAGGTGTTCTAGCATGGAGCTAGAAGTACGATCCAGGCAGTTGGATGCTTCTTGCTCTTGGTCTCTTCCTTCTCTGCTTCCCTGCTGCCATAGAGTAGATCTTTTATTTATTGTCTAGTCTGGGAGGGATTTTTCTGGGATTAAAATGGCAAAGAGATTGTCAGCCATCATGATTCAGACTGTTGGGGAATAGGGAATATGGAGAAGAACCATACAGTTATAAAATTTTCCAAATAACTCATTAGAAAACATTATACTTTGTGTTACAGTGTTTTCTAAGACTTAAAGAGAAATGGGGATCATAGTAATATTAAGAAACACTCTTTAAAAAAATTCTCATCTTAGTGTCTTGTCTTTGGAGCTCTTAATCCTACTCCTAGTTTTCTGCATTGATTTCTGTGATCTGCCATCACTTACTCCTGTAAATAGTATGAGTTATGACCAAACATCCTTAAGCGCTATTGTGACCTATGTTAACGGGAAGTACTGAACAGTCATCTATGGGTGTCAATTACTGAGGATGTGAGGGATGATGTTCATGCGAAAGGTACTATCTGTGTGAAAGTTACTTATTAATTGACTGAGAATAACCTTCTCTGATTTTTGATGACTGGGGCAGAGTCCGTAGAAAAGCTGACTGCCGTGCTGCTGCTAAAAGGGAGGGCAATGTTTTCTGTCCTGCAGTTGCTACACTCATCATGCCCAGAGCCTGTCCTACACTGGACCCATGATGCAGGGGCAAGAAGGTCTTATTCCCCCTAGTGCACGACGCATATTTTTTAAGGTGCTCTGGGGGTTTGGAGGGTAAAACATTTATATATTAACTTCTGTGAACCATAATAATGAGCCAATCTAGATGGCTCCACTCAAAAGCTAACCTTGCTGCTCCTACGCCAGTGAATAGAGCATTGCGATTGGATCAAGCCCGTGACCCTTATTTTTCTTTAGGATCTAGATCTATATCATCTGCATTGACAGTCAGCTTTGACTGGACAGCAGTGAATTTCGTTTATCTATATCTATCAATGTATCAATCATCAATCATCAATGCATGTATATATATATAGGAGAATTAAGGAGGCTCCTTAATTCTTTATACAAGGGCATCACTTGTATGCTGTTCCAGACAGTCATCCAGATATGCCTATGCATGACGATCAGAGTAACGATAAAGTTCATGCTTAATCTGAGGCTTCTGCCTCTATTAATAATTAAAATATCGTGTTGTGTTTAATTCTGTAACTACACCAAACAATCTTTCAAAACCATGGGCCTCATATCTTCTTGTTTGCTCAGTGGTTGGAACCGATTACAGAAACCCTTGAAAATGTTTGAACTTTGTCCCTTTCCCCCTTCACACACTTCCTAAAAATGCAAATGAATGATTAAACATTTTCTTACCTAAGAGTGTCTTTGAGTTTTGTGTTTCAGACTTTTCTCCTATTACTGAGAAAGATGTTATCTTACATTACATATCCTTTTGTAATGATCTTTTCAGAAAGTCTTGTTTTTATATTATTGAAAACCAAATGAAAAGTTGAAAGATAATTGGAAAATATCCTTTTACCCAGTGCGCCTAATTAAGATGATAAACAATCTACTGAGAGAGAGCGCTGCCCATCTTGGTGGATTCAGGCAGAGCCATTCGCAGCCAGTGTGTGGGCCTGTGGTAATGAAGCAGGAACAAGTAGGCGTCGAATGTTCCTTTCACAAAGCGAAGCCAGCAATTTCTCAAGGTTCTCAAGAAGTAGTTTGAGAATCAGGTTAAGATGTGAAGCCTATTTTCTTCATGTGAGAGTAGAAGACTGCGCCTCCCTAAACGAATTGCTTCTTTCTGTAGTGAGGTATGCTTCGCCTTGGTCAGGGTGGAACTCAACATTTATCTTCATTGGTGAAGAATCAATGCAAGTTAAATTGTACACCGTTTCTCTGCTTACTTTTATGGTACCGGAGCTTATATACCTCTTTTTGAGTTAGCATTAATAGAGCTATAACCTATATTAACAACCATTTCAATTATAAGACATAACATTTTACAAGAAGCAATTAGTTATAGGGGACTGGTATTGCTCAATGTGAGGGTGGATTTCCCCAGAAGAGAGAGGTGGGAATGCTAAGCAGGAGACAATACTGGCTGAAGGATAACTATGTGGGATATTAGGGGAGGTGAAGAGTTAGTAAGGGTAGGAAGCACCCACATTGGACATTCTCCCAAGTCCTAAATTTTGACCTCTTGAATTTCGCCGAATTAACAAAAAATGGATTATGGATAGAGCCCTGACCCCTAATCTACACTTTATTTTGCTTTCTCATGCTTGTTGGCTATGTGCACACACTGTGGGCTCACTTGGGAAGCATGGTGACATTCTAATAGACTCTGGAAAAGAGTGAGGACTGCCTTCAAACTCACATGGTCTACAGATAAGCAGGCATACCTCACGCTCTGTCATTGAATTTATGCCAACTCTTAGGGACACTAACGACAGGGAAGAACTGCCCCTGTGGGTTTATGAGACCATAGCTCTTTGAGTAGAAAGCCCCATTTTTTTTTCCGCAAAGAGAAAGAGGTGGTTTCTTACTGTTGCTCAACACATAACTACTATGCCACCAGAGCACCTTCCCTTCCCTTGTCAGGAGACAGTAAGGTCGCTTTCTCCAATCTTTCATTAGACTCCTTCATAAAGCAGCGAAAGCCCCAGAACTATCAACCAACCAACCAAACAAACAAAAATACCAAAGGAGCCTTTAGAAACTTAATTATATAAAATGATGATTCAGCACTTGCTAGATTGTAGACTACCAATAGAAAAAAAATGACTTTTCTCCTCTGGTTTTGTACAGAGATTGAAGGGAAATGTTGAGACAAGTTGTAGCAGTCACATAATCTACTGTCAACTTAAGGGAGGTAACAAGTTCATAAACACGCATATGTGTATAAGATATAATTTTATAAAAAGGGTAATTGTACATTAAGAAAGCATCCCAACCCAGTCCAGTTGTGTTAGTCTGGGTACTTTAGAGAAACAGATACACAGAAACTCATGGATAAGAGAGAGTTTTATATAGAGGTTAAGTGCACATCAAGAAAACATCCCAACCCAGTGCCGCCCAAGCCCAAGTTTCTCGAGGGCTCCTCACTTCCATCAAGGAAGGTGGTGTCATCTGCATATTGCAAGTTGTTAATAAACCTTCCTCCAGTCCTGATGCTGCATTCTTTTCATGCAACCCAGCTTCTCTAATTATTTGCTCAGCATGCAGATTGAAAAAGAAGAATTTGTAGGCTGATATTTTTCATGGTGAAAATATTCAGATTTGAATGACTTCATTCAAAGAATATTTTTTTGGGATTCTCACTGCCACTGTCAATTCTGACTCATATAAACCCTATAGCATAAGGTAGAATGGACCTCTTGAGTTTCCAAATTTGTAAATCATTGTGGGGTCGTAATTCCTCATCTTCCACACAGGGATTCCCTGGAAGATTAGAACTACTGACTTTTTGGTTAGCAACCCAAATTGTACCTCATTGCATTGTCTAGGCTTGTTTTGTTGAGATTAGTCACATTTAAATATTTTAGGACATGATATGATGAATTATAAAAAAAAGAAAAGAAAGTTTTTCAGATTATATGGGAATCACTTTTAGATACTTAGCTATTTTGAAATGCCATCTTCAACTGCTTAAATCATTAAATAGGTTCTCCATGATGTAACTGTGTATGTATGCATATACTCCTGTGTGTGTGTGTATGTGTGTACTAAGAGGCTTCAAAAATTTTATAGAAAAAATTAAGTAAGAGATAATAGAATATTGGTATGATATTTTTGAAGGCAACTTGCATATATGCTCATATGCACATATCCACTCTTTCTAACTGATGCAATGTATAAAATTAAATCAAATTTTATTTAGATGCTAAAATTAAAGATTGAAATGAGAACAATCATATTTCCAAACAGAGAACTATCCCACATGCCTACATAGGTAAAAACCACCTTTGAGAGCCATCAGGACAGGTTGACAATGAATACCATACACGTAACTGAGACCTAGGTATGGAGATTTGTGGTTCAGATGGAATTTAGAGTTCTATGGAATATCCACAAAGAAGGAAAGGTAAAACCACAGACCACCATGACATGAATTCTGTACTAGGTCCGAAGGGAGAAAAATATTCATTTTACTATACAAACCTCCTGTACAGGAAACCCAAACCAGGTGACCCCAGGATGAAGTTACACATAGCTACAAAGGCATTCTCCTGTTGTCGTTAGATGTGACTGAGTCAATTCCGACTCAAAGTGACCAGATGAACAACAGTGAAATGCTTCTAGGTCTTGCACCATTCTTATAACTGTTATGTTTGAACATATTACAGCTACTGTGCCAATTCATCTCCTTGAGGGTCGTTGTCCTTCCCGACCGTCCAG
>NW_022111373.1:24614907-24619584 GCF_000313985.2 Echinops telfairi
ACATATTTCCCGATGGTCTTAGGAACCAAGACACTGTTCCTGTATCCATCTCCAGACGGGTCCACCCACATGCAGATACTCCCACATACGAGTACCTGGTATGAAGACTGTTACCCATGCTGCACCATGCTTCAAGACAAAATTTAATTTGTGTAATTAGAAATAAATATTTTACAGTATATAATTGCATGTTGTTTTTGTGATCAATCACTATGTTTTAATGATCAATTTATAACAATGAAAATACATCCTGCATATCAGATATTTACATTATGATTCATAGTAGTAGCAAAATTACAGTTATGAAGTAGCAAGGGAAATAATTTTATGGTTGGGGGTCACCACCACCTGAGGAACTGTATTAAAGGGTCTCTGCACTAGGAAGGTGGAGAACCACTGCTAGAGAGGGTCGCTTGTAGTAAGAATTGACTAGATGGCAATTGATTTCTGTGAAGCATATTTGACCAATGCAAAGTGCCCATTAATCGCTTGACTTCTGCTTCCATAATCTTTGATTGTGCATACAAGCTAGATGAAACCCTTGACACTTTAATCTTTTCTCAGGTTATCATAATGTTGTCTGTTGGTCTAGTTGTAAGGATTTTGGTTTTATTTACATTAAGTTGTACTCTAGATTGAAGGCTGCACTCCTTGACTACCTCCAGCAAGTGCTTCAAGCCTTCTTTACTTTCAACAACTAAGGTTGTGTCACCTGCATTTCTCAGATTGTTGTTAAGCCTTGCTCCAATCCTGATGCCAAATTTGTCTTCATATAGTCCAGCTTCTCGGATTATTTCCTCAGCATATTGGTTGAATAAGTATCATGAAAGAATACAAAACCGATGTACAACTTTTCTGATTGTAAACTGTGCAATATTCTTTTGCTTTGTTCAAACGACTGCCTTGTGGTCTATGTACAGGCTTCCTCTTAAGTTCAATATAGCGTTCTGGAACTCCAATTCTTTGTAATGTTATCCGTAATTGGTTATGATTCACATTGTCAAATACCTTGCACAGTCAATAAAACATAAGTAAACATTTTTTATGGTATTCTCTACTTTCAGCCAAGATCCATATATCATTAGGAATGATATCCTTTTGCCATGTCCGACTCCTTCTTGAATTTCTGGCAGCTCCTTATCTATGTTTTTCTGCAACTCATTTTGAATACCTCTCAGCGAAATTTTATTTTGATGATATTGGTCAATAACTTCTTCATTCTTCTGAGTCACTTTCTTTGAAACGGATACAAACATGAACCTCTTCTGGTCAGGTGGCCTGGTAGCTATCTTGTGAATTTCATGGCACAGATGAGTACGTGCTTACCGTGCATGCTGCCTTCGTTTGTTCAAATAGTTCAGTTGATACTCCATAAATTCCTGGAGCCTTGTTTTGCTAATGTCTCCAATATAGTTGGAAGGTCATCCCTACTGATCGTATGTAGTTCTTGAAATTGTAGAAGGTATAACCAATCTTTTTGACACAGTGATTCTGTGTATTCTTTCCTTCTTTTGATGCTTCTTGAATCATTCAATATTTTCCCCATAGAATTTTTCAACACTGCAACTCCAAGCTTGCATTCTTTTCTTCTGTTCTTTCAGCTTCAGATATGCTGAGCAGGTGCCTTTTGGGACATTATTTTAGAATTCCACTCATAGAACATTTTATCACAATGCTTGGTCTTTGAGAGCTGCCTTTGGAATGCTTTGTTCAGCAATTACTTCATCCTTTCTCCCATATGCTTTAGCTATTCTAAGTTCAAGATTACATTTCAAATTCTTTTCTGACATTCATTTGGATCTTTTCTTTCCTGTCTTTTTAAAAATTGGGAGTTTATACAATATCATTCCATAGTTCAATCACATCAAGTAGTATTGTACAATTGCTACTACAATCAGTTTCCAACCATTCGTTTCCTTCCTGGACTCCTTGACATTGGCTCCCTTTTACCTGTCCCTCCAATGTATTTTTGTTTCCTTCATGTAGAATGTTCTTGATATCATCTTAAAACTTCTACAGGTCTTGTGTCATTAGTGTTCAATGTGTCAAATCTGTTCATTAATTAGTATCTAAATTGAGATGAGCATACTTAAGGTTGTATTTTGCTTCTTGGTGACTTTTTTTTATTTTCAACTTTAACGTGGGCTTACATGTGAGTCAATTGATTATCTGTTTCAATTAGCGTTCCTTCGTCTGTATTCCAACTTTCACATTCCAATTGCCAAAAATTAATGATGCGTCTCAGACTGAGAAGTTGGCATAATTACAGAATTTCTTCATCATTAGCTTTCAGAGTTGGTGAGTAGGTTTGAATAATAGTTTCAGTTGTTATATATGCAAGTCCTTGGATGTGTGTAGATGTTATCCTAGAGAGCATTGTTCTTCTAGATGGATCTTGAAATGTTCTTTTTGACAATGACCATTATGCCACCATTCCACTTGAATTTGTCATTCCCATACATATCATTTTACAACCATATGTAAATCATATGGTTTTCTTTGTGGTAACAAACTCTTTTAGAAGAATTAATACCAGACTAGTCCCCAAGAGTTGGAGATTAAAGATGTCCCAAA
Organism: Echinops telfairi; assembly: GCF_000313985.2. Taxonomy (NCBI): domain Eukaryota; kingdom Metazoa; phylum Chordata; class Mammalia; order Afrosoricida; family Tenrecidae; genus Echinops; species Echinops telfairi. Next base: position 24,617,482 of record NW_022111373.1, read on the forward strand.
TGTCGAACTCTTTCAAGAAGCTATTCTTCTCCATTTCTTCCCTACTTCTCCCTTGAGTATGTCCCCTCATGCTCTGGGTTCTGCCATTCATTACAATGTCCCACAAAAATGTCTCACATGATTGTGAGTGCTATTGAGTCCCATATCTAAAGGTCAGATAGAAGTAAGCCAAATGCAGCTTTCAGAGACAGAAGCCAAAATGTTCAAAAGCCATAACAGACATTGCTGCTAACAAAGCTCAGTCAAGAAATAGAGGTTTGGAATTTGGGGAGAGGGGTTGTAGAACTAGCTGTATAGTGGAATCAACATTTATATCCCATCCAAGGAAAACAAAGGATGTTGTCTTACTCTAGTGAAGTAGTACAATGATCTTAGAGTTTGTTCTCTGAGGAAATGAAGTATGCAACTTTGTTCACACCCTCTACTAAAGTTACATCTAACGCTACCTTAATCTAGTCCATTGTAATAGTAGATAATGTCCTCCAAGATTATAGCGTAGGGCCCAGAATTTTAGTATATCAATATATTTAAGGAATTAAGGAGCCCTGATGGGACAGTGATTATGTGCTGGGTGTTGATCCTCAAGGCCCTCAATTTGAAATCACCAGCTACCTTGAAGGAGAAAGATGGGGCTTTCTACTCCTGTAAAGAGTTAGTCTCTGAAACTCTTAGGGGGCAGTTTTACCCTGTCTTCAGTTCACTATGACTCAGCATCCACTTGATGGCAATGAGTAATAAAATAAGGAATTGTGGCTAGAAGGGCCCTATTAATTGACTACAACTTAGTCCTGATATAAAATGGCAATGCTAGTCTATTTTATCTGACAGATGGCTAGAATACCAATATTTATGTGTTGCACTTCATTTTTGATGAATTCCAATGTTTCTAGATTCATACTTCTGTATATTCCAAGTCCTGATTGCTAAGGAATGTTTATAGTGATTTCTTCTCATCTTTGCCTGATGAGCCAAAGAAGGTCCTAAAGCTTTATTCTCTCCTTGTCATTAAGGTGCACTACTTTGAGGAGGCAGTTCTTTCTCAGCCATTTTTTGAATGCCTTCCAATCTGAATAATTTGATTTCTTCACTTTTTCTGTCACACTGCTCTTCAAAAGGTTTTCAGTGGCTAATCTGTCAAAAGTGCATAGCCTAATGCTTCTTTGTATTCTATTCCTGTTCTGGAAACTTGGCTCAAATCTGTTCCCATAAGTGATCCTGCTGGTATTTGAAATTTCAGTGACATAGTTTCCACTATCACAGAGAAAACCCAGCGCCCACAATACAACACACGGGCAGACAATTGGCGGAGGTATTAGCCTAGGACTTCCAAAATTCCATCTCCTTTAAGATAGCTCTATCTTCAGACTTTGGGTCATGATTTACCAAGTATTAAAGGGTAATGGCCCAGCTTTCAAAGACTAACGAGAGCCATGGCATGAAATGGAGAAGACTGCTGAGAAGACAGAGAATCTGGGAAAGACTTAGATGGACTGATTGATAAGAGACATTTGTTTTGAGCTACTAACTGCTCCCAGCTGGCAAGTCCTTCTTAGAGATTCTACATAGAATGTTCAGGAGATTTTGTTTTGAGCAAACATTTCTTATAACTCTAAACATTATTGTTCTTTGAATCCTACAGTGTGATGCATATTCCAATATTATTTATTAAGGAAATGCATTATCATGTTATGGCATGACTTTATCATTTACTGCCACCAAGTCTACTCCAAATCATAGCGCTCCCAGTGGAAAGAGCAGAATTGCCTATTTGCTCATGTTGTTAGGTGCCATTGAGTTGGCCCTGTCCCATAGTAACCCTAGCACTAAACACTGCACAGTCCTGTGCCATGCTTACAAATGTTCTTATGTCTGAGCCCATTGTTGCTGCCTCTTTGTGTCTCTCTATACCATTGAGGGTCTTCCTCTTTTTCACCACCCCTCCACTTTACCAAAAATGATGTCCTTCTTCAGAGAATGGTTGGTCTCTCCTGACAATATGTCCAAAGTATGTAAAACAAAGTCTTGCCTTTCTTGCCTCGGAGGAGCACTCTGGCCTTACTTCTTCCAATACATATAGTTTTATCCTTTAGCAGTTCATGGTAC
>NW_022111373.1:24621050-24622007 GCF_000313985.2 Echinops telfairi
ACCATATAGGAGGGTAAAGTAAGGAACAATATCATGAGAATGTGATTAGGACTCACCTATAGCTCACAAGGGTGGAGGTCCCCCTCCACCACTAGAAACCTAGCCTCCCAGGCTCCTTTGTGAGGAAATGAAGGATTAGTCCTTAAACACTCTCTTCCCGTTCTCTGCTCCTCACATTGTTTGCCTTATGCTCAAGCTTCAAAAGTGCCATAGAGGCTGTATGATTCTCCTTCACATGCCTTAGCTTTCTATAGAAGCAACTCCTGATAGCCAGGACAAAAATTGTGATTATGAGCAGCACTGATAGGCTGGAACCCAGGCTATGAGAAATACTTTGAACCCAAGCACGAGGATCTAATCCTTCCATGCCATCCACCAATTGCTTAATTATATCAGAGCCAGGAGATGCGTCTAGTCTGTCTTTGAATGTATAGAAAATATCCCTTTTAAGTTGGTCAACATCTAATGAAAAGGTTCCCTTAAACCCTTGCAAATGTTTCTTAATCAAATCCCAATTAAGCAATGTTACATTATACAGGTAAGGAGTTACACAGAAATCAGTTATATTCCAATTAAATAACAGCATTAACAAGTTCAAAAGCTTGATCTTTCAGCAAAGCAACAGTTGTAGTAATAGTCCAGTCACTATTGTATAAAATGTTCAGTTATGATTGAGTTCCAGAGTTTCTTTTAGACGGCATCCGTAATGGAAGAAATATCTCTGTAGTCAGTGATCACCATTCTCAGGAATCTGCGAGGTCTCCTGGACATTTTGGGTAACTTCAATAAGCAGGATGGGGTCACGTCACAGCATGGGCGTCCCTCCTTTCTTCTGGGCCTTGATGGCTGAAGAGAAATCCACCTATCTCAATTTGCCTGTGAAAATATAAACAAATCGCTCCTCTCTTTGGGGTGTCATTAACCTGCAAAAGGAATTATGGTTAAGATTGGGTGGCT
>NW_022111373.1:24634698-24636302 GCF_000313985.2 Echinops telfairi
TCTTATTATAATACAGTACATGGATTCTCAACTTATACAACTTAGAAACTTAGGAGATGAAACACTAGTTACACAAGCCAAGAAGACTGGAAATGTGGCAATACTTTCAATACCTTAGCTCTGCTACAGTGAGCTTAAGGTAAAGTCCAATTCACTTAGTGGTGTTTCCAATTTCAGTCCTTTTGGTATGGACTATAAATCATGTGTGTACCTCAAAATGACAGGGCCTAATGTTCCATTTGTCTTTAGCACATTGACTGGGTCACCTGGAGCTGGTCAGAAACTAGGCCAAAAGTACCAGTTAGGAACATAATGCCAGGTGTATTTTCCTCTTAGAGTCTGTATAAAAATGTTAGAGTTTATCTCAGTGGAAGGTCTTCCTACCCAGTTTACCCACAATCACCTTCTCCCACCCACTACTCTCTTGCCCCCTAATTCACGCCAATCCTCTACTCCTACTACTCTTTATCCGAGTTCTCAATAAGGTTCACTAATTACTCTGATCAGTGTGTCTGTTCATTGTGGATAACCATAGAATATTGCCATATGGCAGAAATGATTTATCTTCTCCCTTTCCCCACATCATGGGAAACTGCCCCATATGGAGTGAGGCCACGTGTCTTGAGGTGTTTTTTAAAGTGTTCAAATAAGAGGGCTACCTGTAGTTTATGGGATCTAGGCAGACACACTACCTCCTTGCTTGTAAAATCATATTAGATTACATGCCCTAGAAAAGGAAACCTCTTTTGTTTTGGTTTTTATCCTTATAGAAGTGGACTCTTGCAATATTTGTCCTTTGGTGATTGACTAACTTCACTCAGCAGAGTGGTTTCCAGGTCCTTCCATATCATGAGGTATTTCATGTTTTTATCTCATCTCTTTTTTAGGGATGCACTTTATTCCATTGTGTGCATGTACCAGGTTTATTTATCCATTCTTCTACTGATGGGCATTTGGAATGTTACCATCTTCTTGCTATTGCAAAGAGTGCTGCAATGAACATGGGCAGAATATGTCTGTTTGCGTTCTGTCTCTTAATTATTTGGCAGATATGTTGCTGGGTCATGTGGGATTTCTATTCCCAGTTGTTTCAGGAAGCACCATCTCACTTTCCACAGTGATTTTACATAGTTGCAATCCCATCTGCAGTGTATGAGCAGTCCACATTTCTCCACATCCTCTCTAGCATTTGTTGTTCCACTTTTTTTTTTTTTTTGAACCGGGCAATCATTGTGGGATTAACAAAATATTTTTATGAGTTTTCCTTCGTCTTGAAATGGCCTCTGCTCTAATCCCACCTGTCATGGGAAGTCCCAACCAACACTCAGCTTCTTTAAGAAGTTTTTCCATTTAAACTCTAGTTGACAGTGAATCTATTTTCACATGAAATTTCTATTTAAGTAGAGCTAATTAGTATTGTCATAGTGCTTCCCTCGTTTATAAAAGCACTTTCACATATGCAAACTATGCTAGTATGGCAGTATGCAAGACGATCTTCAATTTTCTCTTAAATTAGTGTTTATTTTTCCTCTGTCCTCTGTTTTTACATAGACTACCTTTAAAAACAACAGCAAACAATTGTAAAAGCAGAGACTGCTTCTTAA
>NW_022111373.1:24637539-24646418 GCF_000313985.2 Echinops telfairi
TACATCTCATGCCAAGAAATTCATCTGACTGATTTAAAAGCCAGAATGTGTAATTACTAATTTAAAATAAGAAACTTAGTTATTAAGCAAATTAGATATATGTGACTATCTTGGAAATTCATTTTTTCAAGATGAATTGAAGGCAGAGGTGAACCAGAGGCAGAATAGCTGGTCACATGGCCAATGTATCAAATCACAGGACAGCTTAAAGAGTTTTGGAATAAATGAGTAGTATTGTACCAATTAATGTGATTTTTTACACATGACTCTACCTAAGCAGCTGGGATGTAGCCAATTAATATGGCCCTTTTAGCCATAATTCCTTATGTGATGTATTATAATTCTGGATGCTATGTCTATAATCCTATTTTGTAAGGAGTTATTTGCTATAGTAATGGGTAGGATTAAGGTGCGATTAACTTCTGATCTTAGTGGAGGGTGTCATCCAAGTTACTCACTCTACTAAAAGACAGCAATCACACCTCCATCATAGCCATTCTTCTGCATATAAGAGCTAACCTGGACACAGAACGAAATCCCAGTACCACTGGAAGTGGAGTGCATACAAGCTCTCTGCATGAAGACCAGAGGCATGAGAGATCACAGCATAGAGACTAGGGAACAAAGCAAAGGCCCCAAGTGGTGACCAAAGGCCAAGGCAAGGAAACTATGAGACAGAGCACAGAAGCAGCGTGGAAACTATAGGACTGTGAGACAGAGTGACTGTTGGACTTCCTGACACATGGTGGCAGAGGCCTGGGGACTACGGGGCTGAGAGGTCAAGGACTGGCGTGAGACAAGGCTGCTGTCTGAGGAGTAGTGTTGCTGTGCACTAGTGACTGTATCCTGTTTCCTGATCCTAACTTGTGAGAACTTGTTCACTTCCCTAACAAGCCCTGTGGTCATTGCAATGAACTATCAAACCCAGCATAGAGGTAGAGTACCATGGGAGGAATGGTTGGTTCCAGAATAGGTGAAGGAAAATGGAGCCTGCAGGCATGTCAGACCCTTGCCTTGTGGCAATAGGGAAGCCAGAGGCAGTCAAATATGCCTTCCCATTCCTACCCTATACAATTTACTGCACTGCCCAAATAGAAATTGGCACCTTTTCTGATTCAATAGGCAGCACTTACTAGAGATTGATTGATTGTGTACGTTCTCAGTTGTACTGTTTGGTGGAAATAAAAATCAATCCTTGTCACTTGCAATCTATCTTTTTAAAATTCCTTTCCAAAATAAACATTTAAGATGCATTGTTAGGTTAGAGATGGTGCCTTAAACCTCCTGGTCTCTTGGAAAGAGTAAGCAGTAGTAAATATTTACCTGTGTTGCATTTTATTTTTTTTATCCTGAATCAGAGACTTCCCTCTCCTCTCTTCGACATTCTAGCTTTACATATATCATATCTGAATCTAAATTAAATTTTGGTACCTAAAAATCCTGTCTTAGGGTGGTATACCTTTCAAAGTCAACCTCTTGCTGAAAGGTCTAAAACATTAATTTAATAGTACCACCCATCTAATGCTAATATAATCCCAGACATAAATTTAAGGTTCCTTTTCTCTCATAATACTTGAAATCAATCATAGATTCCTGGCCAAGAAGCCATTCTGTCATTTTAGGAGATTTTACATATCTCTGATCAGATCAATTATATGTTAACTCAGGATTCACATGGTGTTAGAAGAAAGTATCCAAACCAGAAGTCCTATGTTGATATCAAAGCTTAATGCTTAGATAATTAAAGCATTTTCTAGTTCTTCACAAATTCTTTGTCTGTCTGTCCTGCTAAATTTATAGCAGATTGAGGCCTGGTAGAGCCCTAGATTCAAGATCTAGCACTCTGGCACATGGTTTGCATTTAGTTGACATTTTTTGAATGTGAAAGTTCTCAGGTGATTTTTATAAAATAACTGCTTGTGGAAATGGATGGAAGGTAGACCTAAGAAGTTAGTTAAGCCAGCAGTGGAGTTAACGTAAGTCCTTTAATGCGTAGGACTAGCACCATTACTGCTAATAACTGGCCTTCCTTTTTCTAAGGGTAGGATTTCAATATTGATTCAACTTCATATTTGAGAGTAAATTGACAGAGTATCAGTTTGTCTTACAAGAAAATGTTAGAGTATATTGCTTAAGTATTTGGATTTGAACACTGTCAAGAAGTATGAAATTATCATCATCAGACTAGCTAACTGTCCTTCTCTGTTTGGTTAATGTATTGAACAACAACAAAATAGGATAAAATTCTTTTTGACATATTTTTATAAGTGTATGGAAATAACATCCCAATTTGTAATTATCCTTATTTTCATGGAGATGTTCTTGGCCATTGCTGTTCAGAAGAAGGCTATTCCTTAATATCTATCAATAGTGTCAAATGTGTGTGTGTGTGTGTGTGTGGTGTTATTCGTCATCATTGAATTAATTTCCACTCATAGAGACCCTACTAGTTCTGCTCTCTTCTAACAAATATTGTCAGTCTATTTTTGAAGCCACTGTGACAACCCCTTTTGTAGAGGGTCTTCCTCTTTTTCACTGACAATCTGCTTTACCAAGCACGATAACTGTGGTAGTTACATAGTCTCATGTCAACTTGAGGGTACTAAGAATGAAAGGGTGGAGTCTTGTCTGTCAATCAGGTCACAGCTTGATGATGCCTCTGTGTGGCCATGGCCTTGTCATGAGGATTCTGGGAACTTTTCCCCCCTCTCTCTCTGCCTTCATCTTCTTGTTAACAAGTCATGGGAGACTTGCTGCCACTCATGGAGCGTTGGAGGAGCCATGTGGAGAGCCGTGCCAGTGCTGAGATGCTACCACCGCAGCAGGATCTACAAGACTTTCCACTCACCCGCCTGTGATCTTCCTTCATTTTACATGATTTCATGTGGTTGTGTGAGTCTGAAGAGCTATTTATGGACTAATATTTGAATTATGGTCTAATATTGGATTTGTTGACTTGCTTGGGACTGGGCTGGGATCTTTTCTCTCTTACACATATATGAGTGTCCATGGATTTGCTTCTCTAGCCAAACCAGACCAACACAATGATCATCTCTAAGGAATAGTTCTTCCTGACAATGTGTCAAAAGTCTTTCCAGTCTTGCTTCTAAGGAACACCTCGCATATGCTCCTTCAAAGGGAGATTCACTTGTTCTTTTGGCCTCCAATGGTATCTTTAATATTCCTCACCAAGACCATAATTCAAATGCATCAACTCTTTTCTGGTCATCCAGCTTTTACATACATGAGATGATTGGGCTTGGTCAGGTTTAGGCCATAGCTTAGATCAAGTTTACCTTACTTAGTTATCAAAGTAGCCTATTTGTTTTAAAAACAGATCTTTTGCAAGAGATTTGCCCAATGTAATATATCATTTGCTATTTTATCTACTGCTTCTATGAGTATTGCTTGTGGATCCAAGAAAAATGAAATCCTTAAGGACTTCAATCCTTTCCCTATGTATTATGATGTTGTTTATGGTTTGAATTGTGAGGACTTTATTTTCTGTATGTTGAGGTATAATCACTAATGCAAGTTTTAGTCTGATCTTTGTCAGCACTTCAAGTTTACTTTTGGTAAACAAAGCTGTGTCATTTGTGAATCATAGGTTGTTAATCAACCTTCCTCCAATCCTGTGCTCTTCCTCTCATAGTCCAACTACTTGGATTCTTTGCTTAGAATATATGTTAAAAATGTATGGTGAAAGAGTATAGCCCTTAGTGTGTGTGCATATTCTGTTTTCTTGAGTAATCACCAAAGCTCTTTGTTTTTAAGAGCCATTATCTCCTCTAAGTGGCAGTGCAAAGTGTGTTCTTCAATATTATCTTACACTAATTAAATTGAATGAGGGAGTGAGAACCTATTCACAGTGTAGAAGCTAATGACCCAGTACATTAGTAGTGATAGGGAAGGAACATTTGAAGACAAATGTCTTATTTTAATTGCACTGTTGCACCATTTGAATAGAGAGTGGCATTTCTTTCAAATTGTCTGTAAGTAAAGTCTATCATTATGTGAATGGTAAGCATCATCTATGTCTCCAGACAAACTAATGTTTAGTAAACATTTTTTTTTCATTGTTGATTATATCCATTCAGGGACTGTGAAATCAGTGTTGTTAATGTAATTCTAAATTGATATCAGTAAGTTAAAGTTATTATATTGTTTAAAAATTAGGCAATGTGAGAGCCTTAGAATTACCCTTGAAAGAATAGTTTATTTGTATTTTAAATAGCAGTACTAATTAACAACTACAACTAGCATGTAGTACCCCATGACAAACTTACATAGGAATAACATAATATTCAAGAAATTCCATTTCATAAGAGTAGAGTTTCAAGTCTCAGCACTTAAAAAGTATCTGGTATATTCATAGTAATTATTTGCTGAATGTATAAAAGACAGATACCATATTATCTAACCCTTCTTATCATGAATAGCTAAGCTTTATTTAAAAAATATTTACTGTCTTAATTTATTAGAGTTGTATTTGATATTTTTCTTAGTCAAGATTTTCTAGAGAATGAGAAATAAGAATCAGATTATATACTGTATTTATTATATTAACCTATGCTTGTCTATTGAGATAATTAAGGTTTATTGTGCCAACCTGGCCAATAGATTTATCGAAGGGCAGAGAGATAAATGGCTCGGTGAGCCTAGCCTTTTCTGGTTCTCGGGTGTTTTGCTCTCTGATGGTTGGACCAGGGTGCTGCTGACTTAGGCAGTTCCCTGCTTCAGCTGGCAAGGCTAACTTCCTGTGAGACATCCCTGAGGAGAAGCCGCATGGTCCTACCCTGATGCAGCCCTAAGTGCAGGAGCAGCCATGTGGAGACCTCTGTCAGTGCTTAGAGGCTTACACATTCACTGACTCGGCTCTTTCCTCCTGCAGTTGGCATAATTGGGTGTGTTTTGTGAGATGGAGGAGGACTTTGTAGATTGGTGACGAACATATGGACTAATGTTGGATTTATGGGCTTGGACAGCACTTGGTTGGGGTGCTTTCTTAATGCACACTTACCCTTTATATACAACTCTCTCTTATATACTTATGAGTTTCTGTGGATTTGTTTCTCTGGTCTACCCAGATTAACACATGTATAATATAAATATATTTATGTTTATTATATTTTTAATAGAGACCAAGGGAAAGAAAGCCATGGGGGAAGGGAAGTAGGAGATTGACGAGGAGAGTTTATTTATTTCAAAGGATTAGCAACATAATTGTGGGTGTTAGAAATCCCATTGAAACTTTCTGTTTGCTCATGGCATTGTGGGAGCAGGTAAGTAAAAAATATGTTAAGTCACATGCCTAGTTTGGGACTTCTGTGAGCTTGTGACCCCAAATCTACAAGTCGGTAAAAGCAAGAGGGTAGAGTCAAAAGAGAGGATGAGTCCTACCTAAATGTCTGTTTAATAGTCTGGAAGCAGACTACATCATAAGGAAATCTTCTTTCAACTCATTTCCTTCTTTGTGCAGCACTTGTCGAAACCACAGGGAACTATTGTCTAGCCAAGTTTACTTATAGACAACCATCAGAAAAACATAACATTAAAGATATACCTATTCTATTGTTCCAGCGTCTTATCTAAAATATTAAACATTGTTAGATTCCTGTTACATGTTAGAAAACGTAGGTCCTGAGAACATAGGAAGGTTGGCCACAGTCATACGATGATAAAATACTTGCTGCGACTGTCATACTTTTAAGCGTTCTCTTCCATCCCCTTCTTCCAAAGATGTGGTAGGAAACTTTGTTATGGCTCCATTTGAGCAAGAAAGGGAATCAAAATATTATACAAATACATGGACGAATCATAAATGGACTCAAACTGTAATGTAAAATTGGGTTATAAAACTTTTGTATAGTAAAAAACCTTGAGGTACTTACTCCTAGTAAGAAGTAGACTTCTTGAACATGATGAGATTTTGACATGCTGATGTCTCAGTAGCCACTATAGTAAGGATTATCTGTAAATGTGCTCTTTACATGTACATATAGATACTTCTATCTGTGTACATTTATGTACTCACCCATACTATCTGTATGCATTAACATTGACCTGGTATATTTCCTATCACCTCTTTCCTTTAAGTTCATCCTTTCCTATTAGCTTACTTCTTACCAACTTTTATATATGTTTAATTTTCTCATATCTAAAATAAAACACTTTTGCATCATAAACTTTTTTTCAATAGCATTTGAAACTGTCAACCACATTTTTCTTTGCTGTGCTAGTTACACAATTTCATGTCAACTAGATAAAAGAATGAAGGGATGTAGTCTAGCCTGTCAACCAGGTCATAGCCTGATCATCCCTCTTTGTGGGAGTGGGCTTCTCATGAGGAATCTGGGAATTTCATCCCTCTCTTGATTCTTCATCAGAAGAGGTGGGCCCCCCTCTCTCACTTTCTCTGCTATGCCTTCCTGTTGTCAAGCTACATGGAGCCACACTGATGGCAGCCAGAGCCCTGGAGATGCTTTCACCACCACTGGATCCACAAGACTTTCCACCCACTGGCCTGTGATCTTCCTGCATTTGGCATCATTGCATGTGCTGCATGAGTCTGAAGAAGAATGTACAGACTAGGCTAATATCAGACAAATGCACTTGATCTGAACTGGGTTGAGAGGTTTTCTTAATATATAATTGCTCTTTGATATAAAGCTCTCTCTTACACACTTATGTGTGTCTCTGGTTTTGTTTCTCTAGTCAACCCAGACTAACACACTTGCTTTTCATGTAAGCACAATTCCCTAATTTTTTCTACCTCTCAAATGATTCATGTGGTGCAGTGCTTATGCTTTGGGCTGCTGACCACAAGATCAACAGTTTGAAATCACCAATATTCCTTGGGAGAAAGAGTTGGCTTTCTACTACCATAAAGCGTTAATAGTTTTGGAAACTCATGAGGGACAATTCTACCCAGTTTTATCAGGTCATAGTGAGTTGGAGTTAACTGTGGGTAGTGAGTTTGGCTTGGTTTTATTCACCCTTTACATATTGCTGTCCTAAAGGCAATCAATCTAATCTACCCCTTGGGTTCAAGTATTATATTAATACTAACTACTTATATCTCTATCTTCCATAAATTGAGCCCTGTACATGTCAAGACCATCAGTTGTCTGTCTCTCGGCTTGCTGTACTGTGGTGGATTCCATGTTTCCATGATGCTGAAATATTTGCCACTCATATTTCAAATAACAGTAGAACCACTCAAGGTGAAATGGTTTCAGTGGAGATTCCAGACTTAGACTGCAAGAGGAATTTGGCTGTTCGTGTGTGAGGGAATAGCCACTGGAAACTATGAACAACAGCAGAATAGTGTTAACAAACAGACAAACAAACAAAATGCCAGAAGAGTGATTCCTCAAGTAGGAAGGCATTCAAAATACAACTGAAGAAGTGCTGGATCCCCACAGTAGAGGGAACTGAAATTCTGAACACAGGACAGCTTTTAGGACCTTCATTTGCTGAAGAGGCATCCTCAGAATAAAAGGAAACAGCTGTAAATATCCATTCATAATTTCATACATTTCATTCCATGTATGAAATTATGAATCTTGGGAAATTGGAAGTTGTCAAAAATAAAAAGGAATTCATAGATCAGCGGTTTTCAACCTGTGGGTTGCAACCCCTTTGGGGGTGTCAAACAACCCTTTCACAGGGGTCCCCCGATTCATAACAGTAGTAAAATGACAGTTATGAAGTAGCAATGACAATAGTTTTATGGTTGGGGGTCACCACAAGATGAGGAACTGTATTACAGGGTTGCAGCATTAGGAAGGTTTAGAACCACTGGCATAGAATCGAGTTTAAGTGGTTTGGCATTTTCCATTTTGAATTGAACAATCATTGTTTATTATTCCAGGAAGGAAGTCCCTTGCATCATCAAAAAAGATCATTTTAAGATCTATCTTGGAGAATAATCCTGAAGTTGACAGGATTGTATCTATAAACTTATGATTGGAATGTGAAACTTGGAAACAAAGAGGCAGGACCAGTAGTTGGAAAATAGGACATTGGTGATTGAGCTGAAGTGAGAGATCTCATGATGGAATTTTGCAAGAACTACCATTTCTTCATTGCAAATACTGTTTTTCAACAATAAAAGTCATAGCTATAAACATGGATTTATCCAGATAAAATTAACTGTATCTGTCGGATGAGACAATGAAAATGCTCAATATCTTTAGCCAAAACCAGGGGAGGTACTAAATGTGAACAAACCATTAAATTAATTTAATTTCCCTCATGAAATATAAGAAAATTAAAAGAAATACATGATAGCCAACATATGACCTTGAATATATCCCACTTGTTGTTAGGCAACATCTGAAGAACAGAAATGACACATTAAATACAAATGACAGAAGATCTGATGAGTTGTGGAATGACCACTGGTGAGTTGTGGGATGACCACTGGTGAGTCGTGGGATGACCACTGATGAGTCGTGGATGACCACTGATGAGTCGTGGAATGACCAAAAGCTTTCTTCATCCTACACAAAGAAAGTAAAAGGTCATTAAAAATACAGGAGACAAAGAATCGACTAATTCGGATATCAAGAAATTCTCTGAAACTTGGTCCTGAATGTAGAGCAGCTAAAACAAATGGGAGACATGGTGAAGTGAAATTGCTGAACGGAAAATTCCAAAGAGCAGTTCAAGAAGGTAGACTATGATATTGAAATGTACAAAATCTAAAGTTAGAATGCCATAAATGAAGAACACATACAGTATACCGCAAACTGAAAGAGTTGAGCAAATTCAAACCTGAAGTTGCAAGATTGAAGTTATTAAAAAGTATTTAAGGATTCAGGAAGCATCAAAAGAAGATTGCGATCCAAATTGGTGGGGAGGTGGGTGTGGGAGAC
>NW_022111373.1:24647808-24661874 GCF_000313985.2 Echinops telfairi
AAATAAAAGATCAATAAAAACCATTTGAAGAGGTAGTATATGATAAAGAACTCATGGTACTGAAGGAATAAGCCATTAGCAAAAGCCATGGAAGGCATTAGTGAGGAACAAGCCTTCAGCAATGGATGCTATACCAATAGAAATGTTTCCACCAACCAGTGAAGCACTAGAAGCACCCATCAATGCCAAGAAACGTAGAAGACAGCTGCCTAGTGAACCGATAGGACGATGTCTGTGTTTGTGCCTATTTCAAAAAAATGGTGACCAACAGAATGTGTAAATTTGTGAACAATTAATATCACATGCAAGTGAAAATTTGGCTGAACATTACTGAACAAAACTGACATAGCAGTATAGTCACAGGAAACTGCAAGAAATCCAAGCCACATTCAGCAGAGGCTTTGGAACAAGGAACTTTCTTGCTAAAGTTGTGGCAGACCTTGACTGAAAGCAGACACAACTAGAAAGACACTTACTTTTGTTTTATTGACTATATAAATGCATGCAACTATGTAGATCATAAGAAACCATGGATAGCATCAAGAAAACTAGGAATTCTAGAACACTGCATTGTCTTCATACAGAATCTGCACTTAGAACATGAGACAGAATAATAGAGCAAGTTAAAACTCTGTGGTTTAAAATCAGGGTAGGTGTGCATCAGGATTATATCTTTTTCCATACTTACTCAATTTGTATGCTGAGCTAATAATCTGAGAAGCTTATCTGTATGAAGAAAAATACAGTATTAAGTTTAGAGGAAGACATTAACAACCCATGATATGAAGTGGACACAACCATGCTTGTTGTAAGTGGGGAGGATTTGAAGCAATTGATGAGGAAATTCAAAATCTGCAGTCTTCGGTATTCAATGTAAAGAAAACAGAAATCGTCACAAATGAACCAAGAGTCAGTATTATCATCAACAGAGAGAAGATTGAAATTGTCAAGGACTTTGTGTTGCATGGATCGATGTCGATGCTTTTTTTCATATGATTTATGGACCTCTATGTTAATCAAATCCCTGGGTAGTATAAACATCTAACTTGATAGACTGATAACACAAAAGTTGGAGGTTTGCCTCCACCCACACGTATATTAGAAAAAAGGTAAGGATATTTGTTTCTGAAAAATCATCATGGAAAATCCTATAGAACACATTTCTACTTTGACACCTAGTGACTCCGGGGGTCACCATGAGTGTGAATTGACTTGGAGGCAACTGGTAGGTTGATGATAGTATTGGTACTAAGTTTTCAAATATTTTGACAATGAGAGAAGTTATAGAGGGACACAGTTGCTACGTTGCTACAATATTCTCCAGAGAAGAAAAGTAGATAAAGCATTTGATTCTATACATAATCCTTGCATGAAATTCTTAGATAGGTAGAGGATATATTTTGAAATACTTTTCCTGTGATTCCTTCAAGACAGTTCAGAAATTGAGTGGAAGGCAAAAACGACTCCAGGAGTCTAAATAGACACAGAGCACTCAGATCTTGAGTGTTCTCAAGAGTTTGGGGGATGTTTCCTGGGGGAAATATAACCACGAAAAATGAATTTTATTATTTCTTTACAACATTCCTGCTAGGCCTTATATATGAGTGTCACCATAGACAAAAACTAAATCCAGCAACTGATTTCTATTTTTACTTTCATTAAATGTTAGTAATGTAAAACAAAAAAGAAAATCAACAACAGAAATGATTTTTCACTTAAGGGTTTCACATGTAACCTTGTGTTCGCTCAAGGAAAACACTTCAGAATGAAATAAACCAAAGTCTTTCACTTCCAGACCTGCTTTCTTCACAATTAAACCAGTCTGCCTTAGCAAGCTATTTCAAAGACGTATTCTGTTTGAAGCAGGCTTCCCACTCAGTGTGAGAGGATGTGGCTGATTATCTTCTTATAAACAAGGGGAAGACTTTCAGGTGTTCTCACTTGGAAGAAAAATTTAGTTGAAGGAGAGTCAGAAATCTTTGGGCTATAAGAAAATAGTCCTGAGAAGAAGCCATGAAAACAAAATTCAGACCACAAAGGGTATTGGACAGATCCAAACAAGATGCATTCAGAAAGTGCTGCTGGCGTGATTCCTTCTAATAACTCCAGGCCTCTTCAGTGGAGTGTGTGTGTCTCAGGAGAAAGTCCGAGCAAGAGCACACTAAGCAAACCCAAACTCAACTCACTGGCATCCAATGGATGCCAATCACGGCGACCCTATGCAACAGGGCCGCCTGTGAAGTTCTGAGACCGTAGCTGTCGAAAGCACCAGCACTTTCCTGCAGCACACCTGGTGGTTTCAAACTGCTGACCTGGCAGATCACAGTCCAATGTGTAACTGCTACACCACCACCAAGGCTCCAACTATTTTGAACCGTGCCTGATTTTCTAAAGCAGAGAAGCCCTAAGCTTTAAGTTCGGTTTTTGCTGAGGTGTTTGGGGCCCAGCAAGGTCAGGGAAAGCTCTCTAAAATGAGTGCCTCTCCTGTAGTCACTGGGAAAAAAATGAAAGAAGAAAATTTAAAACTAAATAAATAAGCAGACTTCCATAAATAGCAAAGGGGAATATTTGTGTATGGAATGGTCTCTTCCAAGGCAGGCATAATCTGATCCAGCGAAGATGCACTGCGATCACTTTACTTATCTCCGTTTCTCAGATTCATTTCCTTGGTTTAACCACCAATAGAAAAGATTGAAGTTGTCAAGGATTTCATTTTACTTGAATCTACAATCCATGCTCAAAGAGTCATAGTCAAGAAATCAAAGGACATTATATTGTGCAGAAGACATTTTTAAAGCGTTAAAGACTAAAAATATCACTTTGCGGACTAAGGTGCTTCTGACCCAAGCCATGTTCTTTCTAATTGCCTTGTATGCAGAGGAGCGCTGGACGATGGGTGAGGGAGACTGATGGGTAATTGATGCATTTGGGTTATGGCATTGGTGCAGAATATTGAAAGTATCATAGATTGCCATAGATTGAACAAATCTGTGTTGGACTTATGGCCAAAATACTCATTGGAACTGAGGATAGGGAGATTTTGGTCATTTTGCCCAGAGGGACCGGTTGCTGGAGAGGAGCATGATGCTTTGTAAAGGGTCAGTGGTAAAAAGAGGAAGGAAAATGAACTGACGCAGGGACTACCACAACGGGCTCACTCATGCTTACTGCGTTGACGATGGCTCAGGACCAGGAAGTGTTTCCTTCTCCTTTACCAGGGTCACTGTGAGTCTGAACGGACTCATTAGTCGCCTGACAACAACTACAAACTCACAAAAACGATTTGGTCCATTTGAGAAGTGAAAGCTTGGATTAATTATGTAAATGTAGCTGAACATTCTCAAAGCTTTGCCCCGCTCTGCATTTTAAACCCAATCCCCAGATCCTTCCCTTTGCATTATGCCCAGCGTATCATCCATTTTTCTTTTAGATCTGCTCCCACCAACTTCTGACCTGTCCTGTTAAATCTTTTTGGAGTTTTTATAATTTTTTTCTCTCTCCAGGATTGTTAGGCTGAAGACCGATCTTCATCTTTCCACACCTTCTCTAGTATTTTAATTGCCATAAATATTTAATTACATATTTTGATATGCATGTGTATTTACTTAAATGAAAGAATCTGAACTAACATAAATAATAAGACTTCAGGTTTAACTAATATGGAGACATAAGAGATGATCAATTGGGAAAAGTCTACCAAAACATGAATATACTTATTTCTCCTTTTAAAAAATGAACTTAATATTATCATTCAAAAATAGCAATATGGATGCTTACTGGAACTTAATTTACTTATTTTAATTGCTAAAATGCTTCTATTTGGGATTCTCATAAGTACATGCATGATTTGGGGGAGAACTTCATCTTCTAGAAATATCTGCTTTGACTTTTTAGAAAATGTGTAAAGCAGAATTAGACAGTTTATTGTAAAAGCTAGTAACTGTTACTTCTTTAATTATCTTTTTCCTTGCAGTATAAATACTCGTATGCTATGCTGATCAATGTTTTTAACTTTATTCCATTTAACAATCTGCTGAATGCTCCCTGGAAGCGTGTTTTATTTCATAGATGGAAAATAATCCTTTAGGCTCTATTTAAAATAACACATCCTCTTTTAACTTGAAGGCGGCTCACTTACTGTGGTTTATTCTGAAAACCTCTCCTTATGAAACTTTCTCCTGATTTCCTTTGTGTAATTAAATAAGAAGCTCCCTGCTTTTGCACCTTGAGGCTTTCACGTTTCTGCAGTTGCTTTTCACACACATCGTAAGATAGAACCATATTTCTAGTCTGTTTTCCAGTTAACATTGCCCTCCACCAATACATGTAAATAATCAAATCAGTGGACCCCATTGTATTAATCAATTGCAAAGCCAATTGAAAAGAGAAATAAGGGTTTCTCTCTTATATTTGTAAAGGAAGCATTGAGAATGCCATTGATAAATGCAAACCAGTAACTCTGTTTTCTAAGGAAATAATTATTTTGATTTATGAAGATCATGGCTTATGTATCAGGATTCTTTTCCCATTTTGCATTATTAACAAAATGGTCTTCATGTTTCTCTTCCTTATACCACAGTCAGTGCACGGCCTTATGGGCACCCACTCATGAATATGAGGATATCCTTCGGATACACCGTGGGTGAAAGTTGAGAAAGAAGAATTAAATGGTCTTCATTTGCCAACAACAAGGACTAACAATTTGCTGATTCATTCAGTGCTTGAGTAAAAATCCATTTTGTTGAATCATCTTGAATTATGTTGGGAATCACTGTGAGTGCAAGGTCAACTCAATTATGTTAGTGTCTTATGTTTGACACTGGTTGGCACTGAGCGAAATCCAACCTCTTTGCTCCAGATGACAGGCATGAGGGGTACATGTATTTCATTTTTACTACTACCACTACACGATCCTACCAGCACCACTACCAGTGCCAGCAGGAAGACCGGCACCATTACCACCATCACTCACAACTGGTACATCTACAACACTAGATATCTTTGATATGATGCTCAGAATACACTAGGCATTGTTCTGATTATTTTTCATTTAGCATTCACCCCAATCCTAAACCCTCTGCACGGAGTTATATTATTTCTAACTCATAGTCACCATATGTTAACCTTTACAGGGGATGCAAATCTTTATGGAGTAGATAGTCTCGTCATCCTCCTGAGGAGAACTGTTGATCTTGCACTTAGCAGTCCCATCCGTACCTGACAGCACCACTCACAGCCTTCCCTGCAGTCCCATAACATAGCAACTATGTCTACATCACAAATATATAAAGAGCAGAGAACAATTAAGTAATTTGTCCAACATCCACAGCTATTAATTGGCAGAAACGGGATATAAACTTTGGCTTCTAGCTCCAGGCTGTGCATTACCCAGGATAGCCACTTTGCATTTAATTAATAACACCATACTTTATATAAGGTTGAAGTATCCAGGGAACATTTGCTTCATTTATTTTAATGTAGTGGTTTCAGGGATGTGAGCATATTCACCAGCATAAACTACATGTATGATCATAGAAGGGAGCTTTAGAAAATTCCTTGAAAAATTTCAAGAACTTTTGGTAGCCCCTTTATCTTTTTCTCTTTTCAATTAATAACATGAAGTCCACCTACCTATCTTTACCATTGCTATCTCCTTTTGGAGATTTTCCCTACTTACTCTTCTTAATGCAACGGGCCTATTTAGCCCATAGGGTTGGGTCATCTTCCAAATAACCAGGTTGAAAATGAAATCATATACTCAGCATCTTCCTGCTTGGTATTCCTCCTCCGTGTTAGATGATGTTACTCTTGATGTTGTGTCTGGTCATCTCACAGCTCTTGTCTCTTGTTACAATTAACGTCAGTCTGGTTCAGTCATTAAATGGGGTTAATGACCACCCCCATATAATGAACCAAGCCTGTGCTGATGCTACCAGTGGCATACAAAGAACAAAGCAGATACATGCTCCTCTGCTTTTGGAGTCTACATTCGACTGGGAAAGACTGGCAATAAAGAAATAAGCTGACAACTAAATACCATACTTCCAGGTTGCAATTAGTTCTTGAAAGAAGAAATAGAAAGCAGGGGCAGTGAGGCTATTTAGAAGGAGCCTTAGTGGTGCAAGGCTGAAGGACGTAAGTGTTAACTATTAAAGTCAGCAGTTCAAACGCATCAGCCCCTCTGTGAGAGAAAGTTGTGACATTTGTTTCTAGAAAGATGACCAGATTGGAAAACCCTCAGAGCAGGATGTGATTCAGAGGCTACTTGAGGGAAGTTTTAAGCATTTTTGGCAAGAGGTGTTTCCAAGACCTGTCTTAAGAGACTGTTTCTTTTGTATGTGGTTACTATATTATTATTTAAATCATTTATTGGGGGCTCTTACATCTCTTACAGCATTCCAAACACCAGTTGTATCCAGCATATTTGTACATATGTTGTCATCATCATTTTCTAACCATTCACATCCTATTTGAATCTATGGTATCACCTCCTCTTTCTTCCTTCTGACCACCCTCCCACCCTTGTGACCCCTTGATAAATTATAGATCATTATTGCTTTCATATCTTACACTGACTCCTGTCTCCCTTTACCTACCCACGTTTCTGTTGTTCATCACCCTGGGTGGGCTGTGGATTATGTTCAATAAGTTTCCCCTTCCTCCCCTCTTCCCCCACAGGTTTCCCCTACTCACCTGGCATCACTACTTCCATTTCTGTTCCTGTTCCATGTCTGCTCCTGATCTGGATTCGTGTAGTGGGAGCTCTTATCTCTTCTCTGTGCCTATGTACATGCTTCACTCTAACCAGAACTGAAAGGTAGAATGGGGGTCATGATATTTTGGGGGGGGGGGTGAGGAAGCCTCAAAAAACCAGACGAAAATGTGTTTCATTGGTGCTGTTTCATCATGAGCCCTGGTTGACTCATCCCTTCCTGTAACCCTTCTGTGAAGGGATGTCCTATTATCTACAGATGGGATTTGGGACTCTGCTCCAAACCCCATTGTTCTTAACAATATGGGTTTATTGTTTTGTTTTGTTTTGGGTCTTCTGGTGCCTGTTACCTGATCCTGTTGACACCTCATGACCACACAGGCTGGTGTGCTTTTTCCATGTAGGCTTGTTGCTTCCCTGCTAGATGGACGCTTCAAGCCTTTAAGACCCCAGGCACTATATCTTTTGAGAGCCTGGCAACATCTGCTTTCTTCATCACATTTGCTTATGGTACCTATTTTTTCTTTAGTGTTTGTTTTGGGAGGGAGAGCATCACAGAATGCCAAGTTGTTAGAACAAAGTGTTCTTGCATTGAGGGAGGGCTTGAGCAGAGGCCCAAAGTCTGTCCACTTCCTCAATGTATTGGCATGTAATTATATGTACATTAACCAATACCTCTATTTTTATGAATTAATATATTTACATAGGTGCACACCTATGTTTATACCTCTATTCATAGCTTTGCTTTCTATATCTTTCCTGTTTCCTTTTACCTTCCTCCTGCCCCACCATCATGCTCACCCTTCTTCTGCCTCTTAGTAATTCTTCTCAGCTAGATTGCTGTTGCTCCAACACCACCAGAATGTCTACATCCTCCTCATTGTTGATTTTAATTCCATAGCTGTTCCCCTGTCTATGGTGTTGTTTACTCACCACCTCTTTACCCCTCCCCCCCACCTCAGGTCCCTCCAGAACCATGGGTGCATTGCATTCTCTTCAGGTTTGCGTCCCATGTCTATCTTATATTGGTAGGCAAAACAACAATGACAGAGACAAAACAAAAAGAAAACAGAAGATTCACTAGAAAGAGGAAAAATAAAGGAAAAGAAAAAAACCTAGCATAAAACCCCCAAACAAAACAAAACGGAAAAGCATACATAATGTCAGGTCTGTCCACTGACCTTTACGATTATCTCCCCACCGGTCCAGGGGGTTAGGGGATTCTGGGAACTGCCACTCCTAGCTGGAAGTCTATTTTGGGGGCTCCTCAGGAGTTTTGTGGCTTAGCTTTGCTTCCATTGCTGATCTATTATGTTCCCTTTGGGTTCACCCCACTGTGGGGTGTTCAGACCAGACTAACCCTCTGGCGTGTGTCCCCATTATTGCCTTCTGTCGCAGTGTGCTTCAGTGAGGGGACATCATATCTTGAGCTGTTTTCGGCTCTACGGTCTTCTCTGTGCCTTAACAACTCCATGTAGGGACATCATCCTCAGGGCTTGGTGTGCCGATATGGGGTCTAGACCCTCACACTCTTTTTCCTTTTTGGTTTGCTTCTGTATGGGCATGGCAGGCAAGAGGTGTTTAAAAAAAATAAATTAAAAAAAATATATATATACACACAATATATATTTAGCACTTTATGCACATGTCCAATAAATTAATAATTCAATCTTACCTATATATATACAATATATTTAGCACTTTATGCACATGTCCAATAAGTTAATAATTCAATCTTACCAAGAAGAGTTGTGTTCTTGTCATCATATTCAACTTTAGAACATTTTCTTCTTCCTTGTAGTCATTGTTATTCATGTAATTATATATTTTTCTAATTGTGGAGGTGTTTGTGTTAGTCTCGGTAGATGAGAGAAACAAATTCATAGACGCTCATATGTGTATAAGAAATAGGTTTATATACAAGAGCAGTTGAATATCAAGAAAACATCCCAGCCCAGTGCAGATCAAGTCAGTCTGATATTAGCCCATATGTCTGATACCAATCCATAAAGTCCTCTTCCGACTCACGAAACACATGCAGTGATTCCGAATGCAGGAAGATCACAGGCCAGTGGGTGGGAAGTCTTATGGATCCAATGGCATTGTAAGCATCTCAGTGCTGGCAGGGTTCTCCACGTGGCCTCTCCAGCTCAGGGCACTTAGGTAGCTCCATATGTCTTGTAAACTGCTATGTCTCCCAGAGTGTGAGCAGAGAGAGAGTGTCTCCTGCCTCCAAGAAGGAATACAGGAATTCCCAGAATCCTCAGGTGAAGGCCATGCCCACATAAAGTCCTCACTGGCTATATCCTGATTGACAGGCCAGACTCCACTCCTACACTCTTAGTCCTCAAATTGACACCATATTATGTAACTATCACAGTGTTTTGCAAACCAATTTTTGTGATTGTGAAAGTGTTCTAATGTTAGCATAAGGTGATGCATTCACAAAGTTGTGAGCATCCTGAAAGACGGATTTTTGGAGGATTTTATAGCACACAAGTGACATCTTAATAGATCAGTTAGAAGCAAAAAATAAGCAGGCATTGATTGACATCAAATAGCCTTGCGATTATGAGTGGGTTATTCTGCATTTTCTACTTTTGAGCCCTTTGAGGATTTGTAAATTGGGTACATTTTCAGTTTCCCCCATTGGAGTGGGGTAAGTAACTGTAAAAATTGCATACAGGTGTCATCTGACCTCGTTTGGCTTTATGAGGAGGCCAGAGAATCACATGCAACAACCTCAAACGGATTCCTATGCAGCACAAGTCAAATTGACCTCCATGCCTCCTTCTTGCTGTCCCTCTCACAGCACCTTTGACTTCTCTGTTGTGCTCAGTAATTGATAGCAACGGGCACACAAAACTCACAGATAATACAATTATAGACTTATTAGAGAGTTAATAGGTTCAATTGTATTGTGAAATTGCTTGGTATGGCTCTTCTATCCATAATCTTTGGTGGAGTGAAATTGTTTGGTATGGCTCTTCTATCCATAATCTTTGTAACTCCCATTCAGTCACTGGAGGTGAACATGTAGATATGATGTATGGGATTCATACCTTTCAGGGATTGGCTCAATTTACCATTCAGCTGGATAAAAAGTGAATCGTCTCGAAAACATGAACAGAGATTCTAATAACCACCAAGAACAATGAGCAATGATTGTAGAGCACATCCATGGTCCCTGTGAGAAGTGGATGTGGTGGCGACAACATGAGACAGTGCTGGGCTTTCCAGTCCATGTGTCAAATGAAACTGAGAGGGTTTGCGGCTGGCTTGCTAGTCTGGTGTGCCCTTTGGGCATTTACTAGCATTAAAGGAGCTTTGGAAGTGTTGACTAAGCAAGGCAGAGACCAAGTGGTGACATGGCTGAGAGATTGAGTATCAGAGAGAGACACATGTCAGCACAGATGAGAAGAAGCAGTGCACCAAAATGACTGAACCCTTAATCCTTTATGATCCTGATTTGAAGTATGTTTACCTTCTGTAATAAACCCTATCATCACGAGTGTTGTCTATGAATTCTATGTGGCTGTTGTAATGGATTATTAAACCCAGCAGAGAAGTACTCTAGGAGAGGCAATTGGTGTCCGTGTCAGAAAAAGCAGGGTGCATGGGGGAGGCAAATTAGTAGTTGGATTCATCTTTTCCTGTGTAGCTGGCTAGGATTGGCTGTGATTATGCATTGGGCTGCTATCTGCAATGAAGCAGTTCTACTCAGTCCTATAAGGGATATTATGAATCAACATCAACTCAATGGCAATGAGCTTTGGAATTTGTGTTGCTGGAGAAAGTCATACAAGAGGGTACCCATTCCCCTTTCAAAATTGAAATTGCTGGGGTGGTGCTGGGCAGAGTGAAGCTTTCTTAGTATGCATTTTTCCTGCTAGGCCAGCATCCAGCAACTGGCTGAGAGTTAGTTTACTCTGGGGCATCACCTGGGAAGGTTCTCTGGCTGCAGTGAATTTTTTTGTAGAGGCAGTTTCGCTGGAATCTCATTTTTCCCCCTGATGGCCGATTTAAGAGAACAGAGTGCAGCTGTGAAATTTTGTTTCCTGCTTGAGAAAAATGCTGCAGAAACTGTTGTGATGTTGAACATAGCTTACAAGGGCAGTGCTATGGGAAAAACCCAAGTGTACAAGGGGTTTTCTTGTTCCAAAAGGGTGAACTATCAATTGATGACAAACCTCATTCTGGACATCTGTCAACTTCCAGAATGGATGAAAATGTCCACACATAGTAGATTTAGAGTTTGTTCCACCAGGTCAGACTGTCAGTCAAGCTTTCTACTGAGAGGTCTTGAAACGATTGCATAACAGTGTGCAACACAAAAGGCCTGATTTGTGGCAGACAGGGGACTGGTTTTGCCACCACGACAATACACTTGCTCACACAGCCATCTCAGTGTAACAGTTTTTGGCAAAAAAACGCATGCCTCTCTTGCCCCATGCACCTTATTCACCTGACCTCGCTCTGTGTGACTTTTTGTTTTCACAAATGCAGAGGGACATGAAAGGACAGTGATTTGATGACATAGAGGAGGTGAAGAAAAAAATAAGGGAGGTGTTGTCAGCCATGCAAACAAATGAGTTTTAAAAAATGTTTTCAAAAATGGAATAGCAGATTTGACAAATGTATTAAGTGTAATGGAGAGTATTTTGAAGGTAATAAGGTTGTTTTGTAAAAGAATTAAATACATAGCTTTGCGGGGATCCATTTTGTGAGGGGGGTACCTCTTTGTATATTGCCCCCACACTATTTCTTACATTTAAAAATCAGAAATGCTCAAGATACAGTTCTCTGGTCATGACAGTCTCTTCTCAGTCATACCTGCAGGCATGTCTCTTTTTGATTCAACTGCAGATTCCTTGGCCTCTTCCCTGCTCATGTTATATTACAAGGCTCTTTTAGCATTGTCTATACATGCTCAAAGCTCAACCCACTGTGTTATATGCTTCAGCCCGAAAGTTCTTGATTTCAAGTTCATGAGTCAGCAAAGTTAGCTCCCTCAACTAGGTTCCTGGAGGCACTGCACTGTCCTAGCGATCTCCCTTCCTGGGAGCACTCATTCAGTGGGTTTCAAAGCCCACCTGGGCTCTTGATGCTGCTGTTGATGTTGTCGCTGCTTCTCTATCATCTGTCTGTCATGACTCTCTCTCCGGGATAGAACAGGATCAACATACAGGTATCTCAGGTTCCAAAATGACACACTTTCCCCTGGCTCCTTTTTCTTCATGGTAGTGAAATTTACCTCTTGTTGCTCTGAAATGGCTCATTTTAAGCCCATTGAGTAATCACCATGTTAGATTGCCAGGTTTTTACAATCATTATGAACCCTGTCAATCATTTTTAAGTGAATCATATTTTCATATTTACATATTCACCTACCTTCTCTTATCCAGTTCCATTACAAAATGAGGAGCTATACAGAAGATGAATGGTCACATTTAAACAATGGTTTGACAAGTTACAAAGACTATGACCAGAAAAATCCTGTCAAGTAAATCACTGTGCCAGGGTTACCGATTTTCAACCTGCATTAGAACTTTCACAATTTGATAAGTATGTCTTCTTTGCTGATCTCTAATCCCTATGTTGCCATTGCCATAGCTTTAGGGACCTTCAGATATAAGCAAAATTAGATGTAGTTAATCTGTTTTTAAATCTAGAATCACATTTTAATTTTCATCTTGTGATTGCCACAATTACCATAAGTTAATGTTTTGTATGCCAACACCTTACTTAATATTCTTACCATTTCAAAAATTTTCAGCCAATTATCTTTGGTTTTCTAAGTATATAATTCTATCTCAAGTACATATTATATTAATATGTCTTATCAACATATTTTATTTCTCTTGCCAAATTTACTAATAGTTCTAGAAAAAATGAAATAATAGAAGTGAGTGGGGATATTTGATTTGTTAGTCTTGAATTTTAATGGAATGTGTCAAAGGTTTCACTATAAAGCATTATGATTAAATAAAACAACAAAAAAGTTGATAACCTAAATAATGGAGAAAAGTAAAACCCACTGAGTCAATTCTGCCACCTAAGGACACCATAGAACAGATTAGAACTGCCTCAGTGTTTCCAACACTAAAATCTTTATGAACGTGCATGTATGCTGCCACTTCTTTCTTGTGCAAAACAAGCTGGCCACATACAGAGACAGAGAAAGAGCTTTATTGTGGGGGGAAGTCAGATACTTGCTGCCAGACTGCTGTCTCATCCCACCATGGGGGGTGGGCCTGCTCCCTGATGCTGGAGCCTAAGGCCATTAGTTTGGTTCCTGTGGGCGGAGTTCACACCCAACTGATAATGGTTCCTATGGAGACCCAAAGTCTAGTTAAGCTGCTACCAGAAATCTAGGATCCGCCCATCTTGCCGCATATACACCCCAATCCCTCCTTCTGTAGTGCATATGTCCCTAGATCACCTCCTCCCATCACTGTAATACCTGTAGCACAACCCTTTCCTGTGACGTATGTCTTCACCTGTAATGTGGGGGCTTGCACGTCCCCAATGTCCCCAGAGAGTATAAAAGCTTGGGGAGCATTAAAGTTCTCTCTCACTCCCTCCACGTGGACCACCAAGCGGGGCTGAGGTGAGCATGCTGCCATATATATGCTTTCTATATATCTCTTTTATCTCTCCTGCTCTCTATAACTTTACTATAATACTTACTTATTATCGCTGTACAATTGCGCCTACCAACCCCATAGTGATTGTGCTAGGAGCTGGCTTCTTCTGGCATCATATATACCTGTATTTCCATCTAGGAGCCCTGGTGGCCCAGCTATTAAACCCTGCAAGCACGGGAAAGCTCTGGTGCTCTGCCCCTGTAAAGATGGCACCCTCGAAAGTCCCAAAGGGCAGTTTTACTCAGTCACATGGGCTTTCCATGGGTCAGGGACCAACTGGAAGGCAGCAGCACCAGGAGCCCAGGTGGTAGAGTGGGTACTCGATGGGTTGCTGACAGCAAGGTCAGCAGTTCAAAACCACCAGCCCACTGCTCAGGACCAAGGTGAGGCTTCCTACTACTGTGAAGCGTGACAGTCTCAGAAAACAACAGGGGCAGCTCTGTCCTGTCCTACGGGGTCACTGGGAGTCAGCGTGGACTCAATACAGTGAGTTCGGTTATAGTTATATCATTGTCAGCTTGAGGATTAAGTGCAGGGGTGGAGTCTAGTCTGTCAACCAGATCATAGCCAATGAGGCCTCTGTGTGGGCATGGCCTCCTCCTGAGAATTCTGGGAAATCTGGTACTTTCTCTTTGGAGGCGGGAGACACCTCCCTCTCTCTCTGCCACTCCCTGGGAGACATTGCAGCTGACAAGACACATGGAACT
>NW_022111373.1:24661974-24679235 GCF_000313985.2 Echinops telfairi
GTAGTGATTGTGCTAGGAGCTGGCTTCTTCTGGCACTTTATCTTCAGTGTTTAGAAGGCAAACAGATGTGGTAGAGCTTGGTGAGTGTGAGCAAGAGTGAAAGAGAGAAGTTTGGAGAGGCCAACATGATCTGATCACGCATTGCTTTCTAAACTGTGTTGAGTGGTGTCAATAGAGAAGGGAAAATAATTTGTCACTTCTCATTATAGGTTTCGTATTCAGGACATACTTGATTGCGCTGGTCATTGCAGGATTTCCTTCACAGCTCTGTTACCTCTATTGCTCCTCATTCTCCCTTCTGATGGACTAGATCAGTGGAGGTTACTGGGAGCATCAGGATCTAGGAATGGTGTTCACATGCATCAACTCAAATACATGTGAACACCATTCCTAGATCCTGATACTCCCAGTGTGTGGTGTTCTGCACTGGGCTGCGATCTGCAAGGTCAGCTGGTGGAAACCACCACTGGGGCTTTCTACTACTGTAAACAGTTACAGTCGCTGGCACCCCCAGGGGGTCGCTATGAGCCAGCATTGGCTCAATGGCAGGGAGTTTGGTTTGGGTTTAAGGACTATATTTTGTCATCTCAATTTACTTATCCTCTTTCCTTAGTCACGTCTTCCTGCGATGTAAGACACTGCTAAACCGGGCGTACTCGCTACCCGGAGTGCCATGAGTTGCCATGGGTATAGAGAATTTTGAAGAAAAAAAAAATGAGTATAGCCCTCATTTTCTCTATTTTTAAAGTCATATTCAGATGCTTGATCATTTCCCTTCTGCTTTTTCTCTACCTCACGGTATGCTTCCCCCTCTAATTCAACTTCTCTCTTCAATAGTCTTTGTAAACCAGGTTGCAACATGCAGTATATTTTCCAATTAAACAATATTGTGAATGGTAATTAAATTCCATGTTAGTTCATAAGCTTCAATTATCAGTGTAGATGAGATATATTAAGAGTATAACACTATATCACAGCAATACTGGTAATTAAACTAAACAGAAAGTATTTAATTAAAAGTAGAGTTAATTTTGTAAGAATAATTTTCATCTTTTATCATGTATTGTATTTCTATAACTTTCTTTATTTTCATTTTAACTTAATTTTTGGGTTTCCTATAACTTAATTCTTAGTTTTAAATTTATTAAACCATTCTATTCGCTCTTTTATTTAATATTATTTAGGGAAAATGTTAATGGATAAAATTTAATCAACATCCTTTCATTGAAAAAACAGATAAGGAAATTAAGAAGCAAAATTTCTTAAGTAAAAGATTTTCATCATTAATTTAGAGTAAGATTAGATAATTATATTATCTGACATGGTTGTTGCTAGTATCTTTTCAAGTGTCCTTGGCTAGAGATTTTTTTATA
The DNA here is from genome assembly GCF_000313985.2 of Echinops telfairi. Classification (NCBI taxonomy): domain Eukaryota; kingdom Metazoa; phylum Chordata; class Mammalia; order Afrosoricida; family Tenrecidae; genus Echinops; species Echinops telfairi. The sequence continues at coordinate 24,663,348 of NW_022111373.1, forward strand.
GTGATCTGATATTGAGCATTTTCTTCAAAGCTCTCTAAAAACTCACTGCCATCAAGTCAATGCTGCCTCATAGCGACCCTCTGGAGGTTTCTGTGACTGTAACTGTTCGTGGAAGTAGGAAGCCCGGTCTTTCTCTTGTAGAATGGCTGGTGGTTTCCAACTGCAGAGGAGCGCCTAACATGTAACCACAACACCACCCCCAAAGCTCAAATGGGAAAAATTCTTTACTTTTATTTTTTCTATAATTTCTGTTTTGAGCAGCTATTTTTCCCAAGTGGCAGCAAACTATTATCTGATTAGTATTCCACAACGGAATCTGTGTACCAGAGGGCTTATTGTCATAGTGTGGGTATATGGCTGGTTGGTTTTGGAGTAAGATATTGTTAGTCAAATGCACCAACTCCTTTGTGGGAGGAAAGATCGGGTGATCTGCTTCCATAAAGACAGCAGCCTTGTAAACCTTACAGCAAACATCACCACTGTATTGAAAAGTAAACAGGTGTTCTAAGTTTTTCCCGATTTATTTTATATCATCTGTTTGTTCATCTCTCTAACAGATGCTAATTCTAATGAAAGATACTTCCCTCTTTTATAAGGCATGTCATAGGATTTGGAATAATCAATTCTAACTCACAGGGTTTCCAAGACTATTTATTGTCTAGGAATTTGTGGTCATCATTTACATTATGTCTCATGGGAGCAGACAGCTTCCTTTTTCTCCTGCTGAATGGTTGGTTGGTTTGAACCACTGACCTTATGATGATCAATGTAAGGCTTATCTACCAGTGCCACCAGGGCTCCTCAAAGTAATGGCTCCTGCTATTTTGTAATTCTGCCACTATTAATAAAGTTGTCACCTAAAGGTGTAAGCATGGGTCTAATTTACCTCTAAAATGATGTGGTAGTTAGGAATTATGCCAAGTAGACAGTCCTGGCTAGAAGTTGAGTCAAACTTGTCGGTCAAATGGTAGCTTGATGACACCTCCCTGAGGGTGTGACTCTGAAACTGCCTCTCCCTTTGCCACTTCCCCTTCTTCCTCACTGGCACTACTCTGGGACTCTCTGTCTACCTCCATGGAAGGCCCCAGGTGAGCCACCTGATCCTGAGAGCTGTTGGCACCTTGCCTTGTGTGTTAGTCTGGGTGGACTAGAGAACCTATTTAATAAGTTGACTTGAAATTATGTAACTACCACACTTTGTATCGACACAATGCCTGTACCCACCAGCTTGTGATCTTCTTGCATTTTTTAAAATCCCTTTCTTGCATGATTAGCCTGCAGTTATGCGAGAATGAAGAGGGCCCTGGCTTGCCTTGTTGACCGGAGTTGGACTTTATATGAGATTTATATAAAGCTCTTTCTTAAACGTATATGAGTTTCGTTGGATTTGTTTCTCTGGACAACTTAGTGTCACAGAGATGAGATCAAGTGCTGAACCACCAAATGCCAGGGAACAACAGGAACAAACATGAGTGTCCTGGGAAAAGAGGTGCGTATGGTCACCTCATCTAAGCTGGCTGATCTTAATTCAAGGAAGCTAGGAGGGGAAGAAGAGTAAAGAGAGATAATTCCGTCTTTTCAAAGTATGACAGAATTTGTAATCATCAATTGTATCCAGATTTTCACTGTGAATTAGAATTGATTTGATGAGAGTGGGTTTAGGATCTCTTAAAGTCAAGGTATTTTTGGGTTAAGGATTATAAAAATTTTCCTGGAAGTGACAATGCTCAGAGTTAAGTCCTGAAGTTCAAGAGTTAAGTATCAATTTAAGGGAAGAAGGTTTTCAGATTCAGAAACCCACAGGAGAAGTTCCGCTTTGTCCTCTAGGGTGCTCTGCGCCATTGTTAACTGACTGGTAGTGAGTTTGGTACAATAAATAGAAATCCATGTTATGAAACCCAAAATGGGACTGTCAGAGTTCAACCCCCTTTATTAGAATTAAAATGTCCCAGTCTTGTTATAAAATGGCACAACTCCACCAGTGCATAGAAACTCTTAAAAGAAGAGTTATAATTCTTCTTATAAAGAAGCTTTGACTCAAATTCACCTCTGAAACATTTAACATGACTAATCTATTGATTTCTACATATTAAATTGTGTTCTGAGATGTTTATTGCATTATTTGAACAATAAAAATTTAGATCTTCACATTACTGATGAAAATTGCCCTCACACCTTCCATATGTGTGTCTTTTCAATTTTCTTTTTTTCTTTTCCATTCTTTCCAAGCTGTGTTCTGAGTTTTCAGTATCCAACTTGTTGTCTCTGTATATATCGCACAGCCCCTCCTACCAAAAGAAGCTTTTCCCCACCTCCCCACCTTCCCTCCAATCAAGTCTCACTCTTAGTAATCTTATAGGATAGAGAAAAACTGCCACCTTGGGCTTTCAAACCTTTACATATTTTTTTAAAGACTAAGAGTGACTGGTGCATTCTCACCCTTGACTTATGATTGACAGCTCAGTGTATAATCAACTAGCTACCATGGGTCCAAATGTAGCTTCTCTCAGAAGTCCCTTAATACCTAATTGTTTTCCAAATATTTTTTATCTTTTGATTCTTATCCTATAATTTTTTTTTGTTTAGCCCATCTTTTATTTATTTATTTCAATGATGATTTTTAGTTTGGGCCATAATTCTCTTGAACTTCTGTTTAATTTTTTTAATCTAAATTTTTCTCAGATTGAAAACTAGGATGATACATTAATAAATTAGTATAACTTAAAATTGAAAATATAGTGGAATACCAAATCTAAGAAACTAGAGCTGAAGCAGTCTATCCAAAGCAATTTTCTATCCCAAACAGCCCCAGTGTGGTAGTTATATACCATATATACTTAGTATAAGCCGAGTTTTTCAGCACATTTTTAATGCAGTTTTTGTGGTAAAATTAGATGCCTTGGCTGATAATAGGGTTGGCTTATACTCGAGTATATATGGTAATCTGTTGTCAATTTGAGAGGATTAAGAGTGAAGGGGTTTAGTTTAGCCTGTCAATCAGGTCGCAGCTTGATGACCTCTTTTGAAGGTGCTAACACCCCCACCAGTGCTGAGATGCTTATAATGCCACTGGATCCCCAAGGCTTTCCACCCACTGGCCTGTGATCTTGTATTTGCCATCATTGCATATATTTCATGAGTCTGAAGAGGAATTTAAGACTGGTATTAGACATATGGGCTAATATCAGATTTATGGACTGATCTGGACTGGGCAGGGATGTTTTCTCAATATTCAATTGCTCTTGTATATAAATCTCTTTCTTATATGAGTCCTATGAATTTGTTTCTCTAGTCTACCCAGACAAACACCTGGAAACAGACCTAATGCTCAGATCTCGAGAAAAAATATATATATATTTGGGCTACGTAGTATGTCCAAAATACTGGAGTCAAAGTCATTCATCCACCTTTCTGACTAGACTTCTTCCAAGATACATTTCCTTATTCTTCAGGAAATTCTTGGCATGAGTAATATTCTGCATCACAGCAATATTCAAAGCTTTTTCAATATTCTTCAATTTCTCTGATTCATTATCTAACTTTTGCATACGTGTGAAGTGATTGAAAATATGCCTTGCATCAGATGTCTTTTAGTCCTCAAATGACTGCTTTTTAAAACTTTAAAGAGGTCTTTTGTAGAAATTTTATCCTATATAATATGTCATTTTATTTCTTGGCTTCTATTTCCGTGGGTATTGATTGTGGATGCAAGTAAGATGAAATCCTTCACAACGTCAATGTTTTCTGTTTCTCCTGATGTTGCTCATTGGTCTGGTTTAAGAATTTCTTTTTTCTTTCTGTTGAGGTGTTGTCTGTAGTGGCTATTGTCTTTATCAGTAAGTATTTCAAGGCAGTTTTCTTCAACCAAGCAAATTTGCACCCTTGGACATTGCAGGCTGTTAATGTGTCTTCATTCCATCCTGAGGCGATGTTTGACTTGATATAGCTCAGCTTCTCCGATGATTGGCCAGGGTAGAGCCTCAATGAGCCAGAGAGTTGTTAGTGCCATCAGCTTGGTTCTATTCATGTTGATCGTATGCACAACAGAAGGAAACGCTGCACAGTCTTGTGACATCCTCACAATTGTTCCTGTGCTTGAGCCCATTGCTGTGGCCATGGTGTCAATCCCTCTCCTTGAGGGCTCTCTCCTTTTTTGCTGACCCACTATTTTAGCATGATATCCATCTCCCAGGATTTGTCTTTCTTGACATGTCCAAAATATGTAAGATAAAACCAGATAGTAAATAGCTAAAATTTCTACCTAGTTGGATTCATTTATTGAATAATACATTAATTAATTTTGGGGGATAATAAACATCTTGTTTTCCAATCATATTTTATAATAAATAGCTGTTTTTCAAGACAAATTGAAAATCTGTTGCTATAATTCCAACTCACAGTCTGACAAGCTACATACTAAAATTTTCTGAGAAAAGGCTTGAAGGAATCAACTCATATAATACATTTGCCTTTTGTGTTTCAGACAAGTTTTCTTTGTATAATTAACTGAAAGGCAATACTTGGTAGGCTGTCCCAGTAAATAGTTTAAGAAAATTTGTAAGAAAATGTGGAAAACTGAAAACTGGGAGGAGAGTTTATGCAGACAATCTCTCAACAATCTATATTAAGGAGTCTGGGAGGCTGGGACGGCTGTGGAGATGACCTTCATGCTTGTGGGTTGGAGATGGGTCCCACTCACATTCTCCTAAGTAAAAGTTATTCCCCTCAGTGTCCACCCATAATAATGTCAATTTTTTTGCAATCAATTGAACGTTGTTAACAATTTTTAAATTAAAAGATCATTTTATTGCGGACTCTTACAGCTCTTATAACAATCCATGCATCAATTGTATCAAATATGTTACCATCATTATCTAAACATTTACTTTCTATTTGAGCCCTTGATATCAGCTCTTCTTTTCCCCTCCCTCTCCCCTCCCACCCTTGTGACCACTTGATAAATTATTGTTAATTTCATATCTTACACCAACTTCTGTCTCCCTTCCCCCATGGTGGTTTCTATTGTTCTTCTTCCTGTGTGTGTGTGTGTGTGTGTGTGTGTGTGTGTTTATGTGTTGATCATTGTAATTGGTTTCCCCTTTCTCCTCTTCTCTTCCCACCTTCCCCCTCCCCCTCCTGGTATCCCTACTCCTATTTCTGTTCTTGGATTCCATGTGTCGTGAGCTCTTATCTGTACTTGTATACATGCTCTGGTCTAGCCCTCAGTGAAAGACAGGACTGGGGTCATGGTATTGGGGGGGCGGGGAGGAAGCCTCAAGGAACCAAAAAAAGATTATGTGTTTCATTGATGCTATACTCTGTCCTGGTTATTATACTCATCCCTTCCTTGTGACTCTTCTGTGAGGGGATGTCCCATTGTCTACAGATGGGTTTTCCGTCTCTACTCTGATCCCCATCATTCTCAACAATATGGTTTTTTTGGTTTGTTTGTTTGTTTGTTTTAGGACTCCTGATGCCTGTTACTCTAGGTAGTTAGCACTGGGGTGTCCATTATGCATGCTCAGGGGTTCCAGCTTCCGGCCAGGAAGGGGTGGTAGACCTAGGTGGGCATTACACTTGGATTGGCCCATCTGGGCCAGGTGAATTGAATTTAGCCTAGGGGTCCACCAGTATCATCAACCACACCTCCCAGCGGAGGCATTGAAAATGCAGAATCCAGAGCCCACCACATGACTTTGTTTTGTCTCTTGAACCGCTTCTTGGCAGGCTGGGCAGGGTGCAGGGTCCTGAGGGTTCCTGTGTAAACCTGAAGCTTCTTCTATCTTTCATAAAACTTACTTGGATCACAATCCAGGCTTCAGAGTGAATTCTTTCTGGTGCAAAGTCAAGGAGCAAGGTCGTTCTCCCTCGAGAGAGATCTGACATTACCTGCTCCTGTCCCCACCTCATGATTGCACGGGCTGGTGTGCTTCTCTGCTAGATGGTCGCTTGTTTAACTTAGAGCCTTTAATCCCCCAGATGCTATATCTTTTGAAGGTGGTTTTTCTTGCAAATGCATGGTTACTCACTGTACACTTGAAGGCCAACTACTTGAAGGTCTGCCTGGAGATTGTCTGCCATCAGTGCAATCAGACCGTATTGCTTGTCCCACCCTGAGTACTGCCCAGTTCCTTCCAATAAGGAACACAGGTTATTCCCTTGGAAAAGATTTCAAAGACACCTACGGCAAGGTTCGGTTGCCATCTTGACTCTAGAGCTTGCTCATCTTGTTAAATATGTGCCTGCTTGTCACATGTATGTCCCTAGTGCATTCTTTTCCTATTGCGTGTATACCCCTAGCTTGTTCCCCTCATGTGACGTGTACGCTTTCAAGACAACCCCTTCCTGGATGTGCTCAACATGGCTTGCTTGCCTGAGATTAGATATGTAAATCTGTGAGAGAATAAAGTATGTACATTCTCATTCTGATTCCAGTCATCATGGAAGCTGTGAGCTCTTGTAGACTTTATTTTGTCTGATGTTTCTTTAATTTACACCTCAATTTCAAAACTGCTCCTTGCTCATTCAATTGTGGGAAGGTTGGTCCCCCACAAGGAAGACTTCCTATTAAACTGAGGGTTACATTAAAGGTATTGTCAACTTGCCTTTCCAACTCTGCTCTAGTGGATTTGCGGTGAAAGAGCCTGCTTCCTGCTCTTCTTACTGGCATCAGATGGTATAGGATTGAGTCCTGGCATCCTTTACTCATTAGGCATGCCATCTTGTGGGGCCATTTCACTGGAGGTGCATTTAGCGCTAGGCATCCATAGTGTGCCCTTAACAGCAAAGTGTAGGCTGATGTATTTCCAAGTGGTTTCTCTGAAGAGTTCAGTGGAAAAGAAAGCCCCCTCTTATAACTCTTTTCACTCAATAGTGACCTCAATATGTCATCCTACATGTAAAAAAGAATCTAAAGTACAAAAACTATTGCCTAAATTTGAATGTACACTTCTTTTTCCAGTCTCTGCAACCCCCGATTTTGCTATCAGTCATGGTTGCTAATATCCCTGCTGTCTTCAACCCAGCTGCCAACTCTGTCAGTTACTGAAATATTGTTTATGCGGGAGCAATTTATTTTTTAGAGAGATGAAAAGCAGATCGCAGAAGCAGGCTATTGCCAACTTGTTGGAATGTATTCCAGTTGAAACATTTTAATGTAATTTTGAATTATTATTTATTATTTTGTGTTGATTAGTAAAGTACTTCTCAAATAATTGATTCATAAAAAGTATATGCTTAGAACACTTGGCCATGTTTCTTTATTTGTGTATGTAGTACATCTAATTTTATATTCATGAATATATTGGACATATGGAAGATGAATTGTGACAGTGCTTCTTTGTGACTTTTTTTGTCGTGCAACACTTATATGCTATGAATGACTTATATGCAGAGGCATATTTTAATGCATAGTTCATCCTATTTTTTAAATAGTTTATAAATTGCTTCCAAATAAATATTTACATTTATTTCTATTATTAAAAGGCTTGTGAGCATACAGGTAGGGAAACATTATTTTGCTTTTATTTCATTTAGTGATCTTTTTATGGTTCTTTCTTAGAACAAGGAAACAATAACAGACATTTCCATATATAACACATTAACCTTGATAGTGATTAAAATTATATCTAAAATTGGATTTTTTGCCTCTAGTTGTCTTTTTTCTCTTTCCATCTCAGGTATAGGCTTCTTTTGAGGTTCCCCCTGTTTCCTTTCTTCCCCCTTCCCAAAGTCTTTTACTTTCTGATTTAACACACACACACATACACACACATTCTCTCTCTCTCTCTTTCTCATACTCTCTCTCCTTACTTTCTTCTCTTTATCAGCTTCCTTACTTCATTTAGAATTTAGGGACATTCTAACTAACTTTTTTCTTTATGTATTGAATATCCCAGAAAATCATTACTTAATGTCTGGTATCCTGTACTAAGTAAGTTTAACTTGCTGGAGTATTTCAACTCAAGTAGCAAAATTGGAATGGGTCAGTGACTTCTAGCTTTTTTTCTTTTTCATTCTTGACTACTCTCAGATCTCTATTATATATTTTATAAAACAAATAATATCAAAGATTATTATAACTTTTCTTCAAGGGGAAGAAAAGCAATAGTCACTTACTTCTACTTTATAGCAGCAGTTAATATTTTGGCTTCCAGGCATAGTGACCATTGTTCAGTCTGACCTCCATTAACTTGTTGAAGAATTCCATTGAAAAGTTATGTTTTTTATTTCTTCACTGAAAATGCAATTAACCTACATGCTGTTTGAAAATAAACTTCCATTTTTCATTGAGATTATACAAAATAACAAAATATTAGATCTCTTTCTCTCAACAGAATGAGAAACATCCAATCACTTACTCAGAATGTTAGAGTGTTGGTAAAAATATATCAGAAAGTAACGACTTTTAGGTTTTAGTTTGCCACTGGTTTTCTCAGAATTGTATAGCAATCATCACAGTGGTATTGAAAAACTAGGGTATAGTTGAACCTATATAATTATAATTCTGACGTTTAATATAATTACATGCATACTGAGAAATTTATATACTGAATAAATCAGTGTCTTGGAATGCTCACCTTTTGGCTCTTTGTGGCTGTTTTATTTGACAGATTGGGAAGCATCATAATATATTAGCAAGAAGTACCTGCAGGAATTGTATTCAGATCACTTTAAGATAAGGCCTGTGATATAATATAGTGTCTGGATTTCTTCACAAGTCAAATAAGAGTCACTATAAAAATAAAACTTTTGATCATGTAAAAATAAGATTATGAATCCAAATAATCATTTTGGGAATTCTGTTAATATGTTAAAAATCAGTTACCATGTGTTAATGCTAGAAAAGTTAAACAAACTTACCATGTATTTTCTCATATGAAAGTATACAATGCTTTCTTATCATGCCTTATGTCTATCTTGAAAGGAAATTGGGGTGAGTTATGATGGTATAATTTTTAAAAATACATGTAAACAGCAATAGCACCAACAAATAATATAAGTCACCATGCTATTTTTTGCTTAGTTTTGAAGGAGTGGATAATTTAGATAGATTTTAAAATTAATCATATATTTCCCATTTCAGTTATTGGCTAGTGAGTATTTTAAGGGGATATGGAAATGAGAGGGAGATGGAGATTCTTGGTAAAATATATATTATTGGTCAAGTATATGTGTGAAATATAAAAAAAAATCAGGGAAATGCTGAAAACAAAAGAGGCATATTGTTTGTTTGCTTAGGATTACCTTCACATTAGCAGTAGACTGTTGTTAAGGGCCCCAGAATTAATTGCTTATATATCAGTAGTAACCTCTGAAATTAGCTTATCTGCCTCTGGTTTAGTTTTGTCAGCATACCCTTTGTATGATTTTTGTCCTCAAATGCAAATTATAACGGCATCTCTCAGTTTGGAATCCCCCAATGATATATCTTTACCTATAAGAGCCCCGGTTTCCAGTTGGGCTGCTAACTGCAATGTCAGCAGTTCCAAGCCATCGTTTGCTCCATGGGAGAAAGGTGAAGCTATCTATTCCTGTAAAGAGTTCCAGTCTTGGAAACATCCGGGGAAGTGCTCCCCTATCCTGTAAGGTCCCTATGAGCTGGAAAGGACTCAATTGCCATGAGATTTTATTGTGTTTATGTACTTATTTGGTGTCGAAGAGCCCTGGAGATGCTGTCAGAAAAGCATTGGACTTTACAGAAGTGGCTAACTTCAACTTTTTCTCATGGAGCAAATGATGAGTTTGAACTTTGGTGAGTTTCACTATGAAGTAGGCTCGTTTGATGGCATCGGGTTTGGTGTGGTTGGCATAGGATAGCCTATGCCCTTTCTTGTGGCGCTCATGCTCCTCCATGACGCCTACTGGTTTTCAGCCCCACCTTTGTTCAACTTTTTTCTCATTGCTTTAACTGATTATACAACCGCTAGCAGCCTGGAGCTCTGAGGATAGCCCTTGCCTCTGAGTCTTTGATGTGTTTCTTCTTCCCTTAAATGGACACTTACTCTTGGACTTAAGGACTTAGCTCTGCATATGGGGAAATGTTTATAATCCTTAACCCCCAAATATCTTGACTAAGAGACCCTACCAGGCATCCTCAAACTGCGGTCTGTGGGCCTCATAATTAGCAGATAAGCTCGTTATCCAGCCTGCTGGGTGTTTTTGCCCCGTTTGTTTTTTTACTTCAAAATAAGATATGTGCAATGTGCATAGGAATTTATTCAAAGTTTTTTTAAAAAAAACTATAATTCGGCCCTCCAATGGGTCTGAGGGACAGTGAACTGGCCCCCTGTTAAAAAAGCTTGAGGACCCACTGTAATTGCATCAGTTCTAACAGTGACGATTTGGACATGGCAAAAATGTGCCATGGCTTTCTGAGGTTTCAGTATTTGCTGCAGCAGAAACCTTCATCACTCTCCTGTGGAGCAACTGCTATATTTGAAATGCTGACATTGAGTTTAGCTGCTCAACGTATAGCAAACTAGGCCAACAGGGCTTTTCCTAATAGCTCCTACATGCTTTATGCAAAACACTACCGTATCACTTATTTATTTTCCTACCTTGTCAATCCTGCTGTTGTTATTGTTAGGTATCTTTAAGTTGGTACTGACCCATATTGACCTGAGGCAGAACAGAAAGAAATGTTGCCTCGTCTTGAACTGTCCTTACAATTGTTCCTATGCTTTATCCCATTATTGCAGCCACTATGTCACTCCTATCACTACAGAGGGCCTTCCTATTTGTCACTGCCCCTCTGCTTCACCAAGGATGATGTCCTTCTCCACAGACTGGTCTCTCCGAACAACATGCCCAAAGTCCATAAGATGAAGTCTCACTCTCCTGGCCTCTAAGGAGCACACTGGATGTACTTCTTCCAAGACAGAATGCTTTATCCAATTAGCAGTCCATAGTGCTTTCAATATTTGTCTCCAGCACCATCATTCAAATGCATCCATTCTTTTTCAATCTTCCTTATTTCCCTTTACCTAATACAACACAACACACCTTTTGATCTCTTGACTGCTGCTTCCCTGAGCACTGATTGTAGATGCAGACATGACATTCCGTCATTTCAGGAGGTAGCATATGACCAAGAACCAATGGTGCAGAGGAAGAATTTCAAGCTTCACTGAAAGCATTAGCTGAAAACCTGGTTCCAGGAATTGATGGTATACTCATTAAAATTTTTCAATGATCTGATGAAGTACTAGAAATATTAACCTGTGTATGCCAGAAAATTGGGAAGGCAGCTACCTGGCCAACTGACTGGAAGAGATCCATATTTGTACTCATTTCAAAGAAAGGTGACCTAATAGTCTGCTCAAGCACAGTAGGATCCTCAAACAGAACACAGTAATTGATAGCATACATATAAAAGTTTTATGAGGATTATGCAGCAACAGTTGTAGTAGCACATTGATAGGGAGTTGCCAAAGAGCCAGGCCAGATGCAGAAGAGGACATGGAACAAGATATATCATTCCTGATGTCACATGGATCTTGGCTGAAATCAGAGAATGCCATAAAGATGCTTACTTGTGTTTATTGGCTATGCCAAGACCTGTAAATGTGTGGGTAATATCAAACAACGCACAGCCTTGAAAAGAACAAGACTCCAAGAACACTTCCTTGTGCTCCTGGGGAATTTCACCTGATCAATAGGAAATTGTGGAAACAGAACGGAATACTGCATGGTTCAAAATCAGGAAAGATGTGCATCAGGGTTTTATCTTCTCACCATACTTATTCAATCCATATGCTGAACAAATAACCAGAGAAGCTGTATTATATGAATTAGAATTAGCATCAGGTTTGAAGGAAGGCTTATTAACAACATGCAGCATGCAGATGACACAACTTTGCTTAATACATGTGAAAAGGACTTGATGAAGCACGTGATGAAGAAAATCAAGCATGGAAGCCTTCAGTATTGACTATGACTCAGTGTAAAGAAGACCCAAATCCACACAAGTTGAACCAAAGGAAACATCATGATAACTGTAGAAAATATTGAAATTTTCAGTGATTTGTTTCTTGCTTGGATGCATAATCAAGCTCCTGAATCAGCAATTAAGAGATCAAAGGATATGTTGCATTAGGTAAATCTGCTGTACAAGACCTCTTTAGGATATTGATGTTTCTTTGAAGACTAAGGTGTACCTGACCCAAGCCATGGTATTTTCAATTGCCACGTATGCATGTGACAGTTGGATATTGAATTAGGAAGACTTAAGAAGAATTGATGCATTTGAATTGTGGTTCTGAAGAACCATATTGAAAATATCGTGGTCTGACCAAAGGACAAAGAAATTTGTCTTGGAAAAAGTATGGTCAGGGTGCTCCCTAGAGGCAAGAACAACAGGAGTCTGTTTCATTTACTTTGGATATGATGTCAGGGGAGGCCAGTCCCTGGGGAAGAACACCATGTGTGGTGAAGTGGAAGGACAGTGAAAAAGACTGCCCTCAACGAACTGGGTTGCTGCAGGGGCTGCAACAATGGGATTAAACACAGCACCAACTGCGAGGATTGTGCAGCCCAGACAGTGTGTCACTTTGCTGTGCCTTGGGTTCCTACGGGTGGTAGCTGACTCGAGGGCACCGAACAACCACAGTGGGATGGTCGTCACAGTAAACTTTAATGATCACTCTCAACCGAATTCAATCCATGCCTTCACCCATGTGCACCCCTTTCCCTCTGAAAAGGTGACTTCGTGGAATTTATAGATACCTTGGCTCGTAAAGCAATATTACATAATACAATCCATGGTATGTGGATCCTATGCCATTTTCCTCAGTACAAACCAATCGTGGCTTTGAGATTCTAACAAAAGTGGGTTTTTCCAACAGATACATTGGGGTATTTCTCTTTTTCTGAGCCTTTGAGAGTTCCCAGGGACATGCAGGTCCAGGGTCTGTCTTTCACTTTACTTCTCTTCTCTGGAACTGAAGTGGGTCACCAAACTTTTCCAAATTCATGGTTTAAGTCACTGTCAAAGGGAAACATAATGTTCTTCTGGATACAACTTATTCTATGCTATATAGAAGGTCATGATGGCTTCATTGCATTTCACTGGAGAAAATATTTATTTCCTCCATAACAAATAAATTTATGTGAAAATAGATGAATAAATACATTTGTGATTTTTAAATGTCACATTGCTTTTAAATTCACATTCTATTAGAAAATTACACAGTGCTGACATGAACATATCAAGGGTTACATAATTTTTGAAGTATCTTTAATTCTGTTTTTTCCTTTAACATACCTTTATTCACAACTATCCACAATGATTAGCTGTTCACTGGAAACCAAGAGTCGTGGTAGACCTAGGCAAGGTGATTAAACATAATCTCCATCCTCAGACAGCTCGTCGGTATAGAAAAGATATGGTTCCTATATTTACTGTCAAAGGATTGGGATATGATTCAATTATATCTGATAAAAATGTTCTAAGCAGATTTTGTTTTTGTTTTTTAATGCATGCATGACCTAGTGTAAGAATATTTGTTTAATGAATGAAATGGAAATTTAAATTGTTCCTCTGAAAACAAAATTATGTATAACAAGCCATTTTCATTTCAATGTGGGGAAAACTGTGTCCTACTAGTTGAAGAAAATAAGCACCAAAATAGGGTCTTCCACAAGGAAGGAAGGAATTTAAATTCCTTTGTAGCTTGAACATGTGCTAATGCCTTAACATTTCACATGGTACCAGAAGGTATTTCTGTGCTGACATTTAATAAATCTAAAGCAGCAATATAAATAATTAATAATCTACCTGTAGTAATCTTGATAGAATACAAGGAAAACAATCTGATTTTGGAAAATAAAATGGTTTGGCATAAGGAAAATAAAATGGTTCAGGATAAAACACTGACAAATAAATAAAGAATGATATAAATTATAAATTCATATATATGTATATGAATTTATAATTTTCAAAAGATTGAATCTTTTAAATATGGTTAATTATACTTAGTTATAGTAAAATATATTTGTTAATTTCTGTTTTCCTGGGTAAAATCATTTAGCTTTCTCCTCATCAAATTCCAAAATGTGACTGATTTGTGATTCATCTTGTGTTTGTGGTGGAAGTAGCAAAGCTCCTCTTCTAACTTCACAAAAGGAATGAAAGAGAATCATTATCAGCATAAACAGCTCAAAGCTCATCCCTATGAAATAGAGATCAGACGTATCTCCTGTCTCTAACCGTTTTTTTCCAATGTCTATACTAACTGTTCCCCCTACAACATTTTCTACTTCTCTGCTGAGTTTAGTAATTCATTTCAGTGGGCACGCAGAATTAAGAGACAATGCTCATGATTATGAGGTTTATTAAGGATGTAGCAGGTCAAAGTTCATTGTCAGGAATGACTCAGGATACAGCTCTTCAGTTAGGAAAGCTCCTCAACGTGCCCAGAGGCAATGTTCTCCCTGGATTTTGGTCCCTAGATCCTTTGGCCTCTCAGGCTTCCTCTCAGGCCAGCACAACCTTTTCCCTGTTTAGGCAAGTATTACAAAGTTCTTCATCTATACCATTCAATTACGAGAGGCAACCCATTCTAGCAGTAAACCTCAGCCGGAAAGGGCTATTTAATAAAAGAGGTTATTACTTCTAAATCTATGGGTTGGCAAGCCTAACTCCCTCAATAAATATATCCTTGGAGGACCTCCATACTAAAAGCAAGCCTCTGGCTCCAAGGTATTGAGCTCCCACATTCCAGAAAGGCCACCACAATTTCTCACGTGGGTCTTCTGATGCTGCTACTGTTAGCTCTGTGCCATTGAGCGTCATCTCCGGCCTTAGCAAAGGGACCTCAGGTCCAAAGGATGCGATCTACTCCTAGGTTTTCTTTGTGGTGGTAATCTTCCCTCTCCCTTCCACTTCGGAGTTGGCTCATTTTCAACTTAGCAGAATGGCAACACTGATCAATCCTATGATTAAGGTCTCGTATACCTTGTTTGCATGGTCCGACATCTACAAAGTGTCACACAGCTTATTTACTTTATCAGAAATTTCTCTAATCCCATTTCCATTAGACCCTAGCTGCATACTTCTATGTGGGAGTCCCAGACGGTAGCTATAAGTGATATATTCAGTAATTCACTGCACTGTGGCTCACTGTGGAATATTTCCTCAAACAGGCTAATTAGGATTTTAGACTGTAATCTTAGAAAATCTGATTCTGTCCCATGTTGTCCACGATAGGCTCTTTGCAATCACTTGCACTGTACAGGAGAAATAAATCTTAATTTATTCTAATCACTGTATGTGTGATCCCGATTCACGTTTGGGAATCTTGAACCCAGCTTAATCCTATTTATTGGCAATATTTCTGAAAATAGCACCTCAAGGCTTACTGTTCTTGCTTCTCTATCTTGTGAACAATTAACCTCTTTTTATTAAACTAAAGGAAGGATGAGGGTGGAGTCCATGGTGGGAACAAGAGAGCACATGTAGTGGGAAGGGATTGAATTGGAGTTATGGACATGGTTCTAGGCTTCAAATGCTTTCTCAGCCCCTGTTCCACACGCACTCAAGGAGGACATTGCCCTTCTTTGGGAGAAAGGGCCGATTGACGCCTCTCTGTGAATGCTGTGCTTTGTAGTAAGTCCTGATTGCCAATTAAAAGGATTTTTTTCTTTTCTTTTTAGTTTTTTTTGTAGAGCTTGTTTGATTTGAAGCCAGTGGAGGCATACGAGTTAATGGCAGTCCCCAGGTCTTCTGCAGAAGCTCAGGAAAAAGCTTGGCTCCCAGGATTCTGTAGTATGAGTTGGTCCAAGGGGTTTGCCTGCATACGATTTCCTGAATGAATTCAATTGGTTTCTGTCAAAGGAATTGGACCCAGTGGATCTGTTAACAGTGAAGTGCACATGGTATAGTGATTT
>NW_022111373.1:24680367-24682099 GCF_000313985.2 Echinops telfairi
TGGTACAATCATCTCCAGAGGGGCTGCCCTTCAGCGAGTCATCGGTACTTTATAAATGTGACTTTTGGTTATTACTGCCTCTCTGCGTAGAAACAAATGAATGGATACACTTAATTGAGAGTTGCCCACTGAGAGTAGTTACATAAATTATGTAGCATTTGTACAATGCCTTGGAAGAGCTGAATATGCTTTGACCTGGAAAAAATGTACACAATGCATTATTAAAGAAAAAAATAATAGTAAAAGAAACTAAAACAAAAAATTGGAAATGTCATATGCATACACACAGAAACATTGTTATATGTAAATTATAGACTGTTACCCCATTGAGGTCATCAGAAATATCAAAGCCCACAATATATTCTCCAAATGCAAGCAAGCAAACAAAGCAATATAAATATTGTGCTCTTCTGGCCTCCTCCTTTACATGTGACTACTGTCTGTCTTTTGCCTGCCTCATTTTTTTGCAAAAAAAACCCCAAACAAAACTAGAAGATTTACTTTATATGTATTTCTGTTAATATATTGCTTGGTTCCATTAAACAGAATATCAAGGCTAGATCTATTACCTTTAGAACACAATTATCTGGAGAAGGTAATTGAACACTCTCTGATTCATTGACTTTAGTCATCTTTATAGCTTTCAAGAGCTCTTGCTGGAAAAGGTTACTCTACCAGTTTATGATTGAGTCCAAGGAAAATGGGGTTCACACTGCAATCAGGGATCTACAAGGAGCTACATTTAGTGCTCAATGGAACTGTAGATAGAGAGTAGACTAATTTCTGATTTCTTTCTGTTAGTTTGCTTCTCTCTGAATGTCTTTATGGCTTACTTCCTGATGTCAGGTTTATGCAAGAGCGTAACAGTTCAGTGTAGAGCATGGGCGATTTAGCCGTTTCAAGGTATAAACCATCTAGAGGAGAGTAAAAGCATTATTAGCACAAAATAAAGTCAAACAAAGTGTACTAGTATGAATCTAGGTCATACACGTCTCCTCTCTTTCAGACCAAAGAAAAATGAAGAAAATAAAGGATTCTGGGAAAAAGTTAGTCTGATGAAGTAGTGGACCATACAAACCACAGCCTCCACTACTGAGACCAGAAGAACTAGATGGTACCAGCTACCACCATTGACTGCTCTGATCAGGATCACCATAGAAAGTTCCGCAGAGAGAAGCAGAAAAATAAATGTAGACCAAAATTCAAACTTATGGAAAGATCAGACTTACTGATCTACTAGAGAGCAGTGGTGCCTTTGAGAACATGACCTTTAGAAAATTCAAGCCTGGAACTGCACCCCATCCTGGGGGATCATCTTTAAGCCAATAATAGACAAGTCTATCATGAATAATATTTCCAGAGAGGAGGCATATTACTCTCTATGTCTGTACAAAGCTGTCTTTTGAGATCTCTCTTTGCTTTCTGAGGATTCATTTAGTCTCTTTGCCATTCTACTGGGTTGGGTCTCATATTCCTCAGTTCTCTCTCTCTCTCTCTCTCTCTCTCTCTCTCTCTCTCTCTCTCTCGCTCTTTTTAAAGTTTGCTTACTTTTGACTTCTTGTTTGTTAGTACACCCTCTCCTGTAGCTTAGTGAGAAAGGGTTTGAGAAAAATATGTTTTAAGACCTTTTAAGTCTAAAAATATATTTATCTTATCTTCATACTTGATTGGTAATTTCACTTCTATAGAATTTTAATTCGGGCAAATTTTACTTCAGAATTTTGAAGGAATT
>NW_022111373.1:24682660-24684040 GCF_000313985.2 Echinops telfairi
CTTACACTGTCCGACGTCTCCCTTCACCCACTTTTCTGTTGTCTATTCCCCAGGGAGGAGGTTATATGTAGATCCTTGTAATTGGTTATCCTTTTCCACCCACCCTCCCTCCACCCTCCTGGTATTGCCACTTTATTGGGGGTTCTTACAGCTCTTTTAACAATCCATACATAAATTGTATCAAGCCTATTTTAACATATGTTACTGTCATTATTTTCTAAACATTTACTTTCTATTTGAGCTCTTGGTATCAGCTCCTCTTTTCCCCGCCCTCCCCCCTCCCACTCTCGTGACCCCTTGATAAATTATAAATTATTATTATTTCATTGATAATATCATTCCCTCTCATTTCTCTCCTCTTTTTTGAAAGTCTATTATTTGGATGTGGCATCCAAGAACTATTTTTCACAATTCTCATTTAATAGCTATTCTATTCCACCTCTTTACCTCTTGCCTTAAGTTCTGGGGTTATTTCATCTTTTTGATGAAATGTTTCTAATGGTGTTTTAATTCTGCTATCATTTACATTTTTTCATGTATTTTTTTATTACTTTGGAAGCCAGAGCTGCCTTCTCAAAGTGAATTAGAACAAAAGAATGTGAATGGAGTAAAGCTTTGGGGACATTCATTTGCAGATGGGGCACAACTCAAAACAAGAGGAAACAGCTGCAAAACACTATTAATAATTGGATTTTTGAATGTAGTATGATTCTGTGAAATTGGAAGTTTATAAAAATGAAATGCAACATATAAAAATCAATATCCTAAGTATTAGTGAGCTAAAATGGTCTAAAGTTGTCTATTTTTAATTATAAAATAGTATAGCTCACTATGCTGAGAAGGGCAAATTTAAGAGGAATGGCATGCCAATCATCATCCAAATGGACATTTCAAGACAGATCTTGAAGTATAATACTGTCTGTAATTGGATAATATCTAAGTATACAAGGAAATCCAGCCAACACAACTATTATTCAAATTTTGTACAAAATGCCAAAAAGCTAGTGATGAAGAAATGGAAGAATTCTAAAAAGTTTTGTCACAAATTGAGCCACTGTGCAATCAAGATGCGTTAATAGTTACTGGTGATTAGAATTCAAAAGTTGAACCATAGAGGAAGGAACAGTAGTTGGGAAATATGGTCTTGGTGATATAAATAAAACGATATTGCATGATAGAATTATTTTTAATCATTTTATTGGGGGATCATACAACTCTTGTCACAATCTATCCATCCATCCATCGTGTCAAGCACATTTGTACATTTATTGCCATCATCAGTCTCAAAGCAATTTCTTCTTGAGCCCTTGGTATTAGCTCCTCATGTTTGCCCTCTCTCCCTGCCGCCCCCTCCATCATGAACCCTTGATAATTTATAAA
>NW_022111373.1:24684885-24688783 GCF_000313985.2 Echinops telfairi
GTCTTTCCTTTATTTCCTTTTACTAGTCTCTTGGCCCACTATCATGATAGAATTTTAAAAGAATAATGTCTTCATCAAAAATATCTTTTATCCAACAACATGAATTACAGTGATACACTTGCACTTTTCCAGATGTAATACACAGAAATTAAATTGACAACATCTGTGGAAAGAGAAGGTGGAGAAGCTCATTACCACCCACTAAAATGAGCCCAGAGGCTGCCTATTAAACAGCATAAATTGCTCATGAGTACATTCATTTTGATGTTCAAGTAAATTAAAACAAATACATGAGAGCCAACATATAATCTTGAATATATTTCATCTGAATTTCAAAAACATCTAAAGTGCACATTTGGCTCATTAACCATCACTGACAGAAGATCCTGGTGAACTGTGGGATGACATCAAGATGATCAAACATGAAGAAAACAAAAAGATCATTTAAAAGACAGGAGAGGAAGAAATTCTCAGGGTGGATGGCAGAGGAGACTCTGAAACTTACTTTGGTCATAGGGTAACTAAAGCAAATAGAAGAATTGTAACTTCTCAAAGGCAGTCCAAGAAGACAAAGTGTTATAATGAAATGGGCAAAGACCTGGAGTTAGAAAGTCAAAAAGGGCAGAACAGAATCAGAATATCTTAAGCCAAAATAATTGAAG
Organism: Echinops telfairi; assembly: GCF_000313985.2. Taxonomy (NCBI): domain Eukaryota; kingdom Metazoa; phylum Chordata; class Mammalia; order Afrosoricida; family Tenrecidae; genus Echinops; species Echinops telfairi. Next base: position 24,685,548 of record NW_022111373.1, read on the forward strand.
AAAAAAATTCAAGCACTGAGTTGAAATTTTGAAAGACTGTGGGTACAATATTGAATGAAGCTTCAGAAGAAGAGAGAAGTAATACACACAACCACTGTACTAAAAAGCACTGGTCGACATGTAAGAGGTAGCATATTGTCAAGAATGGATGGTACTGAAGAAAAAAATCCAAATAAAACTAAAGGAATCAGCAAAATTCAAGGCTCCAGGAATTGACAGAATACCAATGAAAATATTTGATTATGCTGATGAAACATTGGAAGCATTCATTCAGTTAGGCCATAAAATTTGAAAACCCCCTTTGTGGGTGAATGATTGGAAGAGATAAATATTTGTATTTATTCCAAATATAAGTGACCCAATAGAATCTGGAAATTACTGAGCAATATAATTCATTTGATTTTCAAGTAATATTTTGCTGAATATTATTCAACAACTCTTGCAGCAATACATCAAAAGGGGCTGCAACAAATTAAGCTGGATTCAGAAAAAGGAAGACGGGGTATCACTGATATCCTTGAAGTCAGATAGATCTTGACTGAAAACAGAGAATAGCAGAAATATCGTGTTTTATTAATTGTGCAAAATTATTAGATTGTGTGAAACATAAAAAACTATGGTCAGTTTTGAGAAGAATGGGAATTACAGAATGGTAGTCGGCATTGTGCTCATGGGAAACCCGTACATGGATCAAGAGGCAGCCATTCAAACAGAACAGGAAAATACTGCATGTTTTAAAATCAGGAAAGCTGTGTAACGGGTTTGGCTCTTTTCACCATAGTTATTCAGTCTGTATCCTCAGCAGATAATCCAAGCAAAATGGACTATATAAAAAAGAAGGGGCATCAGGGTTCCAGCAAGGCTTTTCAACAACCTGCACTTTGCAGGTGACACATCCTGGCTTGCTGAAAGTAAGAGGACTGAATCACTTTGTTGAAAAAGAGAAAACCCAAACTTGCAACTGGACCAAGAAATAAGTACACAATAAAAGGAGAACAAATTGAAATTGTCAGGGGTTTTCTTTTTTGCATGAATTCACAATAAATGCTCATGGAAACCAAACCCAAACTCAATGCCATCGAGTTGGTGCTGACTCATGGCGCCCCTATAGGATCGGGTAGAACTGCTGCTGTGAGTTTTCAGACTTTAAGTCTTTCTGGGAGTAGAAATCCCCGTCTTTCTCCCAAGGAGTGGCTGGTGGTTTCAAAATGCTTGTTTATGGGAACAGCAGTGAAGAAATCAACAGATACAGCACATTGGATAAATCTGTTTCACAAGACTACTTTAAAGTTGTGAGGACCAAGAGTGTGGTCACCTTAAGGACTAAGATGTGCCTGTGCAAGCCATGATCATTTTAATTGACCCATATACATGTTGCAGGGGAGTGAAGCATTTAATGTGATTCATTTAGCCAAATTTTCTGTAACTCTCAATGTGTGGGTCTGAATAAGAATTGGCTAGGTTAAAAAGACTTAATAAGTGATATCAATCAAATTTCCTCTAGAACAATGGTGCCAGAAATTGAGTTCAACTACATGAGAGTAATTCAATAACTCATGCCAATGTCATAGAACTCCAATAGAACTCTGGACATTAAAGCTCAGTTGAGCTTCCTAGCAGGTGGTAAATATTAGTGTGTAGGTGGGCACCGCATCCTTGGGACTATAGAAATTCCATAATTAGAATTCAACCATACAGTATCCTAAGTGTCTCTTGTTTTATACTTTTTTGTTCTAAAAAGATCATAATCATAAATAAAGTACTTGCCTGAACTCTGAGTGATTCTTGCAAATTATTGAGCCTGAAAAGAAGTGAGCACTTTTGAAAAGTGGAAGTGTTTGGGGGACACTTGAGTTTGTGGTTGGTTTTCAAAGAAAGTGTAAACCATGACATTTCTTGGCAGCAAATCAGAGTGCAGTGTTCTGGGGATCTTCTAACTTGAATTGCTATCTGAAGTCCTGAGAATACTTGAAGACATTTAAACCGCAGTCTACTATGATTTATTCTGTGAGATCTGCCCTACCTTTGGATGGTTAGAATCAGAAAAAATAGAACCACATTAGCAATTGACTTTAGAGAAAACACCCAGAGTTGGTGGTGGAACCATGTATTTATCAGCTGCCTTTCACTATGTCCACACTTTCCCCTTTGACACATACAGTCTCATATCTTATTGCATCAAAATCTTTTTTGGTTGTCCATTTGGAAACAAGTTTGCTAACCTCTCCATGGCTTAATATAGTTCTATAAATGGTTTACAGATTTGCATGTTCAAGTTTGTATGCAAATGATATTTTAAGCCCAAGATTATCTCTAATGGAATACATCTTAGAAAACAAATGATACAGACTCAAAATAGGTTAACTTGGCTTTTGTTGTTGTTAAGTGCTATTGAGTCAGTTTTGACTCATAACAATTTTATGTACACCAGAATGACACACAATCTTGTGTACACCAGAATAAATGCCGTCCTCGCCATTGTTCTCACGGAAGCCCACCCGAAAGGATTGACCTCTACCGCAAAACTACCTAGACCCTCGGACCTCGGGACTGAAATACCCTGATGGGATAGGAAGTAAAGGATGGCCACTCCAAACTGTGGAAATGGTGGTTACTTGACCTTGCATGGGACCTCTGATTAGTGGGTGTCCAGTGAAAAGGGACCGAGAACCACCCTATATTTCATACCTCAATGTTCTCCTTACATTAATATGACAGATATTATTTGGATAGCAAGGATCTGCCTGTGTAAGAAATGGTACAGGAAATTTCCCCCTAGCACCAATCCCCATGCTCAAGGTAAACAGAGCTCAATCGATTAGGAAATCAATTTGTACAAAGCAGTCAATCACATTTTACACCAGGGGGTTGATTGACAATATTTTCTTCTTTGTTTCTTTGGGTTGTTTTTGTTTTGTAGTTGTTGCTCTTGTTCTTTTTGTGTTTTGTGTTTTTTATAATATGACTGCCAAGGCAAACAGTCACACATAGCTCTTTGACAAGCAGGTGGATTCTAGCCCAATCCAAGAACAGTTTGTTCTTATAACATGGCCCTGCTCCATACCTGCCTTCATGAACATATCACCGAAGATAAAGGTGCTACAGCAAAGTGTGAGGAAGAAAGCAGATGGTGCCATGCTATCAATTGAAGTAGTTTCTGGGGTCTTACAGGGTTGTATTAAAACAAACAGCCATCTAGTGAGGCATCAACTATAGCCTATAGAAGCATAAGGCCC
>NW_022111373.1:24691272-24692295 GCF_000313985.2 Echinops telfairi
TTTATACTTGAGCCCTTGGTATCAGCTTCTCTTTTTACCCCACCTTCCCCCACCTCCCACCTTTGTGAACCCTTGATAAATTATAAATTATTATTTTCAAATTACACACTGTTCACTTTCTCCCTTCAGCCACATTTCTGTTGTTCATCCTCCTCCGTGGGGATGTTATTCATGGATCATTGCAATCTGTTTCTCTTTTCTCCCCCTTTTCCCCTTACCTTCCCCCACCCACCTGGTATTGTTACTACCATCGTTCTCCTTTCTACCACCCTAAACTTTTTACCAATTACAATCTCATTCCATGTGACTGTGCAACTATTGTTAACGATTTTATCTTTACATAGTTGATTCACATATTTCTACATTTTACTTTAGGACCAGAATCGAGTAACCATAGCTGTCTAATCTATCTATTCATATTAATTACTGTGATCCTTTCCATATTTTTATTGAATTAAAATATGCATGTCCCAATGTACACATATTATAAATACACGGCTTGGTGAATTTTCATAAATAAATAAACCCAAGTATATATTCATTCTTTTAAATGATACTTCACAATTGATTTTACTTGAAGGAAGACACTAGTTTAAATAAGTTCTTATTTAAATATACTTTTCTTAACTTAAACTTTGCATTAATAAGGATTTCTACCTCTAACCTCTTTTTCTATTCTATTATTTTTAGAATGTAATTACTGGAGGAAGTCATGTATCATCTCAGAACTGTCCTTTATTATAGATGTCTAAGATCTACATTGGTCAAATTCTGGTTCATAAACATTTTAGAATCTTCTGGTTGTTGCAAATTTATAATGCTTTAAAGAATAACAACCCACCTCTATTCTGTATTACATAAATTCCCATGAGCAGGGCAAAATGTATATTTGAAGAGCCTTGAAATTTTATTCTTCAAAGAGAAGCATGATTAAGACTAAATTTGAAAGAGATCCATTTCACTTTGGAAACCCAAGGAGATTTGGATAAGTATAAGAGCATTTTGAAAATTAGACTTGTAATA
>NW_022111373.1:24694146-24695888 GCF_000313985.2 Echinops telfairi
AATAAAATGTCCCCCAAATTCCCAACTATCATATGTAAATTAACATAGCTGATCCAATGTAATCAATACCAACCTTATGTGCAGAGTAGGCAGGTAAAGATCAGCTGGCATTTAACCTTTCCTGATCCACTGTGATCTGTAGGTCACAGATCTCGATATGGCAAGCTATTATTCACAGATTTTGGCTTGTCTGCTTTTTATTTATTTATTTCTTACCTTTCAATGGAGGTAGAGAAAATAATGTAGTGTGCATGCCATACTTGTACCCAGCCTTGAGAACAATAACCGGTCACTCTTGCTTTAGGCATCTGGGGGCACGCTATACCTCTCTGTTTCCTACCTGCAAAGCCCCGCCACCATTATTGTTTCATTTTAAAGTGTTTAGTGTATATCTAATGAATAAGGATGCTCTTTAAAATATATTATCTCAGAACCATTACCTGATTTTTTATTAATATTTTGGGTGCATTAATTAGGGAAACTTTGAACAGAAAATGTAGTGCCTGAATGAAAAGATCTTGTCACTTTTCTTATGGTTCTGAATGCATTTGATAACAAATAAACATGGTGTATTTAATGTTCAAACCTGAATCAGGTGCATGGCAGTTTATTTGTTCAATATTAACTTTTAAAAATGTTACCATTTCATATCAGTCTATCTCTATTTACATCAACATTTTCCATCAAATGGTTTTGAATGATGGACCTTTTCTATTATTGCATAAGTGTATTTCTTTCAATATGACACCCATCATGTACACATAATTATAAAATAATACAAGTAAAGCTTTTTGTTTAGCCGTTTGCAATTTATCTGTGCATATTATCAGAAGTCATCTGAGAAGCACATGTAGAATGATGTTTGTGACGCTTGAAAATAATGTCGCGGAGCTTACATTTCATCCCGTGATCTCAGAGATATCGCAGTGACATATTTAGAGACATTTCTCTATCCTAAAACCATGTTACGGTTCCATTTAATGTTTGCTAAAATAAGGGTTGCAGGTTGATTTCTGTGTTGGCCTGCTGGAAGTCAATGAAAACCAGTGTTGCAGGATCTCAATCTGTTGATACTGTCAAATTCATATTCTATAGTATCATCTTCAATAACCTCATTGCTTTATTGCAATAACCTATAAAATCTTTTAATCATCAGAGAACAACAGATGGGTAAAGCATGAAATGACTACAAAGTATTATTTGGATACTTTTAGACAAAAAACGTAGACTGAGATTCAGAATGATATTAGCTTATCTTCCTTCTCTTCTAAACCAGGAAAAGACTGTGGGTCTGCTTCTCCAGGGTGTAGCTCAGTAGGGCTGCCCTATTGCAGGGCTGTCAGACTCCATGAAAACGCCGGCCGTTCGGTGCAACAGGCAAGATTCACGCGGGCCACATCACAGTGACAAATTTTGTTAAATTTATATTTTGAATTGAGGATTCAGGAATATGGATAGGACAATTAAAACACTATATTATTGCTTTTATTTAAACATTTATTTTATTTATTGTATTTATAAAACTAAAATTTGTCTTTTTTTTACTGGAAACTTACCAGCGCTTTTCTCCTACTAGTTTTCATTTACCTTTTATGTTTTGACAGGAAAATATAACAAAATAACTAATAAAAAACACAAAATGTTGGACAGCTGACAAATGTGATGCACAATCGTAATGGCTTCCCTCTAAAAATGTTAACTAGCACTGCCAGTAGGTATGAGTCATAACAGCACAACCCAGA
>NW_022111373.1:24696976-24723161 GCF_000313985.2 Echinops telfairi
TTGTTGCTGCTGTTAGGGGCTGTCTAGTCCATCCTGGCTCACAATGACCCGTGCACAACAGAACAAAATCTGACCCGGTCCTGCTCCATCCTCACAATTGGTCTTAGTTTGAGCCCAGTGCGCCAATCCATCTTGTTGAGGTTCTTGCTCTTTTTGCTGCCCCATCAGTCTCCCAAGCATGATGTCCTTCTCTAGGGCTGGCCTCCCCTGACAACATGTCCAAAGAACGTGAGACAAAATGGCACTCTCGCTCGTTTCTAAAGAGCATGCTGGCCGTCCCTCTTCAAACACACATTTATTGTTCTTCTGGCAGTCCACGGTACTTTCAATATTCTTCCCCAGTACCATAAACGAATTGCTTCAATTATTCTTTGGTCTTTCGTATTCAATGTCAAAATTTCACATGCAAAGAGGCAATTCAAAGGAGGCATGGCTTTTTGCAGGTGCACCTTACTCCTCAAAGTAATATCTTTGCTCTTCGACACTCTCAAGGGATCTTGTGCAGCAGATTTACCCAATAAAATCAGCTGTTTCAGCTCTTGACTGTTATTTCCATGAGCATAGATTGTGAATACAACCAACAGGAAATCCTTTACTACTTTTCTTTTTCCTCCACTCAACTGAAAATTTAGATGTTCCAATCTACCGTGTGGTGTTTCAGAAGAAAGGGTAGGTGATCAACTTCCGGGAAAAAATGCCGCCACTCTTTACCACACATGGTTCTATGCTGATATAAATGGCAGCTGGACTGGTCTAAGTTCAAGAGACAAGAAGTGTCATTGCTACATGTGTCTAGACAAGAAGTCCTGATAGATTGTATTGATATTTATCACACTAGCTATAAACTGACTTGCTTCTTTGACTATTTCTAAAACTCTGCATGTAATGCTCACCATTTTGGTGAGAGGATAAATAATGATATAATATTCCCCTTGCATCCTTAATTTTTTCCTTGCTTTTCTTCTTTACCAAAAATGGCATTTTCCTGAACATTGTGTATTTTAATGACTTTAGATTAGTGTTTCGTGAACTTAAAGATGCATACAAATTACTTTGGATCTTGTTAAAGTGCAGATTCCTACCCAGAGTGGAGCCCCAAATTCTGAGTTTTTAAAGCATTACCAGGTGACATGGGTGTTGCTGGCCTGTGGAAATAGCAAGTGTTTGACCTGTCACTCTCTGTTGTTTAGAAGCAACATGATATGAGTTAGATTCAAACCTAAATTTAGGTCATTTTTTTCTCCTAAACATCTGAACTGAGGGTAATGTCTCAAGATGAGGGCTTTCAAACATGTAGGGGGATTGTTAATGCAACTCAAAAGCATGCTTCCAAGAGCCAATTGGCTTTGTGTCCATTCATATTAAAATAAGACTGCTAGCAATAAAGGAAGCCTGATTGAACACTCAGGACATCCCACTGAAAGCCAGTGTGTGACTATGATGGGGTCCACACAGCAGGGGCGTTGTAGGAAGAGGAGATACTGAAAACGTCTTTATACTCATTTGTTTTAAGGATCCCTTCCAAGGATCACTTGCAGTTTGTGCTAAGGAAGCCCGAGTGACAAGCTTTACCCGCAGCAAGCAGCTCAGACACAGCCAGTAATAGCCTTTGGCATCATGCTTCAATTTTGCCTAATTATTTATAAAGCTGTTTTTTCCCCTCTTCTGGTTCATTACTAATTGCAACTGATGCATGTTTTAAGCATTTCACTTAGCACTCAAGATTCTGGAAGAGTTGCCATTTGACTGCGAGATGCAGATTGGTTTCAGAGTTCCGTGTAAGTATCTTGGTGCATGTGCTTGAGGGTTAAAAGGAGGTTGGACAGCGTACGGACATTCCGCAGACTCTTCTCATTTTACTCCAAGGCTGTTTGCCCCTCTGCTCATGTGTGATGCCAGTTCACGATGGGGAAATGGGTGTCTTGCTATAAATGAACAGTCTAGCCTCATGCTTCTTAGTAGGCGTGATTCAGAAAAATGTCACAGGAAATAGCGAAGCTAACTATTCTTTAGAGCAACCACGATCAAAACATTCAATCGCTTTAAATCACCACAAAATTACTTCAAAATCAACCCCAGACAAGTGATCCTTGACTTTCTTGCAAAGGGCAGGGGATCAAGCTGTAAGTATATACCACATATATTTTATAGCAGTTACATTTTTCAGGATCAAGAGACTTTCAGTTTACAGCTTCTTCCTTTGAATTAGTTTCTGGAAGGAGACAATAAAATCAAGGTTTGTTTCCTTAGTCTGCTAACATGGACATATTTCATTTACCTTTTTATCATTAAAATTTTTAAACTCTAATTTAAAAATCTAGCATATTTTCTTTAATGTGATAACTGAAGCTCAATAATATTAACACACACAATTTAGCAATGCTTGAACTCTGCCTGGAAAAGGAACCCCTATTCCTGAAGACACCCACGAAGGCTACCTTGGCTGGGATTAGATATATGGGATGAATGCTGATGTGGGGGATGTAGTCAAAGGGCTTAGAGGAAAACATTTGGGAGGAGTCTCAAAAGGAAAAGAACAAAAATATAGGTAGCAAAAATTAGCCAATGGAATTGGAAATGAGTGAAACCAGGAATATTATAACTATATATTTAGGGCTCTTGATCAATGCTTTGAGTATCTTTTACCATTTTCTGGTTGCAAGTAAAAATGCATTATTTTTTTCCATGAAAATGCAGAAATTATAAGCATGAAGAAATATATATATATATTATTCCATTGATCCATCTACTCACCTAGTCATTTCATCTATCAAGAGAGGGGACATGGGGCAGCAAGTGGTTGTGTCTGCGTCTCTTCTTGTGGCTGTAATCCTTGTCCATTCAGACTTCCTTTGTGTTGTTCCCACAAAAAATCAGTCATTTGCACAGCAGTTTGGTGAATTTAGCAACATTTTCATTAAAATTGCTGTAATTTAATAATATTTTTAGTGGAAGCAGGGCCATGTGGGGGAAAGAACACTGGGTCAGAATTCATGAAAGTTCTATTTTATTCTAGAATGGACAGGAGGACATTTAAGGTTCCTCCATCATCAGGTAAGCATTAGATTGCTGACCACAAGATCTGTGATTTACGCTAAACTAATTGTATTAATTTAACAGCAGCAAATGTAAGTTTTTCTAGATGTTGGATTTGCTGTTCCTGATTTAGAGGAGTAATTAGTATGTATTGGCAGGAAACATTTTGGTAATTGTAATAATGAGGTAAATTTATATGAGAGCCCTCTATCTCTGAACTCCAAATCTGTTGATATCCATTGTATTTTGAGCATTGGGCATATTAATTCCATGTACTATGATTTTAAGAATTATAATCACTTTTCTACTCTCTACCCATATAAAGAGGATATGGAAATGATTTACATGTCTAAATTATTTTCCTTCCTAATGGAACAATTTCAGGATATATGATATTAGGTTTTGTGTCCATTTGTCTGGGCTGAGGTTGTCGGTATGTCAGTTATCCTCTCTGATGTGATCGAACACAACACAATCACCTCCCAAATGGGACCCAACGTCACGTTATTAACTCTGTGAGCAGTCAGCAGTTGTGGTGGAGTGCAGCCAAATAGATCAGGTCACAGCCTTAAGGGGACTGGGAAAAAAGAGTCCTTGGAAATGCAGCTAGCTCCTTTTTAAGCAGACTCTGTGGGTAAGTTTATCACTTCTCCTGACTCTGGATGCTGCATCTGGTTGACCTCCTGTGATCACTTTGCATCCACCAGCTTGTGACCTTGCCGTTTCAGCTTCTTGCTTTCGGATTCATCTGTACCCACAGTTATACAAGTCAGGAGAAGTCTCCAACTTAACATCTGACCCACAGTCTTGTACTGGCCTGAGCTTACCTACTTTTACACCTGTGGGAGCCATTTCTTGATATCAATTTCCTTATCTATACATACACATATAAGCATCTGTGGCAAGAAATTGGGAATTAGCCATAAGAGATCCACATTTGTACTCTTTCCAAATGAAGATGACTCCACAGATGTGGAAAATATCGAACAATGTCATTGCTATCACATGCTGAAAATAATTCAACAGTCACATCAGGTCATTGACGTGGAACTTCCAGAAAGTAATGCTGGATTCAGCAGATGACATGAAACAAGGGATACCATTGCTGATATCAGATGTATCTTAGCTCAAAGCAAGGAATACGAGAAAAAATGTTTACTTGTGAAACTCAAGCTGTACTGAAAGCATTAGTCAAAAATAAGGTTCTAAGGATTGGTGTAATGTTGATGGCGATGTTCCAACAAGCTGTTGACGCTGGGAAGCATTCACAGGTCTATTCCAGGACATTTGGAAGACAGCAATCTGGCTAACTGACCCTAAAATATCTGTATTGGTCGCCATCCCAAGGAAAGGTGATACAATGGGATGCTCAAATTAAAGAACAACATCACTAATATCACATGCAAGTAAAATGTTCTGAAGAGTATTCAACAAAGGCTGCAGCAGGACATTGACAGATGTTCAAACCTGATTCAGGAGAAGATGTAGACCAAGAGATATCACTGCTGATGTCACATGGATCTTGGGTGAAGACAGACAATACCAGAGAGACAGACAAAACAGGCATTTGATTGTGTGGTGTATTAGCCTGAGTACTTTAGAAAAACAAATCCACAGAAACTCATGTATAAAAGAGAGTTTTATATAAAGGTTAATGTGCATCAAGAAAATATCCTAACTCAGTGCTGCCCAAACCCACAAGTCCAACATTAACTCATTAACCCATATGTCCAAAACCGATCCACAAAGCCCTCCTCCATCTCACAAAATGGACACAGTGATGTCGACTGCAGGAGGAAAGCTGAGTCAGTGAAAGTGCAAACATCTCAGCTCTGGCAGGGGTCTCCACAGGGGTGCTCCAGCACCCAGGGATGCATCGAGGTAGGTCCATGTGGTTTCTCCTCGGGGACGTCCTGCAGGAAGTGAGCCCCACCAGCTGAAGCAGGGAGCTGGCCAAGGCAGCTTCACCCTGGCCAGACCATCAGAAAGCAAGAGACCCAAGAAGTAGAAAGGCGAGGCTTACTGAGCCATTTATCCCTCCACCCTTCAATTAACCTCACATGTGTTTATCGACCAGGTTGGCACAATAAACTAGCTACCTCATGTGGATTATAACAAACTATCCTATCTTGAAAAGAATTTGAATTTCAGAAGAGTTCTCTGTGCTCATATGGAACTTATACATAGTTCAAGAGCCGGTTGTGTGAACAGAACAAGGTAATACTTCATGGTTTATCATCAGGAAGGTGTGTGTCTGGGTTGTAGCCTCTCACCATACTTATTTAATTTGTATGCTGAGCAGCTAATCAGAAAGCTGGAGTGTAAGAAGAATGAGACATCAAGATTAGGGAAGCCTTATAAACATCTTGTGATATGCAGATGACACACCTGACTTGCCAAAGTGAGGAGGAGTTGAAGCACTTACTAATGAAGATCAAGGATTGGAGCCTTCACTATGGTTTACAAGTAAATGTAAATTTGTTATTTCCTAGTATAAAAAATATGTACTAGTTTTTAATATACCAGTTATATATATATATAACAAATATATAGTATATATAATATAGTATATATAACAATATAACTATATATTTAACTATATATATAAAACATATCTATTTTTTACTTGTTTTCTTTGTCATTCTGTCCACCATCATAGGATGATATCTCAAATCTCCTTAAAAATAGAGAATAAACCAAAAATTTCTGTATAGATTGCTCATGAGTTTTTCTTCAATCTTGATACTGTTGTATATGTCTATGTATTATATATTTATATATAAAACAAAACACACTGTTTCATATATATACGTTTGTTATATACTGTTTTTGTTGTTAAGTGCCATTGATGTACCTCAGATTCACAGCGACCCTACGGAAACAGAACTTAGTGGTCCTGTGTCATCCTCACAAGGCTAAGACAGTGCCTAGTACTTACTTACTACTCCCACGGCTTTCAAGACAATTCTGCTTTAAGAGTCTGTATTTGGCATTCATTGATATTTACCAATGAATGAAGAGTGGTTTAATGTTTTGGGTGCATTGGTTGTTTTTTCCTCACTTTTAATGGCTAAAGATTGCCCAGGCCATTGCTCACTTGCTCATCATACTGGAATTATTTGCCTTGCCTGGACTTATGCTGATAATTTTCTTAGGATCGACTTAAACTATTTGCTTCCATACTAAAATAACCTTTTACCTACTTCCATTAACATACTGTCATCTCTGATTACTTAAGATTCAGCAAAGGTCTTTAGACCGTTTACCCTAGACCAATGATAATCATTGGTAAATATGTAAATTAACATCAATTGCTTGCATTTATCAAAATTCTCATTTAGACTCATAGTTGAGTTGCACATAGTTGCATACATTATTTTAAACACTGATATTCACCTGACAATTATACTGGGCTGCAAAAAATGACTGACAGAGAAAGATGAAACTATTTCTGTTGCTTAAAATAATTTAGCAAAGTGTTCAACACTTCCGTTATGGCCTTGTGACTGCCGTAGCCACATCTGAAACTTGGCATGTTTTATTTTACATGTGGTTCCTTTTCTCTGCCTGCTTGCTTCCTGCAGCTCCAGCGAGAGTAGAGAGGAGAAAAAAAGTGAGGCAAGCAAGAGCCCAGAACCCGATTAAGCCAGCAAATTAAAAGCACACTCAGAGAGGAATTAACGTTTAAGAGAACACCATCGGCTGCTCACAGGTGATGCATGGGCAATGCGATTCAGGGGAGGCTCTTTACTTCAGTTCCTAGCTGGTTTTGAGTTCTCAGTGATAAAATAGCATCATTAATATGTGTCTCACAGAGCAGTCAGGGAGATTAAATGAAATAGGTGAATATTCTGTAAGGAGTTGTATGAGAGATAACTTGCATGATAATTATTTTTATTAATACCCAGACCTCCTGCCCCCTTGAGTTTCCTCATCTCCAAGACTTGTGGAACTAGTAAACACTTTTTAGTGCAGCCTACAGATCAGATATCATCGTCAGCACTTAACAAATATCAACTCGTTTAATCCTCTTAATTTTAATATGAGCAAAGTACTATTATTATCCTCATTTATAGATTAAGAAGCAGAGGCAAAGAGAAGTTAAATAGTTTGCCAGAGGTTAAAGTCATACAATTATGTTGCCGTGTCTCATATTCTGAAAATAATGGTTTTATTTTAGAAAAGTTCTATGTTTTGTCAAAAAGTCGATTCCCTTCACCTGTACTTTGACCCTCGGGAGTGAACTCCATGTCTAAGACTGAGCTGCGATGAAAGAAAATTATTTTCTTCCCTCTCTGTGTGAGCATCCCACTGGCATCCCTTTCCCGCCTCAGGTTGGCACTCTGGCCCAGGGTCTTCCTTCAAGATAGGATTTACTGTTTTAGTTTAATTTCCTCTCAGGGTACCATGCCAGAGTTTGAAGTTCTGTTATTCTCTGCATCAATGATTTGTCCTTTGAAATACAGAAATAGCGTTTGTCATCCTGACATTTGGAGACCTAGACTGTGCCACTTGTCCCTTCTTAGCCTTGTTTTAGGTAGTAAATCGGGCAAGAGTTTGGGGGTGTCTTGTGTGGAGTGGACACATTTTTCCATAGTAATTCTTCATAGCCAGCATGTTGTCTATATGGGGTCTTTTATTTAAAACATTTTATATCATACAGAAATATCCCCTCACCCCCAATTGATTTTCTACCTCCTCACCTTTTCTGAATAGCACAAAGTTCCGTTTGGAATTTTTCTTTTTTGGTATTTGCGGTAGACATTGTGGATTTAGCAATTGTGACATAGTATCTAAAGTATCAATATTTGTAGCTCTCTATTATATTGAAGAGAACAAGGGTATACTGTGTGGTTTGAAATTAGGAAAGTTGTGTGCCAGGGTGATATTCATTCACCATACTTATTAAATCTTATTAAATGTATACTCACGTGTATCTGATGACCTGGGCTAAATGAAGAAAAAAGTGCTATCAGTCTTAGAGGGAACTTCTTAACAAGCTTTGAGATGCAGAGGACACACCTTGCGTGCTGCAAATGAGAACTTGAACTATTTGCTGATGGTGATGGAAGACTGCAATATGCAGTGCGGATTGCAACACAGTCTGAAGAAGACCCAAATCCTGACACCTTGATCAATAGGTAGCATCATGTTTATCAGGAAAAGGTTGACATTATCAAAGATTCCATTTTGCTTGGACCCACAATCAGTGTTCAAAGAAACAGCAGTCAGAAGACTAGCTTTGGGCGCAAGACCTCTTCATGGTGTTGAAGAGCAATACTGCCACTTTGAAGACCAAGTATGCCCGCCAACTCCATAGTATTTTCACTAGGCACATATGCATATGAAAATGGACATTGAAAAAGGAAGACCAAAGAATCGATGCCTTTGAATTGTGGTTCTAACAGAGAATATTGAAAGTACGGTGGACTGTTAGAAGAGCAAACAAATATGCTTTAAAAAGTACAGCCAGGGTGCTCTTTAGAAGAATTCTCATGACATTTGAGCATGCTATGAAGACACACCAAACTCTAGAAAAGGGCGTTAAACCTGGTAATGTAGAAAGGCCTAAAAATGAAGGAAGATCCTGGATGCGATGAACTGACGTAGCGGCTGCGACAAGAGGAGAAGCAGCAGCAACTGTGAGCCTGGTGCCGAGCCAGGCGATGCCTTGCTTTCTTGTCCCGTAGTCGCTATGAGTTGGAGCCCACTTGAGGGCAGCACACAAGAGCAATACCTGTCTCCAAGGTGACTTTAGTCCCAAATCTAATGGTTTGATTGGAATTTTAGAATGATTGTGCTAAATTACTATTTGCATTATATTTTCTATGGAAACTATATGGGTTGTGTTTTGTTTTGTGCATGCGTTTGTGTGCCTGTTTCTAATGAGTAAATACATATTTTTAAATCTTTGAAATTAAAACTTAAAATATTATTGGATCTTAAAGGAAAATCATTCAGGTGTGATCAAAAGGTTTTTAAGCTTTAATTTCAATGTTGTAAAGATCACATTTTTAATTAGGTGGGAAATGTTGAAAATTAGAAAATGTCCAACTTTGTAGGATTTTCTTGTTCTCTATTTTGCTTTGTGTATTGTATTATTCTGTTTGATGTAATTAGGCTGGTAAATATCATGTAAGGCACTTCTTAGAAGTTTTACATATTGAAAAAATGAAGCAGAATGTAATACAATGTTGTTCCACACTTTCTGAAACTCTAAATTAGTGTGACCTGATGAAATATAGGATGCCTAATTTTAATTTTAAGATAAACAGAGAATACTTTAAGTATGTAAGTATTCAACAAATTGTACATGGTGCATGTTTATATTAAAACATCATTCATTGTTTATTATTTACCTGAGTTTCTGAATTTTCATTCGCTATACGTGGCAGTCTGATCCTAGTTATATTTTATAATTCCATTGTCCCTTATTGGACACTGATTTTCCTCCAGGTTTTTAAATCATATCTAAGGCATTCATCATTTCTAAAAATCAAATCAGAGCAGAAGTCAGATTTAAACCATGATACAAATGGACAAATAGACTAGGCAAAAATATACAAAGAGGGACTTGGAAAGAATTGTGATTAATTAAATTTTATCTATCTGAGGTTACAAGTAGCAAACCAAAAAATCATCCCTTATGCAAATATGTCTGGAGACTGATAGAGGACAAGTAAAGGAGCCTATAGAACAGTGTCCCAGAGATTCTACAGCTCTCAGACAATCTTGCGCTTCTTTATGGTAGTGGCCATGAAGTCGACGCAGCGCAGTGACATGCTGCTGCTGCACAGTTCCAGATTCAGCGCACACGCCACACTTCAGTTACTTGTTCCCCGCATTCCCTTCTGTCCTGGCCTTACCACCTCCTTCTACATGCAGGAGTTCTTGAGGGGTGCAAACAATTAAGCGCTCAGCTAACCAGTATGTTGGCAGTTGGGACTCACTGGAAGGCTCTTCCTGAGGAAGGCCTGGTGATCTACTCTGGAAGATCACAAATTCAGGGAATGCAAATGATCTGCTCGGACACATGTGGAGCTGCCGTGAGTTGAAATTGACTTGATGGCACCTGCCTTTGTTTGCGTTTTATAAAAGCACGTTCTGCTTCAGCCGCCACTCACTTTTGGGAGATCACAGGTTATTTGTAATCTGCTCATCAATCTCCGCGCCAACACCAAGTATAGTGGTTTGGATCTTTTAAATCGTCAAGAATTATCATATATAATACATCCTATCATCTAATTTCAGTTGCGGCAAGACGAAAAAGCGGTAAGATTCTATCTAGGATATTATATTAAATTGTATATATGGGAGAAAATTTTATTTGAAAAATATTGATCAAGTTTGTAATGGTGTTTACTGTAATAGGCTGACTTCAACTACGAATGACTCCCTTCTGTGAGTTTTGATTGCCAAGATCACCACATGTGTGATATTCAATAACATCATTAAATGTCAGGGATGCTCACTTTCCCTTCTTACACAAAAATTATGAGAATAAAAGCGTCTCCATCAGGAGTCACAAGGAAGGAAGGAAGGAATTTAACATCCATTTCCTATGGAACCTGCTTGATTTGGATTAATTTTTCTCTACTTGTTTAAATAGGAAACATTTCTTGTAGTTTTTGACAATGTTGTCTTTTAGTTACCCTATTTTCCAGAGTGCTCCTTTGAGGCAGGGATGCCCGGACTTTGCCTTACCAGTCCCTGAAGAAGGTTATCATGCTTGGTAAAGGAGCGGGGCAGTGAAAAAGGGGCAGGCCCTCCAGAAACAGATGACCACAGTGACTACAATCATGGGCTCAGGCACAGAAATAATTGTGAGGTCGGTGCAGGACCGGACATTGTTTCCTTCTGCTGTTGGTAGCATCAATATGGGTCAGAACTGACTTGCTGGCACCTAAAAACAATATTTGTTGATCCAAACTTTTGAAGAAATAAACGAGTATTAGTGTCAATATAAACAAATAAAACTTCATCTGCTGCATCTTATTCCATTAGAATCTTTTCATATTTCAAAAAGTGGTCATTTTGATATGGCTAAAACAACGTGTTGTTGTTTGTCTTTGATGAAAAGACATGCTCACCTCCATGATACGATCGCTGAAGACAAATGGGTGTATAAGCAAATGTGGCGAAGAAAGTTGATAGTGCCCAGCTATCAAAGAGTATAGCATCTGGGGTCTTAAAGGCTTGAAGGTAGACAAGCGGCCTTCTAGCGCAGAAGCAGCAAAGCCCACATGGAAGAAGCACACCAGCCTATGCGATCATGAGGTGTCGAAGGGATCAGGTATAAGGCATAATCAGAACAAAAACATCTTCCCATCGTGAATGATGGGGGGAGTGCGGAGTGGAGACCCAAAGCCCATTTTTAGGCCACTGGAGATCCCCTTGCAGAGGGGTCTCGGGGAGGACACGAACCAGTCAGGGTGCCACGTAGCAACAATGAAAACTACTTTCCTGTAATTCCTAAATGCTTCCTCTGTCCCCCACTATCAAGATCTGAATTCTACCTTGCAAGTCTGGCTAGACCAGAGGATGTACACTGGTACAGATAGGAACTGGAAAACACAGAATCCAGAGCGGATGATCCCTTCAGGACCACTGGTGTGAGTGGCGATACAGGGAGGGTAGAGGGAGAGTGGGTTGGAATAAGGGAACCGATGACAAGGATGTACATGTGACCTCCTCCCTGGGGTACGGACAACAGAAAAGTGGGTGAAGGAAGACATCAGACAGGACAAGATATGACAAAATAATCATTTATAAATTATCAAGGGCTCATGAGGGAGGGGGGAGCGGGGAGAGAGGGGAAAAATGAGCAGTTGATACCAGGGACTTCAGTGGAGAGCAAATGTTTTGAGAATGATGAGGCCAATGAATGTACAAATGTGCTTTACACAACTGATATACGTATGGATTGTGATAAGAGTCCTATGCGCCCCTAATAAAATGATTTAAAAAAATGATAGCGGACCAGGGCTCAAGTAGAAAGCAAATGTTTTGAGAATGATGACGGCAACAAATGTACAGATATGCTTGACACAATGTATGTATGTATGGATTGTGATAAGAATTGTATGAGCCCCCAATAAAATGATTTAAAGAAAAAAAACAACAACAAAAAGACATGCTCATGCATACTCTGGAATTCTAAATTAACATTTAGGGAGGTGGTCACCAGCAAAACTTTTAACCTTTGCCTTATGCAATTAACATTTTAAGGAAAATCTTTAAATCAGATATTCCAATAGTCTGTAACTTTTTATTGAAAAAGAAAAGTTTGAGGGAAGATGAAATTATCAGCAAACTTGGTTTCTTTTTGGCCTTAGTTGACTACCTGCTTAGGGGGTGGGGGACAGGTGTGAGGGAGACTAGGAAACACTTGAAATAAAGAAAACATACTAAAAAAACTGACAGTTCAGTCAGGAATGTTATTCCAATAGAAAAAAATATTTGAACTCTAGGTAAGGGCTTTGAACTCTGTGCTCTTTTCCCCAGCTGGGCTCTCTGGCTGTCAGACGCTCAGATAACGTTGTTGATCCCGAAGTGACAGTGTGTCTGCCATGGAACAATATGTAGCTTGTTGCTGTAGCAGATGGGAACATCATTGTTTTCCAAGGGCTCTCATATGTGACTGGTTAAGTGGTTAAGTCTTTCAAGTGACATACCATAAAGACCTTTGTTTTTCAGTTTGGGTCTAGAGACACTCACTTCCATGCACGCTATTGGCAGTTCCCTCTGGAGTGCCACAGTGTGATGTTACTCAAAATGGTCTCCCCACAATCAACAGGAGCCCACATCCATGGACTGCTCTAGGATATGCCTCTGTGTGGTTTCGGGGCACTCCCAAGTGTTAGTACACTGAGTCTATTTCCCCAGCCCCAAACCAACCTCACTCTTCTTGTCACTAATTTGGATAAAGACAGTCATAATGCATTGGTGTCAGGCTTCGTTTGGGGTGGGAAGCAAGGGGTCAGAGGAAGGGATAAGGATGTGTCGGGGTACGTTTGTGTGTGCTTGAGCAGATTCAGGGAGGAATAGTATTTGCAAAAATGTTTTCCTGGTGGGAACATTTAGAATTTGTTTTGGAGTAAATTGAGCCAGAAATTTGAAAATAAGAAGTGACTCCATAAATGCTTACTCTCTGTATAGCCACCTTGTTAAATAAATGCAACATTTGGACCAATTTTGTTTCTCTAATTCCATTGTACACTTGGGGAGGCAGAAGCTGTTTGCATTACGCAGAATCTGATGTTTGCCTATTTGGAGACGAGGGCTGCTTTGCCCCCGACGTCACAGTAAATGACTACAGATGCTGAGAATATGCTGATGGTGTCAGCAGTGAAACTGTTGCCACAAAGACTGTGAAAAGTTATAGGAAGGAAATAATTTATTTTGCTAGCAATCAATTTCCCATCTGCAATTTGTACCTGTTGAAGCTGAGAGCACACTCCTTGTTTTGAGCCTGTCTTTACTTCCGTCTTACTGGCTGTCTCCTTTATTTGGCAGATGGACAACACTTGAAGATTCAAGTTCAGATGAACGTTATTTACAGCAACCTTTACCATCCACCCGGGACCCATTCTATTCTATTCTATTCTATTCTATTCTATTCTATTCTATTCTATTCTATTCTATTCTATTCTATTCTATTCTATTCTATTCTATTCTTTATTTTGTTCTGTGTTTTCACAGTAGTTTCAAGATGCTGGAATGCAGATATACTTTTAAAAAAAGGTTTGATAGCTTGATTCATTTAGCTACCCAGAGGGTCTGATTTTTTAAAAATAAAATAAAATTCGAAAGAAGAAAATTTAAAACGCCCTCAAACAACATCCACACACACCGAACAGCACAGAAATACTGTACACAGTGTGGTACGGATTTCTAAACCAGGCAGGAATGCTTTCGTAGATAGAAATAGGTTGCGGCTTAGTTATTCTTTTTAGAAATATTTTTATTTGATCCAGTTCTGCACAGATATGCTCTGCCATATGACTATGTTCTTACTGAAACCTCACTTTTCAGTAATTGAATACTCTAGTTTCTAGTGAAATTAAAAGGCTGTTTTCCTTATATCATGGAAGTAGTGGGTGTATCTTATTTTGCTTTGTTGGTTGTAGTAGCCGACACAGTTACAATACTCTTTTGTCCCGTTTGTCTGATCTGCCTGGGAACTCCATTTCAATGCAGAATTGGTAGGTAGAAGGGTAAATTACATGTGCTTCATATGTGCTAGTACCAAGGTATTCTTTCCTTATGGCCGTTCCAAGTAATCATGCTGAAGAGAGGCAGCAGGAAGTATGCCTTGCTGTTTTTGGAGCACACAGAGATGACTGATACCCAGAGAAAGGAAGAAAAAAGGAAAATGTTTAATATTTATACTTTCTCCTGAGTTTGAAATTCAGATGAAAGTTGCATTTTTATTTATGGCTTAAAGGATAGCAGGGCTTGATAACAAATCATAAAGAGATATGGAAGCCCCATTGGCAAATTTCATGCTGAAAATTTCATCATTTGTCACATATCAGTTGTAGAAAAGACAGACAAACCTTGAATTTGCACAATACTCTAAACTACAAATATAGCTGCAATCGTGAGCTGTGTTAGGTGATCCAAAGAGCATATGCAAACACCTGGGGCTCTATCCTTTTTATGAAGCACAAGGTAAAAAGTTGAGTGTCCTTAGCACTTTCTTTTCTCAAAGGTGCCTTAACCTTTTTATAAGTGACAGGTTTTCCCTAATAGTCAATGCTCCATTTGGCCATTTGCACTGAGAGATGGAGCAAAGGCTGTGGAATGAGCCATTTTGACAGTGGAGAGGTAAGAGGGCACATGGCCTCAAGAATTCTCATGGATGCCCTGATAGCTCTGATGCTCTGTAAAGCAAACTCAGTTTAGAACTGTTAGAGTCTGAAAAAAATACTGAGTAGGGGCCATTATACTGAGTATTCCATTCCCATACTGCAAAGTCATATCTTGTTTTCTTTCTTCTGATTTCCAAATAATACCCCGTATGCTTCCCCCTTATGCATAAATACAGAATCAAAGTAAATAAAGCTCTATTCTCCATCGCTTTGACGAGAGGCTTTACCAGGTTTGCTAACTGCTGTCTACTACTCTCCTCTCCTAAGATATGTAGCTGATACTAGTAAGCTATGGGGCCCATTCCTGAAGTGGCTGCGATTGCACAAAACTGTGTGTGAAATGATGAAATCCTAGGCACTGGGGAGGAGATTGTGAGGCTGAGTTCCCGTCATACACTCACTACCCTCGGGACTTTAAAGAATGACTCTTATGTCCTCAATGACGGGGAGAAAGTGAGGGTTGAAAAGACGACCATATCTCTTTTGAGAGTGCCATATACTTTTTAGAACATTTGAACAATATAGGAAAATGTGAATAATTAGAAAGAATAGCAATGTTTTAAACTTTTTTGAATATGCAAGAAATTGATCGGCTATGAGGTGTTCGTTACAAAGGGAACATGAGCATTGAAACCAGAACACCTGTGTTTTCATTTAAGTTCTATACCCCTTATTTGTCGAGTGATTTTTGACCAACTTACTCAACTTCTCTGAACTAAGAATCATTAATTAAAAATAGAAATGGTTATCAAAAGATTCAGGAAAGTGGTGCAAGTGCATAAACATGAAAGGTGTGTCTCGATGTTAGATGTCATTAATAAACCATTTCAGTCTTCTCCAGGAACACTATCTACTTACATTTTAATTAAAAACTTATTAACTATGATGCGTGCACTGGAAAAAAGAGTGAGCGGGAAGTGGCAAAACAGACTTTTAAAGATCGGAACAATTATGTAAATAGTTTGAATGTATTGATTTAGTGCTAATTATTTTTAGCTTAAGTGGATTCATCAGACATATAATGTTACTTTAATATATCTTAGCTAGTTGGATTGGTTTAATTTCCCATGTAATTTTCAAAGCAGTATTAAACATCCAATAGCTATCATATGGGATATTAGAAAACATTTCAGTTGCTTTATGCTACAGAGTTATCATTTGGGGCAATGACTTTAGGGGAATGGATTATGATAATTGCACTCTTAGATTTATATTTATCCATTCCATTGAAGAGATGCAAACGAAAAGAATTATCAACACCCCAGTGAAGTCAGTTTTACTTTAATGATATACACATGTAATTTTCATGCTTTATATTACCATGCAGACAGAATAGTAGAAGATTTTTCAAGTAGTGTAAAATTCCTTAGTTGGAGACAAGAGAGCCAGTCATCATTTACCAAGTTGGTACCCAAACTATATTTGATGAATACTCACAGAATAGACTGACTGAACATTATTGCAGAAAGATGTGAATTCGTAATACTTCTGGAAAAACCTGGGCTTCTGGGCTGCATCTGTGACTAAGGTCCATCAAGAAATACCAGTAAAATATTTCAGTGACTTTTTATGAGAATCTCTTAAAACCAATAAAAGGCTGTGATTTATTATGAGACACCAAGCAGGGGTCTCAAGGGAATTGCTTTAGAGACCTCCAAGGTGAAGGTTGTGTTTATCTCTCTGCAGAGGCAATTCCAAATATGCACAAGGACATGTGGCTAGATCCCTTAACAGGAACACTTTTCTTTCTTTTTAAATCATTTTATTGGGGGCTCTTCCAGCTCTTACAACAATCCATACATCCATTGTGTTGAGCACATTTGTATATATGTTGTCATCATCCTTTTCAAAACATTTTCCTTCTACTTGAGCCCTTGGTATCAGTTCCTCATTTTCCCCTCTCTCCCCCACCCTCCCACCTCATGAACCCTTGACAATTTAGAAATTATTATTATTCTCATATCTTACAGACCGCTGTCTCCCTTTACCCATGTTTCTGTTGTTTATCCCCTTTTGGGAGGGGGTCTTTATAAATCATTGTGATCAGTTTCCCCTTTCTCCCGTCCACCACCCTCATGGTATTGCTACTCCCACTGTTGTTCCTGAGTGGTTTATCTGTCCTGGATTCCCTGTGTTGAGGGATATTATCTGTACCAGTGTACATGTTCTGGTCTAGCCAGATTTGTAAGATAGAATTGGGGTCATGGTAGTGGGGGCAGGGAAGCATTAAGAATCCAAGGAAAGTTGTATCATTTGTGCTATACTGCACCCTAGCTGGCTCATCCCTTCCTTGTGACCATTCTGTGAGGGGATGTCCAATTGTCTACAGATGGGCTCTGGGTTTCCATTCCGTGTCCCCCACCCCCACCCCATTTGTTCACATCGATGTGATTGTTTGTTCTGGGTCTTCTGATGTCTGCTTAAAGGAACACTTTTCACAAACGATCACAGATCGTCAGTCTGGGGACCTTTACTGTTGTCTCCTTTACCCTTCTTGCTTGTTAAATGAGGTAACTGAAATCTAAATAGTTTATCCATAGTCCACATATTCTTACTGCCCCAAGGGACCTGGTGAGTGCAATTAACATTTATGAGACATCTCTTAATTCCCAGGAGATTATAATGTATTCTACATTACAAAAGTGCATTTGAGTATTATTGTATAGCTATTTTTTGAGATAAATAATGAAATTTAATATATGAAATTTAAAGTCAGCATGATCTAAGCTTACCACTAGGTCGTAGTCTTCCATCCAAACCAGATCCTAAGAGGAAATCCACCTTAGTAATAGCCCAGTGGTTCCTCTTTTCTTTGAATTATTATATTCTGCTTCCAAAGGTATTGAATATGTTTAGGTAAAGTAAAAGATATACATATGTATCCAGGAATGAAGAAACATTTCTATGGGGATAAAGGAAAATCAATGCCAGGAAGAGGAAATGGGTAAGAATACTGTTATAAAGAGAAGTAAGAGTAGACAAATATATTTACTTCTTGGAGTTGTGTAAGGCTCTAAGAGCCTAAAAAACTAGCAATTACCATTTTGGGAAAATGAAAACCAACAACAACTGACCCACAAGCAACCCTAATGGTGCAAGAAACATAGAGGAATTCATAAGTAGAATAAACACAACTATAATTCTTGATAGTTAATTGGTTGTTAATCTCTTTCCATTGAGAACTCCCGAAAATAAGTTGTCAGACCAATACAGGGACCGAAATCTCAGCCATGCACCACAGCTGTTGAGAATCATGAAAGCCACCGACCACTTGGTCCCAGCTGAGATTCGAGGAGCAAAAAGGGAAGTTGTCTGCTAACGTTGTTCGGAGGAAACTTCCATAAAGAGTGCAGAGAAAGCTCTGTGGGGACATAATTTCTGACAATAAGCTACACCAAGTGTTCCCTGTTGAGGAGTCTCAGGAAAGAAATATCACCTTCCTTGTTTTGTCCAGAATTTTCCATAGATAATTGATCACAGAGCACTTTTTCAGTGACATATATTAGCATATTAATATCTGAAACAATACGTTTTCTTTCTTTTTTCTATAGAGACCTTTTTATTAAACCTTATAGGACAAAATCAAAATGGGAACCCATCAGCAGGAATCTGAAAAATGTTGGCTAACTCACAGTCATGGGGCTAATTATTTATTCAAATGTCAAATCATAATTGGCAACAGCATGATTTCATCTTTGTACATGGTAGGAAGACAGACATGAAGAAAGTGTCATGATTGGACTATACACACCACTGCATACCAGAAATGCTTGACTCATGTACCAGTTCAACGAAGTGTTCTGGAATTCCCATTTTTTTCAAGGTTACCCATCATTCATTGAGATCCACACAATCCAGTATGTTTGCATGCTCAATAATCCAAAAGTAACCATTTCTGGTATTCTCTGCTTTTACTCAAAATCCATTTGACATCGTCAATCATATCCTTTGTTCCATGTCTGCTTCTGAACCCAGCCTGAACCACTGGCAGCTCCATGCCACTGTACTGCTACAACTGTTGTTGGATGGTGTTCAGCACAAGTGTACTTGCATGTGGAATTAATGTACTGTGATATAATGTGAGCATTCTGTTGGGTCGCCTTCTTTATGGCATGGTTGCAAATAAGGATCTCTTTAAGTCAGTTGGCCACGTAGCTGTCTCCTCAATTCCTTAGCATGGATGAGTGAGTGCTTCAGTGCTTCATCGACTTGTTGAAATATGTCAATTGGCATTTCATCAATTCCTGGACCCTTGTTTTAAGCCAATGCTTTTAGCGCAGCTCGACTTCTTCCTTCAGTACATATCATTAATTCTTGCTCATAGGCTCCGTCTTGAAATGGTTGAATGTCGACTAGTTCTTTTTGTACTGTGACTTTGTGTATTCTTTTTATCTTCTTTAGATGCTTCTTGCCTCATTCAATAATTAGTCTGTAGAATCTTTCAAGATGGCAGCACAAGGCCTGATTTTTTTTCTTTTCTTCTTTCAGTTTTGGATATACTGAGCATGTTCTTCCATTGTGGTTTTCTTATTCTAAATCTTTGCATATTTCATTATAATTTTTGTCTCTGTCTTCTCGAACTGCCCTTTCAAATTTTCTGTTCCACTCCTTGACTTCATTCTTTCTTGCATCTGCTTTAACTACTGTACCATTAAGAACAAATTTCAGAGTTTCTGTTAGCATCCACTTTGATTTTTTTCTTTCTTTCCTGGCTTTTTAATGACCTTTTTCTTTCTTCATGAATAATGTTCTGATGTCATCTCACAGCTCATTGGATCTTTCATCATTAGTGTTCAATGCATCAAATGTGTTCTTTATATGTCAAATGTGCTCTTTATATGCTCTTGAAATTTGGGTGGGATAGACTTAAAGTTGTATTTTAGCTCTTGTGGACTTATTTTAATTTTCTTAAACTTTATCCTTAACTTCCTTGTGAGCAATTGATGGGTCTGTTCAATGGTCTGGTTTTAGTTGCTTCTTCATCAATTCTTCTATATTGTCTCTTCCCTCAGATATGGTCAGTTTGATTTCTGTATATTTCATCTGAGGAAGTCCACATGTATAGTTTGCTTTTTGTGTTGTTGAAAGAAGATATATACTGTAAACAAGTTTTGGTTTTACAAAATTGTATCGTGCGATCTTCAGCTTCATTTCTATCCCCTAGTCCGTGTTCTCCAACCACTTTTCCTTCTTATTTTCCAACTTTTCCATTTCAATCACCAATAATTATCAATGTATCTTGATTGCATATTTGATCAATTTCTGACTGAAGTCCTTGGTGGAAATCCTCAATTTCTTTATCATTAGTGGTCAGTGCATAAATTTGAGTAATAATTTTTGATTGATTGGATTCTTTTGAAAGCATATAGGTATAATGCTATCATAAACATCATTGAACCTCATAATGGATGTAGCAAGATCCTTTATGATAATGAATGCCATGCAATGCCATTCCTCTTGATTTTGTTATTCCAGCATCATAAATCATATGATTTTTTGATTCAAGTTGTCCAATACCAGTCAATTTCAGCTCAAGAATTCCTAGGATATCCAACTTATGCATTATATTTCATTTTGACCACTTCCAATTTTTCTAAATTCATACTTCACACATTCAAAGCTCCGATCATTAGATGATTTTTTCAGCTGTTTCTCTTTACCTTGAGTCATGCCCCATCAGCAAATGAAGATCCTGTAGACTCCACTCCCACAGGCTTACCTGACTCACATCACCATGGCAGATTCCTCTCCAACAAATCAACTCCTCTCCAGTCACATTTAGAGTGCCCTTGGACCTGAGGGGTCCATCCACTGGAAGCATCTCTGAAAATATGCTGCTTCTTTTGTTTAGGCTTTCAGTACGTGACATTGCTTCAAAGCTATGCATAAGATTTTCAGTGGCTTTCTCCTCTGAAGTGGTTCTTCATTGTCTTTTCTTAGTCTGGAAGCCCCACGGCAACCTTGTCACTTTGAGTGACTTTGTGACATTTGAAAAAGCATTGACATAGCTTCCAGTTTCACTGCAACACACAAGCCACCACAGTGCAACAAACGGACATACAAGTGGTGGAGTGATATGCAGATTGATAGCTACAGTGATATAAATATATGCATATATTAAAATGTCTATGTATGTAAATATAAGATAATTTTTCAATGCTCATATAGTTTTTATAGTGTAGTACTGGTCCCTATAGTTGTAGTACTGGGTAAGTGCAGTCTAGTTCATGCCAGATATTTAGCTAGTGGGAGCTGAAGAACCGCAAAGCAGGAAGTTGAACCAAGAGGATGAACCAAGAAGCAGGAAGACAAACAGGAAGTCTATATGGTGGTGTATGCAGAGGCAGATGAATTCAAGGTCAAAAGATCATGCTTGTTGCTGAAGAGTCTAATGAATCCAACGTTGGAAGATCAGATGCCAAGCCGCTGATGGTTTCTAGGGCCTACATGACCTACATGTTTGCTTAAATTCAAAGATCCAGAGGTTGATGAGCCAGATGCAGGACTCACATCCAACAGGAAGCAGACAAGTGTCTATTTAAATAGGAAGCAAGCCACACCGTGGTGACCTAAATAAAGGGGGTGATTTCCACCCTAGTCCCCTTTTTATGATGGGTTTCCTAGAGCAGGTCCCATTATGGAGTTGCTTACACTGGGTTAGGTCACATCCTGGGGGATTACTAGGTCAGCCCACTGAGAACCTTGGTCCAGCCAAATTGATACAAACTTGAATATCAGAGCACTACTCACATATTCCTTCCTTTGTTTAACAAATATGCCAGTGTATTGAGTATGTTAAGCCTTCTCCTGGCATTTGGAGACAGATGATGGAACATTGAAAAATTCCCTTTTCGGGAAGATTATATTTGTATTAGGAGAGAAAGGCACTAAACAAACAATATATGACATGGTGAAGAATGAGATCTGTGGTAAAGAAAAACATAGCAGATTTTGGAAGTTAGAATTAGTAAGTCCATGAGTTAGGTTTAGAAAGTCAATGACCATGGAAACCAAATAGTTGCGGTCGTTGGCATTTCTATGGGGAAATGATCTGTACACCATCCCACACAGCCAGAGAGGGTTGCCATATGAACCTGGGATCTGAAGCAGTGACAGGTAGACTAGTGACAATGGAAAAAGGGCTGCCCAGGTAGAGGCATCACAGAATCTAGGATAACTAGTAATGTTCCCATCACCAGTCAGTCATTAGGATGATTGGACCAAATGTGGTATTGCATGGTTGCCACACCCACATCACCTTTGTGGCAGAGTGTGAGATACTGAGCCAGGGGATTGACACTTGAGCAGACATGGGAAGGGCTGCACTGAGTGGAGGGAGGCCCTGGGAGGAGAGGTAAGGGTATATGACATGGCTGTTGGACAAATGCAGTGAACTGGTCCAGCCATTCAACCCAACCAGGTTGGGTCCTATCCCAGGATGTGACACCATGAGTTGCTACATTACGTGACATCAACGCTAATGATGCCACTGGTTATACTTCCTGCCAAAGAGTCTAGAGGGATCCTGTTAATGTTAACCTCAGAAAGATGGTAGTGGGCCTCTGGATCTAGACTTGCTCCTACCATTCTGGTCCTATTTGTGTGCCTCATTGCCGAGAGAGAACTTAGGCAACTATGGCTACTGACAGTTGAGGTTTAGTGCCAAAAGTTGAACCGTGTAAGGGATTATCTGCTTACCCTTTCCCTCTCTAGTAAAACTTAGGATGTCTTTTACAAATCTTGGGCTTTCTCTAGTTAAAGATAGGACACCCAGTTAAATTGTCATTTATATAACCAAATGGATAATGGGTAATATAACCAAATGGAGTGCTCAAATATACCTGGGTAAAATTTATTGATTTTTGTTGTCTATTTTTCCCCAAGGAGAAAAGGTTTTTGTAGAAACTACAAAGTTATATTAAAATGAACTAAATATGAGCATTCCAGAAAGGCCAATGCTTAAAACCAGTATCAAGCATTTGCAGTGTTGTAATAGGGCTGCATGTGTATTTAGATTTGTTGGACAACATCTGAAAAAGCATTTTTGCCTTCTTTGTATGGGGAGGTAGTTGGGGTTTGGGCAAAGTTGTAGTGCAAAAGTGAATTTTGAGCTGGGTCAAAAATAAGTAGGAGTTTTCTAAGTAAGAAAATAAAGGCGGGAAGGACATTGTCAGCAGAAGTGGCCAAGGCCCAGAGACATAAAGTCAGTGCCATGAGTTGGTTTGGTTTGGTTTGGTTCATATAGAAGGAGTAGATTCATAGAGATAATAGCTGATGCAAGGGTTTTTAGGGGATGCAGGGGTGGAGGTGAAAGATAGAGAGGGTGCGGAGATTTGGAGAGCAAACAATGAATGTGGGAGGGGGGAGAGAGCACTAGAACTGATTGTGATTTTACAGCTCATTTAAAAAGTGAATTAACCATGGAAGTATATGATCTGTGAATACTATATCAATAAAAGAGGGAAAAAACAAAGAAGAAAGAAAGCAAACTTGACCAATGGTTACCAATCGGTGAAGGGTATTGAGGTTCTTTCAATGGTGGTAGAATACATTGGAAAAGGATATCAATAGTGGCTGTACAGCACGAAGAGCAATAATCAATGACCGAATTACACAAGTAGAAGTTGCGGGATGTTCTGTTGTGCATATTTTTGCCACAATCAGAAAAAAATAATTAAATGAATAATAATGACTAAAATAAGAATAAAATGTTCTGGAACTGAATTTGATGACAATTGCACAACTCTATATGATTGGACTATTGAATTGCATGATATGTGGATAAAGTGCTAATAATCTGTTTAACAAAAAAGGTTTATATATGAGGCAAGTGATTGGAGATGGTTCTGCAGAATGTGCTTGGGATGAAGCAAAGAGAAGTCTTTTGTAAAAACAAACAAAAAAATCCAGGAATTCTTCGACTATTTTAGAGAGAATTCGATGTTAGGAAGTTTGCTCTAGTCGGAGAGTGGCTATTTATGAACTAGAAGCGGGGCTTTTGGCATGAATGGGAGGAGACCTTCACAAAGAGAAGTTTATTTCCCTCGGATTCTGAAGTCTAGAAATCTGCATTCTGGATGTCAGCTCTAGGGGGCGCTTTCTCTCCGTGGGTTCTGGAGGAAGATCTGTCTTCTAGCTGAGCTCCTGCTCCCAGGCAGGTTTCTTTTCTTCTTTTTTTTTCCCAGGCAGGTTTCTAGTGGCAGGATCTCTCCTTCTCCCTCTCCACTCTGCTCCCTTGTTTAATCTCTGCAATCTCTCCAATGAGATTGGCTCGAGACACGTGTTACACTGGTCTCGACTAATTGACGTCACAAAGACAATTCTCAAATAAGAAACCACAGCTATAGACGGTAAGACTGACAACTCATATTTTGGGAGACGTAATTAAATTCATAACATATTTCTTGCTCCTCAAAATTCATGTCCTTGCCACTTGCTAAGCACATTTACCCCATCACACCATCCCTAGACTTTTAAATCAACTCTAGCATCTCATGGTCTAGAATCTCATATTCTGAATCTTCTAAAGAAAAACTGGAAGATACATTGTATTTATTTCATCTTCGGGCATGATTTCTCTTCATAAATAACCTATGAAGCCTAGAATACAAATGGCCTGTTTCCAAAATAAAACGGTGAACCAAGCAAATGGAATACATTGGAGGCCAAGAAGGGATAAGGGACAACGAGTATGTCTTACATCCAGCAGTCTTTCACATGGGCTCTTAAGGCTTGAACGTAAGTCTCCGTTCTCGTTCCCTGAGACCTTTAACGACTTTGACTTTAGTTTTGGCATCAGAGACTACTGAAATGGGAACTCTGCACCCCTTGTTTGGGGTGTCTTCATTTTGCAGTCAGCCCTTCCTCTGCCAAAGTAAAGAGCAGTCCTATTATCCAGAACCAAATGAGCATAAATCTAACCCTTTAAAATGTAGGAGGCCTTGATTCTGCTCTTTGACACCCAGAGGACATGGCCCCAACACCTTAAGACTCCGGAGGTCATGTCTTAACCCTGTGAGACCTGCTTCTTGTGCTCCTTTTAGGAGTTCAGATGAGCTGCCCTAGGCTGCCTGAGCAATGGTTGCTTTTTCGGTACCCTAGGACAGTGGTTCACAACCTGTGGGTCGCAACCCCTGTGGGGGTGTCAAACGACCCTTTCACGGGGGTTGCCTGATTCATAGCAGTAGTAAAATTACAATTATGAAGTAGCAATGAAAATGATGTTATGGTTGGGGGTCACCACAACTTGAACTGTTTTAAAGGGCCGCGGCCTTAGGGAGGACAACAGCTCCTTGAGGCCGTTTCCTGCCTGTAGCAATCCCAAAGTCAGATGCCTTCTTTTCTTTCGTGTCCCTCTGTCCTTCAAGCCTAAGCTACTAGGGCTGCAGCTGTGATAGCTGGTCAGGTCCATTAGTTACAGGCTAGCTCTCTCTTACAAAAAATTATGTAGACATGTATTTGGTAAACCTGCGAGGTCTGTGTTCTTATTTTGTGCAACAGAATTTGCCACATATTTTTACTCCTTACATTTTGTGCATTTGTACATCATTTCTTTAATTTAATGATAAGTAGCGAGGAAAAGGCAAGTGGGCCTTTTAAGCTCGTACTTTTGGTTCTTAGCTGTCCTCGATTCAATTCTGACCCATAGGGACCCGATGTACAACAGAATGAAAGGTTGCCCACTCCTGTCCCATCATCCTCACAACTTTTTAAAATATTATTTTATTGGGGCTCTTACCGCTTCTATCACATCCATACATATACTCATTGTGTGAAACACATCTGTACATATGTTGCCATCATCTTTTCCAAAACATTTTCTTTCTACTTGAGCCTTTTGTATCAGCACCTCATTTGTTTTCCTCCCTCATTCATGTCCCCTTGATAATTTATAAATTTTCTTTTTCATGTTTTACACTGAACGCTGTCTCCCTTCACCCACTTTTCTGTTGTCCATCCCTCTGGGAGGGGGTCGTACGTTGATCATTGTGATCAGTTCCCCTGTATCTACTCCCCTTCACTTACCTTCCTAGTTTAGCTACTCCCCTTATTGGTCCTGAGGGGTTTATCTGTCCTGTATTCCCGGTGTTGTGAGCTTTTACTATACTAGTGTACATGCTCTTGTCTAGCCGGGTCTGTAAGGCAGAATTGGGGTCATGAGAGTTGGGTGATGGAGGGTGGGAGGGGTAGAGCATTAAAGAACTAGAGGAAAGTTGTGTTTCATTGGTGCTATACTTCACCCTGACTGGCTCATCTCTTCCTTGTGACCCTTCTGT
>NW_022111373.1:24727816-24730196 GCF_000313985.2 Echinops telfairi
ACTCAACTGAAAAACACTCATAAAAGTCAACAGACAGACCTGGAACTATTTGAGGCCTTTTCTTTTTTTGCTGTTGGTTTTTAAAAGAATAATAAAAATTTTTTGTTTTAGTTTTTGTTTTTTCTTTTGTTGTTATGCATCGCTTTGCTTTGCTTTTGCACATATTATTGTCTCTGCATGTAGATCTGAACAAGATAGGCAGGATGAACAATCTAGAGGAGAGAATAATGGGACTGACAGTTCTGAGGGGACACTGGAGGGGGAGGAGGAGGAAAGGAAGGGGTATGCCAACAAACCCAGGGACAAGGGAAGAACAAGTGATCTAAAACTGATGGCAAGAAGTGCATAGAATGCTGGGTGGGGGTTGGGGGTGGGTATGGGTTGGCTTGATCAAGAGCAATGTAGCTGAGAGGAATTACTGAAACCTGAACAAAGGCTGAGCATGACAGTGGGACAAGAGGAAAATAAATGGAAACAGAAGAAAGAACTAGGAGGCAAAGGGCATTTTCCGAGCCCTAAATATAGGCATGCATATATGTAAATGCATTTATATATAATGGCAGGGAAATAGATCTATGTACATATATTTATTTATAAAGTATTGTGCCATCCAAAAAAATTGTGCTTGAACCCATTGTTGCGGCCACAGTGTCAATCCATCTTGTTGAGGGCCTTCCTCGATTATGCTGTCCCTCTAGTTATTAAACATGATACCCTTCTCTAGGAACTTACCTCAACTAACATCTACAAAGTATGTAAGACAAAGTCTATTCATCTTTCCCTTTAAGACACACTTTGGCTTGATTTTTTCCAAGACAGATTTATTTGTCCATTTGACAGTCTATGGTACTTTCAATATTCTTCCCCAGTACCATGAGTAAAATGCATCAATTCTTCTTCTGTCTTCCTTACTCAATGTCAAACTTTCACACGCATATGTGGCAATGGAAAAATATCATGTCATGGTCAGGTGCATGTTAGTCCTCGAAGTAACTCCTCCCTTTCCCAAACTCTAAAGAGCTCTTGTGCACCATATTTACACAATGCAACACATCATTTCATCTCTTGATTGCTGCTTCCATGAACATTGAATGTTCATCCCAGCAAGACAAAATCATTGATAACTGAAATCTTTTGTCTGTATCAAATGTGACCTATTGGACCCGTGTGAGGATTTTGGTCTTCTGTACACTGAAGTATAGCCATACTGAAGGCTATGAACTTCATCTTGTTGAACTTCATCAACAAGTGCTTCAAGTTCTCCTTACTATTAGCAGCAAAGTTGTGTGTTCCGTATATTACAGGTAGTTTATAAGCCTTCCTCTTATTCCGATGCTGCATTTTTCTTCATATAATCCAGCTTCTCTGATTATGCTTAAAAAATGATGCAATGCAGTTATCCAAGTGAACAATTTAGAATTTATACTTTCCAGTAAACCTTTGAACTTAAATCAACTAAATACTTTGACACTGTATTGCTCTTTTTCCATGTCATTCTCAGCATTTTCTTTTAAAGTTTCACCAAAAGCACATTTAGTGTCCACATTTCTATCAATGTTTTCTTGTTGGGTGGTGTCACACATATTTTCTATGAGAGTACACCCTTCCTTTGTGGCATTCTTCACCTCCTTCTGAACATTTACCAGAATTGCCTTTGACATCTGTAACTCTACCAATAGTATCCTTAAGTCAAGCTTAGATCACTGCCAGACTCTACCTGTTTTCTAATTCCAAAATTGCTTGTACACTTTCAGTGTCTGCTAGAGAAGCAAGTCATTCTTCCAGTACCAAATTCCCTCCAGGCTATATGCTGTTGTTGCTGTCAAGTTGGTTCAAAGTCATGGTGACTTCATATATACGAACTTTATCTCCGTTTTATATGTTCTTAAAGCATCTTGAGTCTCAAGAGAAAAATAATTACCTTAAATCACTCAGTCATTAAAAGTATCTTTGTTGGATAGGGATAGCTAGTGGCTGTTGTAGGAGCTCTGAGAAAGGTGGCATAAAGCCAGTACAAATGGTAAACCTGTGAAGTAAATCATAAAGTTACAGGTCGATACTTAGAGAAAACCAGTGAGGTGGCAAAAGTGCCGTTGGAGCAATACACTAAGGTGACAATTAAGCCAGGTGAAAATGAATGTAAGACAAGAAAGGACCCTCTGAGGTGACAAGTGAGTGAGGGCACATCAGATGTGTTGCAAGTTAATGAGCTTTTAAATGAAGAAGTGTAATGAGTTTCTCATTTGCCTTCAACAGCTTCTTTATCCACGTTCCCTGGGCAACTTTAAGGAGAAACGCTGAACCCTTAGAATTTAATCACAGGTTTTACTCAAGGAGAAGTGTGTCTTATTAAGGAAATATTATTGCCATAAAATGTAGT
>NW_022111373.1:24733350-24734312 GCF_000313985.2 Echinops telfairi
TGTTTTAGCTTTGAATTTTACACAAGTTGATAGAGTTCTCAATGGCTAAAGCAAGTTCTGGGTGCACCAATATTTTGATAAATCATTTGTAAATAGAACAGTTTTATATGTGGATTATGTTTTATAACTTATCCCTTTTGAAACATTCATTTCAGAAAGAATATAAATATGGATATTTCATATGAATATGGTTTGTTTTATAGATCAGTTATAATTCAGCTTCTATATGATTATCTGACCAATAGTAGAAACTAGAAATACATTTTAATTAAGAATAGACACATTAACTAAGGATTTTAGAACTATAGCAAAAATTATCATTAGGTACATCCTATCATCAGGTCAATAATTTTTATCCATAAAATTTATTTCAATTTTCCCCTGGGATAGTGTCATATTTGTGTTCAATAAGTTTATGTACTTAAAATATACAGCCAATCACAATACCAGGACAAAAAATAACTTTAATCATTATGTGATATTTCTGTGACTTTAATTATTTTAGGTAGCCTAAGAATTTATATGTACATGCATATGTACATTTACATATAATCTTTGGTATAGGTTACATGGCATAGTATTCCACTGAAATCAAGGGCTAAATGTTAAATGAGAAAATCTGACAAAATATCAGATCGGATGCTCCCATCAGAGGCTTCCCTATGACTGTGAAAGCTTGATTAATTAACTGAAATGAGGTTCCCTAAACACCTGAAAACAGATATAGTTGAACCATCCATCAAGAGTTAGTGGCTACATTAGTAGGCCACTGGAGATCCCCTTGCAGAGGGGCCTCAGGGAGGAGACGAGCCAGTCAGGGTGCGATTTAGCAATGATGATAAATACAACTTTCTTCTAGTTCCTAAATGTTTCTCCCCGCTCCCACTGTCATGACATGAATTCTACCTTGCAAGTCTGACTAGACCAGAGGATGTACACTGGTAGACATAGGAACTGGAAAT
>NW_022111373.1:24735844-24737652 GCF_000313985.2 Echinops telfairi
CAGCGGTTGGTGTAAGATAGTAAAATAATAATAATTTATAACTTATTAAGGGGTCACAAGGTGGGGGCTGGGAAGGGAAATGAGGAACTGATATTAAGGGCTCAATAAAAAGTAAATGTTTAAAAAATAATGACGGCAACATGTGTACAAAGATGCTTGATACAATGGTTTGTCATAAGGGCTGTTTAAGAACCCCAATAAAATGACCTTCTAATTTAAAAAAATGCAGAAGTAATCATCTTGACAATGCTAGGAAGCTACAAGGACCATAATCATCTGCTTAGTTATTCAATTCAACTTTGACTCCATAAGCCTTGACCTATTTCCATGTTTTCTGTGGATGCTTTTATTGGTAAATGATGTTCCTAAAACTCAAGTTCAAATGTAATCTTTTGGTTAAAAGTAAGTAGGCACAACTGTAATTAATGTCATAAAACAGAAATAAATTGGTAGTAAACCTATGATGGATTACAGAGTTATCTTTCAACTAGGGAGTCTAAGAATGGGGTGAATCCAAAAGTTGCCACTTGCAAGCTGAAGAAAAGTAGACCTTGAAGTAGGGAACATCCTCCCTATATGCCCGCATCTTTTTATTGGGAAACATATCATGACCCCAAAATGACTACCTGGAGAAACTTGCTTTTTATGTGTGTGTATGTACAAAAGTAGATGGATAAAAATAAAATTGAGAGAGAGGAGATAAACTTTTCTATCTTTTGATAAATACATGTCTACTTTTAAGAAGAAAGTAATTCATGCCCCATTCAAATGCTAGAGAGATGGTAGTTATATGATTTGGGGTTTACAAAAATAGGATTCGAATGTGGAAATAGCACCGTGAAAAAAGAATCAACAGCATCTGGCCATTAAAATAACCCCATAATCCCTCTGAACATGTTTTCTTACCTTTAGTTATTAAATGCCCTAGAGTATGTGTCTAGAAAGAGCTAAGGGTTTTGCTGTTGTGAGTGGTTTTTATTGGTGTCACTAGGTGCTGTCAACGCAGTCCAACTCAAAGCAACTCTGTGTACAACGGAACAAAACACTGACCGGTCTATATCATCCTCACCGTTGTTCTTTCAGGGACAGACACTGCCAACCCATCTTGCTTTGGGAACTTCCTCTTTTCCTGCTCATCTACTTTACCAAGCATGGTGTCCTTCTCTGGGGACCGATCGCTCCTGACAACATATACAAAGTACTTGAGGTGAAGTCTCAGTGTCCTTGCCTCTCCAGGGGAGCATTCTACTGTACTTCCAAAAAAAGATTTCTTCTGGCTGTCCATTGTACTTTTGGTTTTGTGCAGCAGATTTATCCAATGAAATGTGTCATTAGATCTAATGACTGATGCTTCCAGTACAGCAGATGGTACCACGAACATTGACTACGGATCAAAGAGGATGAAATCCTTGACAATTTTAGTCTCTTCTCCATTTATCATGATGTTACCTATTGATCCAGTTGTGAGGACGTCTGTTTTCTTTCTGTTGAGGTGAAATCCATACAGAAGGCTGCAATTCTTGCTCTTCATCAGCAAGTGCTTCAAGTTCTCCTCACTTTCACCGAGCAAGTTTGTGTGACCTGCAGGTTGTTGAGATGCCTTCCAGAGGGGGAGGGCTGTTGTCAGTGTGTGCATCTTCGGTCAATATGTTTTCTCTGGGAGGAAGTCCCTGCCATTTATGTGCACTCTTATGCCTTCCCTGATTTATAAACAATTATATCTTCTGGATCAGAGATTGACATACACTGTAAAATTATGAAAATGTATAGCTCATTCAAATTCCCTTTACTATGGAAAATTTGAGGAC
>NW_022111373.1:24739053-24740955 GCF_000313985.2 Echinops telfairi
GGCTGATATTTTGACATATACCTGAGAGAACTGGAGTCAACAAATGAAAACTGGGCGTGGGGGGAATAGAACAAATCTTGTAATCAGTACAGTTTGATCTGGTTTGAAGGTATTACTTGAACAATTTGTTAGGCTTTTTCAAAACTCTGTCTTAGCCTGCTCTTGCTCCTTATATGGAAGCTGAGCTTCAGCATGAAGTTCAGTATTCAGGGTCTTCTCAGACCCGTTTTTAGGGATGTGTATGCTTTCCTCAGTTCTCTAGCAGAAGTGTAGCGTCTTTGAAAAGCTCTTCTTTTCACATTACTTTCGAGCTTTGTCCCTATGAGGCTTCTTTGACTGGTCTATTTAGTCATTATTGCAAGTATTGCCCTGGCCTTGTGGGCCGAACCCTGAGTTTAAATGCTTTAGGGCAAAAGGCATCCAAGATCCCACCTCAACCTGGGGACTGCCTTGAGTTGGGTGAACCGAAGGGAAGCTTTCATGCTCGTCTCTGAATGAGGTGCCAGACAGATCAAGATTCACAAGCACCAATCCTTGAGAACAGAATGTTGCTGGTTCCCTTGACACCAGCAATCTGTGCCAAGACTGCAGGCTGCTCTTTTCCCAGCTGATTTTATCTGAGGTGTTGTGGATTGTGGTTGCATAATTCTAAATGCTATGGTATTATCTTACCAAGGAGCGGAGAAACCTGTCCTTCTGTGGCTATACGTTTTTATTGCTCTCCAAAGTTCTCCAATGTTGATTCTAGCAGTTTTTACTAGATCTTCTGTTGCTTTCAGATAGGCATGGGATCCTGAAGATCCTTTTTGTTGTTATTCTTAGGGGCTGTTGAGTCTATTAACTCATAGCTGTCCTGTGCCAGCCACTGTTTGAGATGAAATCTCACTCTCCCTGCTTCTAAGGAGCATTTGTGACTTAATTTCTTCCAAGACAGATTTGCTCATTCTCTTGGAAGTCTGTGGCAGTTGGATTTTGTGTCCACTTGAAACGGTGTGAAAATGTGGGCATGAAGTCCAAACTATCAATCAGGTCACAGCCTGATGATGCCTTCAGGAGGATGTGTCCTTGTTACTAAGAGAGACACTGGGGACGTTTCTCCCCTCTTCTTACCCTTTGGCTTCCTCTTCTCTGGCACTCTGTGTTTGTCCCCAAGGGTGGCCCCTTGCGGGCCACTGTCCTGGGAGTTGCTGGTGCTTTGCCGTGTTCCTATGAACCTTGGATCCACCTGCCTCCGCACCCACTAGCTTGTGGTCTCCCTGTTTCCCACTTCACATGTCTGTATTATCGACTTGCAAGTAGGTGAATCTGAGGAGGGCCCCAGTGAGCACAGCACCCATGAACTTGAGTTGGACTGGGCTGGGATGCATTCTCGATATAAAGCTCTTTCTTATACATATATAAATGACACGTTCTTTCCCTCTAGACAACTTAGCTTAACACAAAGTCCACAGCATATTCAATAGAGTATTTTATGCTAATTCTATAATCCAAAGGCTAGCTTTCACATGTGCGTGAAGATATTGGAAACTCCATGACTGGGATCAGGAACACCTCAGGAATCAAAGTAACATCGTTGCTTTTGAACACTTTAGAGATAAGTTCTCTATTCCCTTCTCCCTTTTCAGTGGCCTCACTGTATTAGGCTGGGTTGCTTAGAGAAACAAACCCAGGGATTCTCAGATATACACATATTGCTTGTTGTTAATAAGCCTTCCTCCAAAGCGGATGCCCTGTTCTTTTTCCTAACATCCAAATTCTCTGATTAGTTGCTCATTCCAACCCTTAGCAACTCTATACAGGGTTTTCAAAACTGTAAATATTTATAGGAATAAACAGCCTCATTTTTCTCCTGCAGAGCAGCTAGTGGGTTTGAATCAACAACTTTGAGGATATTAGTTTAAC
>NW_022111373.1:24741456-24742845 GCF_000313985.2 Echinops telfairi
TAGAAGTGTTCAAAAATGAAATGTAACAAATAAAGATTGATATCCTAGGTATTAGTGAGCTGAAATGGACTTGTATTGTAAATTTTGAATAAGAAATTATATGATACAATATGAATAATACAATCAAGAGGAATGGTATGCATTCATTTTGAAAAATAACATTTCAAATTTAATCATGAAGTACAATATTGTTTCTGATAGGATTATATTTATCTGTCTTCAATAAAACCCAATCAATACTACTATTATTCACCAACTTTGAAAAGTATTGATGAATAAATTGAAGAATTCCACAGACTTCAATATGAAATTGAGCAAACATGCAATCACGATGTGTTGATAATTATTGGCAATTGGAATGCAAAAGTTGGAAACAAAGAGGAAGGAAGAGTGGCTGGAAAATATGAACTTGGTGATAGAAATTAAGCTGGAGATCACAAGACAGACTTTTGCAAAATCAGCGCTTCTTCATAAGAAATAGCTTTACTCCACAACACTATCCACGTGGACTTCCCCAGATGGAATACACAGAAATAAAATGGACACATCTGTGCGAGGAGGCACTGCTTAGATGAAGAAGAATGTGGCATTTAGTTTGGAGAAAGGCTTATTAAAAACTGTACATGCAAATGACCCAACCTTGCTTGCTGAAAGTGAGCAGGCCTTGAAACACTTGCTAATGAAGATCAAGAATTGCAGCAGTCATGGTGGATTACAACTCGGTGTAAAGAAAACCCAGATCCTCACAATTGGACCAGTGGGTATCATCCTGATAAATGGAGAAAATGTTGAAGTTGTTAAGAATCTTGTCTTGTTTGGATGCACAATCAATGGTCATGGAAGAATCAGTCAAGAGCTCAAATGACCCGTTCTGCTTTGGAAATCTTCTGCACAAGTAATCTTTAGAGTATTGACAAGCAAGGACTTTACTATGAGGACTAAGGTTCACCTCACCCAACCCATGGTATTGTCACTTGCTTCATATATGAAAATCAGACAGTAAGTAAAGCATACTGAAGAAGAATCCGTGCATTTGAATTGTGATGCTGGAGAAGAATATTGAAGGTACCAAGGATAAAGAGTCTGTCTTGGAAGTAACACAGCCCGTGTGCTCCTTAGAGGTAAGGATGGGGAGACTATGAATTACATGCTTAGGATATGTTGTCGGAAGAAGTGTGGCCCTAGAGAAAGAGCTAGCTCTTGCTAGAGTGACCGTGAAAATGAGGAAAGCCCTCATCAACAATGGGCTCAAGAATAGAAACAATGGGTGAGGATGGTGCAGGACTGGGCATTGTTTTCTTCTGTTGTGCAGAACATCTCTATGGATCAGAACTGATTCCATGACATCTAACAACAATAAATAAAGTTATAAAAATGCTAGTCCAGAAA
>NW_022111373.1:24744213-24746008 GCF_000313985.2 Echinops telfairi
AATTAATCTATTGAAATTTAAATATTCTCACTTCAAGAAATTGAGGACAGTTATTACTTTATTGCAGCATTCAGGAAAGCCTTCATTGTAAATCAGAAGTTTAAAGCTGTCTCAAAGTGTTTGTATGCTGTTGTCATCTTTCTTTGAAAACAAACAGACGCACATACAAGCAACAACAAAATGCCTTGAATGAATATATCTAGAAAAGCTTTCAGAGTTCCAAACTATTTTAATTTTTGATGTTTTACCCCTTTCAAGCGAGTCACTTTGAGTCAGAATTGACTTGAGTTTTGGGTATTATCTAATACTTTAAAATTATTTATCCCAAAAGTATAATTAAAAGTAAATATGTATTTGTTGCCTACTTTAAACTAGGTGTGATGTTATAAGCTTTATACACTCACCTTCATTTAATTCTTGTGTGGGATTATGAATTTGAGGATGGATGTTTACTAAATTGTTGAATCAGCATAAGGGATTACATGGTGATCTATCAGAAGGAGTTATAATGGATTCAATCACATTTTAGTTGAATATAATATAGATGTGGATGTGCAGTGCATGCTTGATAATTGACAAACGGTGACTGTGGATGACTCCCAAAGTCCAATGCAGCTTTCAAATGATCTCTGTTCCATTTCAGCACATCATCTGTGCTTGTTTTAGTGAGAGGAAGCTAATAAATCTCACTGACTTGCTTTGGCAGGACTTGAAAATCAAATTGGAGAGAGGTCTGAGAGATAGAGATCCAGTTTCAGAGTCTTGCGGCTGTGTAAAAATGATTAAAAGTGATGCCTTCTTCTATTACCAGGGTCCTACATCCCTCTTCAAGTTTCCCTCAATCTCCTCTCAGGAGATGTGGCCCCCTAAGTTACAATCAATTGGTTTTTCTATATTAAGCCATTTTTCCTAACAGTTCAATTAGTAGTCAGCTCACTTTATCATCTGGTAACTATTTTTTAAAATTGATAATCTGTGAATATAGCCAGAAAAGTTAAATTGGTTGTATAATTGACTTTGTAAATATTACATCATGTTTACACAGTTATATCCAGTACATGATTAAATAGTCATTAATGTGAGTCAGGGATTTCCATTAAACTTATCTTTGATCTTAGCACATTTTGTTCATTGGGGATTTAGTGTTACACTCCACAAGGGGAATGGATAGCCATTTCTATTATTATTATTATTTTCAGAGACATTGAAAATTGCAACAGATATAGTAGATTTATAATAGCATAAAGAGGTAGAACCTGGCTAATTCAAAGATATTCAAATTAGAATATCTCTTTTACGCCACATTTTACTATTCATCTTGAACTGCGAAACATATTAGAAAGTATGTGACTTGTATTTTTGCAGTTGTAATTGTGATTATTCTTTTTTTCTCAGATTCCTCTAGGCAATCAATCTTTCTACAGAAACTACAACCACCTACTGTTATTTTGGCCAACATACTGCAAAATATGATTCCCAGTTATTGAAGTGGATATATTGACTAAGTTGTATCACATGGGGTTATGATGTCTGGATTCAATGAACATACTTTTTGAAGTTAAAAAAATAGTTTGTTGGCAGTTTGGGGGGAACATGGGAGAGGAGAGGGTGAGGCAGGGAAGTGGGGAGCCAACAAACTCAGGGAATAAAAGAACAAGAGATCTAAAATTGATGATGAGGAGGGCATATAATGCTTGTTGGGGTTTGATCAAGTGCAATGTATCTGAGAGAAATTACTGAGAGCCAAATGGAGGGTGAGCATGATAGTAGGATAGGAGGAAGGTGAAAGGAAATA
>NW_022111373.1:24746874-24756865 GCF_000313985.2 Echinops telfairi
GGGGACAAATAACAGAAAGGTGGGCAAAGGGAGACAATGGACAGTGTAAGACACAAAATAACAATAATAATATATTATTGATCAAGGATTCATGAGGGTGGCAGGGTGGGGGACAGAGGGAGAAAAAAGAGGAGCTGAAACCAAGGACACAAGTAGCAAGAAATTGTTTGGGAAATGTGGATGGCAACCTATGTACAAGTGTGCTTAATACTATTGAATGATAGATTGTTATAAGATTTGAAAGAGCCCCCCAGTAAAATGATTAATTACAAAAATAGTTTGAACTTGAAAATATGGTTTAGAGCTAAAGATATCTCTTCCTGAAGGACAGTCAGTGGTAATTCAATTCTTACCAAGTCTAATCACACATCACAGTGCTAAATTAAAACAATAAGCACTGTTGGATGGTATAGCATTATATAATAGAGGGAATGGATATGGGTT
This sequence comes from Echinops telfairi, assembly GCF_000313985.2. Lineage (NCBI taxonomy): Eukaryota > Metazoa > Chordata > Mammalia > Afrosoricida > Tenrecidae > Echinops > Echinops telfairi. Next base: position 24,747,319 of record NW_022111373.1, read on the forward strand.
CATAAGCACTTTCACTTATGTGTTATTGTATCTGGAAAAACTTTACATTTTTGCCATATAGTATTTAGCTTTCTGTTTTATATCTTTCCAAATTTAATGATAGCTCTACATAGTTTAGGGTATAGGTAGCATATAAACAATTGTTTAAAAGCCTGTTATAAGAAAAAATATTGAAATCTTACTGGGGGAGGAAAATCATGTTTAGATGATATTTTTCAGCTGTTTTTGAACTGATGATATAAACTGCTTTCCAAATTTAAAATCGAGATCTAAACTTTATTATATTTCCAATACAAAAATAACAGAACAGGAAGATATTCAGAGCTGATTTAAATATGTGAATGAATTGTGGAGGCTTAGCAGGCCTATTAATATTAACTATGCCATCCTCATTGACTGCTTTCCAAATGGGAAATTGTTAGCTGATATCTTGCTTGCAGAAACAGTTGCTGTTATTAGATGCTGGTGAGTTGGTTGACTGCCGGTGAACTTCTATATACCACAATGAAGCATTGCCTGCCCCTGAGCCCATTGCTGCAAACACTGTGCCAGTCCCTCTAGTTTTATTGACATTCCCTCTACTTTACCAAGCATATCCCCCCACTGGCTCACTCGATGGCATGTCCAATGAATTGAAGTCTGGCCACTCTCACTTTGAAGGAGCATTCTGGAAGAGAAACCCAGATGTGAATAGACGCTAACAATATTGCTTCCATACATTCATGCTGTCCCTAATTGCAAGTTCTAAAAAATCTACCCTAATGTTGACAGAGAAGTCTACATTGGACAGAAAATGATGGAAGTGAGCATTTTGGTGCTTTGAAATGTTGCTTGTGGTAGTATCTTTATAGTATCTTGAGCCAGAGCTTCATTTTCAACTATATTTTTCTGAGACTTAAAGTTTTGGCAAAATTTACCAGTTGAACCATTGTTAAGAGTACAATTAAGGGGGCATAAATTATATCTACAAGGTTGTGTATCACTATTATTTATTCCCCAAATCTTTTCCTTACCAAATCTGAAACTTTGGGTCCATTAAGCATTAAATCCCCATTTTCCTGTGAATAATCAGGGCAAGGGTCCTACCTAAACGCCTCAGGTGACACAAGGGAGAGGGCGACGCCACCTCCACGTCTGTCCAAGCCCGATTGCCACAGGCATCACTCCAGCCTCCAGCCTCTACCACAATCATTTCTCCATTACACTCTAGAAATCACAGAGGAATCTCACCATTATGGGGGTTTATTAGAGAAATGAAGGAGCCTTGGTGGTGTAGTGGGAATGCATTGGGCTGCAATCTGCAAGGCAGGTAGTTTGAAACCATCAGCTGCTCCTTGGGAGAAATATGAGGCTTTTTACTCCCATTAAGAGTTACTGTCTTTCCAGAGGATGTACACTGGTACAGATGGGAACTGAAAATACAGGGAATCCAGGACGGATGAGCCCTATAGGACCAGTGGTGTGAGTGGTGAAACGGAGGGTAAAGGGAGAATGGGTAGGAAAGAGGGAACCGATTACAAGGAACTGTGTGTGACCTCCTCCCTGGGGGACAGACAACCGAAAAGTGGGTGAAGGGAGACGTCAGGCAGGCAAGATATGACAAAATACCAATTTATAAACTATCAAGGGCTCATGAAGGAGAGGGGAGCGGGGAGGGAGGGGAAAAATGAGGACCTAATGTCGGGGGTTTAAGTGGAGAGAAAATGTTTTGAGAATGATGTACAAATGCACTTTACACAATTGATGTGTGTATGGATTGCGATAACAGTTGTATGAGCCCCTAATAAAATGTTAAAAAAAAAAAGAGTTACTGTCTTTAATAATATATTAGATACATGGAAGGAGAAGTTGACGAGAAACAGAGCCAAAAGCAATGAGTATAAAGAAGTTATTGTTCTAAAATTGACTACGGTTATGATTCTACAACTCTTCCTAATATGATTTAACTATTGAATTGTATGATATGTGAATTATATCTCAATAAAAATATTTTAAGTTAAAAAAGAATTAGTGTCTAAAACCCACAGCGGCTGTTTCCCCTGCCCTATATACAGGTTTACCCTAAGTTGGAATAGACTCTGGCAGTGAGTTATTTGGGCAGTTAATCTGTCAAGAGCCACAAACAGTAAGGATAAGTCAGTGGTCTCTCAGCCATCACGTCTCTCGGTCTCTAGTTTCCCCGGCCAGCAGTCCTGCCTTTGAGCTGTTGCCTAGTCTCGCCACTGCCGCTCTGTTCGTCTGTCTCAAGTTCTCCTGGCCTTGGTCTCTGGTTGAAGTTGAACCTGACTTCTAGTGCCTCCTCTCCTTCAAGAAGGGAGTGATTTTGAGTGTGCTCTTCCAGTGACTCTTCCTGAATAGTTTTGGGAATTTCCTCTGTTCTTGCTTCTGAGTGGCAACTGAAATTGAAAGTGGCAACTGAATCCCTTCGATTCGTGTTTCAGACACCCTAATTGCACGATCCCTCCTAACATTAGGAAAAGTGGGAGTTGCAGAGCCTTGAATAAAGAGCCATATTAAGAAATTTCACTTCACCATCCCTGTTTCTCGTGACCAGCTAACCAGAAATCTGCTTTCAGTCTTTATATATATATATATTAACTAAATATTTCCTATAACTGGTACCAATGTGTCTGACTTATTTTACTCAGTATACAGTTTTGAATATACATCTATACTGCAGTATTTATCAAAGTGTTATTTCTCTTTATGACTGAGTGTAGAGCTCTGGTGTCGCAATGGTTAAAGCACTCAGCTGCTAACCAAAAGGTCAACAGTGGGAACCCAACACGATGTGATAAAGATGCAACAATCTGTTTCCACAGGAATTGTAGCCTTGGATACGCTAAGATGCAGCTCCATCTATCGTATAAGGGTGGTAGGGGTTGGACTGAATTCAATAGCAGTGGATTTTTTTTTTTCCGTTTTTTGGTTGGGCAGGTTTCTTTGGTTCGTTTTCCCCCTTTTTTTGTTCCTTTCTTTTTTTGTTGAGGTTTTGGTTTTTTTCCTTAGGTTCTTTTGTTGCAAAGTTTTTTTTTTTTGTTGAGGTTTATTTTTTTTCTTCCCCCTTGTTTTTTTTTTCTTTTTTTTGTTATTTTTTTTTTTTTTTTTAGGAGGCCTTTGCCAATTCTTTTGAGGTTTTTTTTCCTTTTTTTTTCTTAGGGTTTTTTGGTTTTTTTTTTTTTTTTTTGGGGTTGGATTCCGTTGGGGATTAGGATTTTTTTGCTTTAAAACCAAAAAATTTTCCATTTAGGAAAAGTGTAGTTTTTTAACTCACAGTATTTCTATTTTCTTCTTGAAGCAATGTAATGAGCATGAAAAAAAGAAATATTTTGAAAGTTGTATTTATTTTCTTAATAGTATGACTATCCCAGCTTTAGAAGATAATGTTTTTACAGGCAGTTTAATTTGTTTGCTATCAATTTGAATTCTTAACAGATACATTTTCATTAAATTCACAAGAGTTTTGTTTTCAGCCCATTAAGTTCCATTATCAAAATTACCAGGCGATATCTTAAAGGCTTCAAAGTGATATCTCTAATAATTGAACCAGTCTCAGCCTCCTTTCAAAATCAAAAATGCTATTTTAAATGAATCATAGTAGATGTGTAACTGCCAATTTTAATTCTCACATCTGGGAATTGTTCCAGGATTGCGCACTTCCTGTCTGTAGGAGGTACCATTCTCAGTAAGGGCATCAACATCAATTATTTGATGGAGCAATAACAAGAGGCACCCCAAGTGTGTCCATGAGAGAAAATATGGGAAAGAAGATATAAATGTGTTGGATCCTCAACCTATGAAGACAATTAAACTTCCAAAGTCTAATTTTCCTATTCTTTTTATAACTATGCCTGGCCTAAAGTCTAGAGAAAAATAGGGGAAACAAAATAAGGTTCAAAATATAAGTTGGGCGTCAGGGCTGTGGTGCCATATGGCAGCACAAGCAAAATTACCCAAACAATTCAGAAACAAGCAGGGCACATTCTTCCCTCTGTTCACTAACCATATGTGAGCACCACACGTGAGGAGCTCCCTTCAAGTTGCTGCAAACAGAACCGTTGTCTTTGAGCTGCCAGTATGTTTTCTTGAAACAAAAGCTCGAGGATGTTACAGAGGAATTACTGCATGGTCCCTGCAGGTTCTCATCCAAACACTGTAAGCGTTGTCAAATGATTTTTGAAGGGAAATTATTTTCTGAGGGAAAAGACTAAAATAAAAAATCGTCATCAACAGAAAGCAAGTCTATTTTTCACATTAGGCTGTTTTAAATGTGGTTTGGAGAAGCCATATTCCTGCCCTAAGAGAACTTCTCATTGCAGAACAATGCTTTTTGTGTATCAACAATGCATTTATAGATAGCCCAATAAAAGCCTGAGACGAAGTCAATTAACTAAGGGGAGATGGAATGGATAACAGCAAAAACTGTTAAATAAACAGGGCTATAGGTGATTAGCGGACCCTTGCATCCTAAACTTTTGAACTTAGCCTTTAATATTCCTCGCGTGCAGCCTGTAATTGCACATACTTTCTTGCTGACTTCCATCACAGCACCTTCTTTGACCTTTTACTTTGAAGTTACTCTGTTGGTCTATTTAAAAATACGTATTGTCTTAGGGACAGGAAATTTTGCACCATTTGTGGTATTAAACTCATATATGTAGTAAATAAACTAAATACATAAAATTTAGTAGGTAACTCAATATGAATCATAGGAAAAAATTACCAAGCAGTATTAATCAGATGAATCTGATCAAAATGGAGATTTCTAGGGGCCCAAGAAATTCACCTGGGAAAACTGATAAGGAGACAATGAAAATGTTTAAATGATCCTACGTTTTCAGTTTTAAAATAGCTATATTGAGTTAAATATTTGGTAAAAGCTAAATAATCCAATTTAATGAATTACTCATTATTCAATAAATATTTTTGAAGCCTAAGATTTTAGGAAATAAACTTACTAAATATTTTTATTGTGTTCACTGAAGGGAAATTTAACCACCAAAAAAAAGCACTTCTGAATTAATTTTTGCTTTTATGTAGTTCCACAATTGACAAGGTACTTAATCATTTTGCAGTCTATTTTCATGACTTGATGTTCGAATATTTTTGAACTTTTGATACCATTGATTAATATCTATTTATACAAATATTTAGTGTATATGGCATCATCTTAGTTATCAAAGTAATAATTATGTCTCCATAAAGGATTATTTATTGAAAGGTCAGACACTTGGCAGCTCAATACTAATTATGTTTTTAATTAGTAGCGCTTTAAAATATATTTATTGACACATAATATACTACACACATAGAAGCCCCACATTCATTCACATGTCAGGAAATATTATTAATTACTTTATGAAAACTTTGCTTGAAAATTGAAAGTCACTGTGACTTGTGTGTTGCTGTGATGCTGGAAGCTAGGGTAACAAGAAATGAAGCTTCCAGACTAAGAACAGACTATAAAGAAGGAACAAGCTGTCCGTTTGGAAAAAAGTAGGTACTGAAAACTTTAGGCATGCTATGGGAATATTGTCAGAAACTAAGGCCTAGTAAATGAAAACAAAGCTGGAGATCACATGATAGAATTTTGCAAGACCAATGTCTTCTTTATAGCAAAAACAATATAAAAGGCAACTAGACATATGGACATCTCAGATGGAATACACAGAGATCAAATTGACGAGTCTGTGGGAAGAGAAGACAGAGAATCTCACTGCCAGCACCTAAAACCAAGCCTGGGACTGACTGTCGAACAGATCATCGACTGCTCATATATAAGCTCAGGTTAAAGCTAAAGACATTTTTTTAAACAGCCCAGGAGAGGAGAGCTTAAATGCGGCTTGAATCTATCCCATCTGAGTTTTAAGAACATTTCAAGCACAGGTTTGCTGCATTGTATGCTAATGACAGACCCGATGAGCTGTGGACGGGCATCAAGAACATCATTCATGCAGAGAGCAAAAGTTCATATGAGAGTGAAAAAAGGTCAAGATGAATGTCAGAAGAGACTCTGAAGCTTGCTCAAAATCACAGAATAGCTAAAGCAATGGTTAAAAAAAAATTATAAAGAGCTGAATAGAAAATTTCAGAGGATAGCTTGAGAAGGTAAAGGAAAATACGATAATGAAATGTAGAAAGACCTAGAGTTAGAAAACCAAGAAGGAAGAACACATTTAGCATATCTTAAATTTTTAAAAAATGAAGAAAGAATTCACCTTGAGCTGACATATTGAAAGATTATATAGTAAAAATATTTAATGATTCATTTATCCTAAAATGGTTGCCTGAATACACTGACTGGGAGCTTCCAGAGCTTCAGGCTGGCTTCAGAAGATGACATGCCAAGATGACATTCAGCTGTGTAGACCTTAACAAATGATGGATACCCCTGAGATGGATAGGTATACCAGAATGCTTTATTGAGTCCCTGCCGAAATTCTACAAGGATCAAGAGGCTGTTGTGCAACCAGAACAAGGGAATACTAGATGATTTAAAATCAGGAAAAGTGTACTTTAGGGTTGTATTGTTTCACTCTGTTTATTCAATCCTTTGCTGAGCAAATCATCAGAGAAGCTGGAGTATATAAAGAAGAATGGGACATCAGGATTGGAGGAAGGTTTATGAACAACCTGAGGTATGCAGAGGACACAGTCTTGCCTGCTGAAAGTGCAAAGGATTGGAAGCACGTGGAGGTACACTGGACCCAAGCCGTTATTTTTAATTGCCTCATATGCATCTGAAAATTGTCCACTCAATAAAAAAGACAGAAAAAGATTCAACGCATTTGAACTGTGGTGCTAGCGAAGAATATTCAAAATAGCATGGACTATTAAAAGCACAAAATGATCTCCCTGGGAAAAAGTATGGCCAGAGTGCTCCTTAGAGGCAAGGGTGGCAAGGTTGTGTCTTACATATGGTGGGCATGTTGTAAGAAGGCCATCGGGCTTGGTAAATTGGAAAGGCAGAGAAAAAGAGGAGGGCCCTCAACAAGATGGGTTGACACCCTCGCTGCAGCAATGGATTCAGGCAGAGAAACAACTGTGAGAACGGCAGAGGGCCAGGCACAGTTTTCGTCTTGTTGCGCAGAGGGCCATTATGGCCCAGAACCACTCAAGGACAACAACAACAATGAATGGAAGCATTGGGTTGTCTTTGATAGTGCCAGAGGATAGGCTCCTTCACTCACAGGGTGCTTGAAATGTGACCGAGGAGAAAGCACTGTATCCAAGTAGTCGACCCTGGTGATAGGGGGGAGTAAAGCCTGTGGAAGTAGTCTTTGGGGCCTTCATTCTCTGATGGGGCCTAACTCAAGGCAAGGAGAAACAGCTGCACATATCTACTAATAATCAACATTTGCAACATGCAAGTATGAATCCATGAATATTGAAAGTTGGTGAAAATAAAACAGAATTTATAGAGATCCATATCCTGGGTGTTAGTGAACTGAAATTGACTAGCACTGACGATGCTGGTTGAGAAAATCCTTTGGCTTACTATGCCAGGACTAACACAGTCAAGAGGTATTGCTTTCCTTAATTGCTAACAATGATATTTCTGGATCTATCCTGTAGTACAATGCTGTTTATGTCAGGATTATATCGATCCTTATTTAAGGATATCTAATCAGTACAACTCTTATTCAAATTTAAGCACCAATCACAAAAGCTAGTGTTGAAGAAATTGAAGAAGTCTATCACTGTCTTTAGTATGAAACTAATCTAACATGCAGCCAAGATACATTGTTAATTATTGGTAATTGGAATGAAAAAGTTAGAAGCAAAGAGGTAGAAACAGTAGTTGGAATATCTGGCCTCGATGATAGAAATGGAGGTGGAGATCCCATGACAGACTTTTTGCAATACCAACAACTTCTTCATTACAAATACCTTTTTCCGCAGTACAAACGGTGACTCTGCAAACATGGACTTCTCCAGATGAAACACACAGAAGTCAGCAACTACACCTGTAGAAGGAAATTGTAGAGAAGCTCACGATCAGTAGCTAAAATTAGGTCATGGGCTGGCTGTGGAACTGACCATTAATTGCTCATATGCAAATTCAGATTGAAACCGAATACATTTTAAATAAGTTCATGAGAGCTAAAATACCACCATGAATCTGCCCCACGTGAATTTTTAGCATATCTCAATACCAGATTTGACCCACTGAACACTAATGATAGAAAACATGATGATCTGTATGCAGACATCAAGAACATCATTCATGAAGAAATCAAAAGGTCATTCAAATGACAGCAAAGAAGGAAAAGATCAAAGTGGATATCATTAGAAACTCTGAAATTTGCTTTTAATCTTAGAGTAGCCAAAGCAAGTGGAAGAAAGGATGAATTCAAAGAGCAAAATAGAAATTTCAAAGGGCAGCGGGAGAAGACAAAGCCAGAGATGATGATGACATGTTCACAGATTGAGAATTAGGAAACCAAAGAGAAGAACCCACTCGTTAGATCTGAAACTGAGAGAAATCAAGAAAAAATTCAAATGATGAAAGAAACATCAAAAGAAGATGGAAAGAATACACAGAGTCTCTGAATGAAAAATAACTAGGAAACTTTCCATCATTTCAGGATGTAGCCTAAGAGCAGGCACCAATGATGCTGAAGGAAGAAGTTCAAGTTACACTTAAAACATTAGCCCACAATAAGTCTCCCATACTTAATGGAATATCAACCAAATATTTCAGCAAACTGATGAAACACTGACTTGTTTATGCCAAGAAATTTGGAAGACAGATATCTGGCTCACTCATTGGAAGAGATTCAGAGTTGTACCCAGTCCAAAAAATGGTGACCCAACAGAATGCTCAAATTATAAACAATATCAAAATATCACAGGCTAGTAAAATTTCGCTGAAGTTCATCCAACAATGGTAAGAACAGGGAGTTTCCAGAGGTTCAAGCCAGATTCACAAGAGGACATGGAATGATGGATATCCTTGCGGATGTCTGCTGGAACTTGGCTGAAAGCAGAGGTTACTTGTGCTTCATTGACTTTGCCAAGGCTTTTAATTGTGTGGGTCATAACAAACTCTGGACAGTCTTTAGCAAAATGGGAATTCCAGAATCCTTCATTGTGCTCATCCGGAACTTGTTCATGGATCCAGACACAGTTGTAAGAATAGAACAATGGTATACTGCATGGTTCGACATTGGGAATAGTGTGCATCAGGGTTGTAGCCTCTTACCGTACTTATTTGTTATGTGTGCTGATCCAATCATCAGAGAAGTTGCATTATATGAAGAATGTGGCATCAGGATTAGAGGAGGGCTTATTAACAACTTACTATATGCAAATGACACGCTTTGCTTGCTGAAAGTGAAGTGGACTTGAAGCACTTGCTGATGAAAATCAAGGATTGTAGTTTTCTTTATGGATTACAACTCATTGTAAAGAAGAGCAGAATCCTCACAACCAGATTAATAAGTAACATCATGATAAATGGAGAAAAGGTTGAAGTTGTCAAATATTTTTTCTTGTTGGGATCCACAATCAATAGTCATAGACTCAACAGTCAAGAGATCAAAAA
>NW_022111373.1:24758690-24759866 GCF_000313985.2 Echinops telfairi
GCTTCTCTAGCATAACCCGATCCTAAATTTGCTGGTAGCACAGTTTTAAACCATCTGCATTGCTAAAGAAGCAAGCAAGACTAGGGCTCAGTGAAGTACAGCCTCAGGGTCCAGTAGGAGCCTTTTCTCCTTTGCTTGTTTTCTATTATTTGCTTGCTTTTAAATACTTTTATCAAAATCAAAATTTGCAACTGCCAATCAATAGCAAAGCACTCCAGAGTTTATTCCAATTGATTCTAAACTTCACATAGATTCACTTTTCTAAGTGCTGGTTCCATTTACATGTCAATGCAAATCAATGTAGATGACACAAGTGAACCATTTCTCCAAAGGAAAGACCCTGCATTGGCCATTTTAAAAGTGTTGAAACAGACTTGCCCTTTTGTAGAAAAGTTCTGGGATGGAATAATGTCTATGTTGCCTGTAGATAAGTAGTCAAATGATGTCAGCTGACCCCGAAGAGGGCATAAATGCATCTTCTATTTAAACAAAGCAACCACAGATTCTAATAGCAAAACAAGGTTACCCTGTGATTCTAATGTGCTTTATTGATAGAGACTTACACTTTGCTTCTCTTCATATTATTTAGTAATATGACCTTCAATCATGACATGACAATGTCTCATTCTTATTCATTGATTTTTAGCTTACATGTTTTTCACATTGATCTAGGGTTGGCAATATCAATAAAAATATTAAAATTCATTATTTTGCCCAACCATGAAGGGTCTATAGTAAATAATGTAAAAGGTTAAATGTTACTTCCAAGTGGAAGACTGAAGAGACACCACAAAGGGGGTAATAGTTATGATGACTTACAGATGATACAAGGATAATAAAGGGTCACTATGAATTGGAAACAACTCAGTGGTAGTGAATTTGTTTTTTCAGTTGGTAGATGTCACTTAAATGGACCAATTAGAGTAGTACCAGTACAGAAACATTATCTACAGATTGAGTGTATGACACATTACCTGTCTTACTTCATATTATGATTGCTTATTTGGAAATCAATTTCTTTGGAAAATTAGTGAAAAGAGGGTAGTGGTGGTGTTTTCAAATATCACTGATGTGACTCTCCAATCAGAACCACCCAGTGCATATGGAATGGAAACAAACTACTGCCTGGTCATATATCACCCCGAGATCATTTGTGAACTGGACCTTTTGGTTCCA
>NW_022111373.1:24761226-24763359 GCF_000313985.2 Echinops telfairi
TATAATTAAGTATTCTGGAATTCCCATTCTGTGCAATGTTCATCCATAATTATTTTAATGATTCACATAGTTGAATAACTTTGTAAATCAATAAAACACAGGTAAGCATCTTCATGGGATCTCTGCTTTCATTCGCTTCACGATCCATGTGACATCAGAAATGATATTTCTCATTCCAAGTTCTCCTTTGAATTGGGCTTGAATTTCTGAAAATCCCCTGTATGTGGAATACTGTGGCCATATTTGAAATGATCTTCAATACATTTTACTTTGTGTGTGGTATTAATGATATTGATTACTAATATCAGTATTCTGTTGTATCACCTTGGATTGGACTGGCACTAAGGAGGATCTCTTCCAGTTGGTTAGCCAGGTAATTGTCTTCCAAATCTCTTGGCACAGATGAGAAAATGCTTTTTCCAGCATTGCATTCATTAGTGTCTGTCAATTCCTGGAGCCTTTTATTATAAATGTCTTCAGTGTAGCTTGAATATACTGTACTACACTATGCTACAAGCACTTCTAGTTATTGATCGCATGCTACCTCTTGCAATATTTGAACGTGAGTGAATTCTTTTTATTACAGTGCGTATTCCTTCCATCACTTTGTGATGTTTCCTGCTTCTTTTGCCATTTTTGTCCATAGAGATTTTCAATATTGTAACTCTGTGCTTAACATTTTCTTCAGATCTTTCAGCTTGAGGTATGTTAAGGTCATAATACCATTTTGTTTTCTAACTCCAAGTCTTTGCACATTTCATGATAATATTTTCTTTGTCTTCTCTAACTATCCATTGACATCTTCTGCTTAGTTATTTTACTTCATTTCTTTCACCTCTCTGGCATCAATTTTGGTCTCTTTTTATTATGCGTGTCTTTTCCCTTGTAGGAGAAGAATTAACCATTGGCAGTTTCTCTTTTCTAACATTATGCTTAGTTTTGTTCATCTAATGTAGGAGCCCTAGTGGTATAGTAGGTAACTCATTGAACCAGTAACTACAAGATCAGCAGTTTGTAACTAGTTATTGGCTTCAATGGAGAAGGATGAGGCTTTCTAGACCAGGAAAGGTTTACATATTGAGAAACTCACAGGGCCAGTTGTACCCTGTCCTGCAGGGTCATTATGAGTCAGAATCGACTCAATGGCAGTGAGCTTGACTTAGAACGGAGGCTTTTCCCATCTTGGTAAGCCTTTAGAGAAAACATGTATTTCGGTATTCCCAAAAGACATGAAGGTTAGCATAAAAGGGAGTAAAGTTAATACAGCAATGACTGCCTTGGGTAAAGTTGATACTACTGTTTCAGCCTCACCCTTTTACTGTTTGTGGCATAGTAACAACACAATTATTCAAATTATTGGATTCTTGATCCTTCCTTCACTAATCTAATCCTCCCCAGGCTGACTCATTAAAGTGAATGTCACCTCCATTGACTCAATTGCCCTAGTCAAAAACATGGACATTTTCTTCCTGCCTCCTCCACTCTAAAATAGACATCATCCAGTTAAAGCCACAAACGCTGTCATCAAGATTACTTTAGTAAGAAACGCAACTGAGGCCCTGAGTATATGCCAAACTCAAATCAATCTCACTGCACCTAGTCGTTTCTGACTCACAGCTGTGTTATAGGACAAAGTAGAACTGCCTTATGGGTCACTGAGAGGATCTTTACAGAAGTAGTAGTGGAGTCTCTCTCCCAAGGACCGGTTAGTAGTTTGGAATTGTTTAGTAATGCACTGCCAAACCAATATTATTTTGTTGCTTGTTGCCCTTGTCACAGTAGACACTCAATAAATATTTGGTGAATTAAAAAAGCAATGTACATTATTTGGGGGGATATTTTATTACTATAAAGAAATCTTTAAAACATTTGATAGAATTCTTTTCTAGGTTAATTTCGGGATGTAAATACTGTGATTTAGCTGAATAATTACATCTACAATTGGAAAAAGAAAGTCACCAATGTATCACTTGACTTTAACACTTATTGTAACACCAATAATCATATCTTCATTCAATTCTCTGAGTTAATATGTCTTCACTATATATGTATAGAATGTCTAAAATAATATTTAAAGTTTGATATAAGGAGTTCTGTGGTGACTGATGGGATATAAGGGAATGAGAAAAGCCA
>NW_022111373.1:24764121-24765784 GCF_000313985.2 Echinops telfairi
ACACCACTGGAAAAGCCACGACCATGGAAATAGCCTAGGATGCAAAATTCTACTCAGTAACATACAGGGAGGCCATGGTTTGGAATCTTCTTGGTAACGTTGATTTGTTGTGGGGTTTTTGTTTGTTTGTTTTTCCTTACCCTGGTGTTATGTCTCTTTAGCAATGATGCTCTTACTATAGTTAACACTTTTTCTCTGAAATTTAAACTAATGCTCTTCAGCTCACTTTTCACAGAAAATGTATCTGGTTATTATTGTCTCACATCAGAGTGAATTCAGTGAAATGGCCTTCTGGATTTGGGCTACTGTAATGCTCTTATTTACCATTAACTCGTTGTTCATAAACATTTATTGATTGTTTTCTATACAACAGTTGTAGGGATGATAGGTTTTCAAGCACCTTTTTATGGCATGACTAAGATATTTTAGATGGAACTTTAGAGATTTCAGGGGAAGAATTGCTCCACAGATAGGAACCATGAAGTTTTTAAAGACTTTCAAGAGATTGAGATTTTATAAAAGGATTGACTTCGTTAACAGTACCAAAACACAAAATGATAATTAATCAGGTTAGATATGTCAGAATATCCAAATATCCACTATCCTCTAGTGGAATCCCACTCATTGTAACACTGGAGGGAGAGTAGAATTGATGTCTAGGGTTTCTGAGACTGTCAGTCTTCACAGGAGCAGGAAGCCTCATCTGTCTGTGGTGGCACAGCTGGGGCTTTCCAACCTCTGACCTTGAGCTTAGCAGCCCTGGGCATAGCCCACTTTGACACCTGGGCTCCTTATTCTCCCACTACATACCCTTAATTCTTCTAAAATTCATGTGTGCCTCTTTTCCTCTCCCCCTCCTGCGATTGTGTTTAAGGGAGACTTGATTCCTTTTAATAATCCTCAATAGTTAATACAGGCAATGAAAAATGATTCATATAGTTAAGGTCATTAGTACATCACTTGTTAGTCTTTCCTTCCCCAGGCTAACTAATTCCAATTATGTAAACCTTTACACCATAATTAAAGATGGTTTTAGAAAAGTTTAATCATATCGAAATATCCTCCAATCAAGTCAGAAAACTGGCAAAGAGAACAGTACTTAGTGGCCTTGTAAAAGTTAAAGAAGTTTCATAGCATGTGTTATTTATTCTGTGCTGTAAACTATCACCTGGTAATGGTCAGGAGGAAACACACAGGCACACACACACAATCACAACCATTGGTTCTTTTCTATTATTAAAACTATATATATAAACATATTTATATGTATATATAAAACTATATATATAAATTTCCCAAGTAACCACTAGTCTTTAGAAAAAGTATCCAAGCAGTTTTCCTGCCCCTTGCTAAACACTGCCTTGAGGTAAATGCTGAAAATAGTTTGGTTTGTAACCTGTTTCTATGCATATGCAAACACATAGAGCAATTTCTCTTTCAAAACATCACTTTTCCCAAAGCTGTAGATTCAGTGCCTTCCTTTGAATTAAATTCTTCTTGGCGGAGGGGCAGGCATCCGCTTAGTATCTGACCAGAGCACACAGGAGCAGCTGACTGGGGAGGAGGAGAGACTGGAGCACATCCTCGCCCGCCAGGCCTTGAGGACGATGACCCCAAATAGAATAGCCAGTCCACAGAGAGGACCACATGGCCAGCCCCACTA
>NW_022111373.1:24766846-24776244 GCF_000313985.2 Echinops telfairi
GTACAAATGCGCTTTACACAATTGATGTGTGTATGGATTGTGATAAGAGTTGTATGAGCCCCTAATAAAATGTTTAAAAAAAAGGTGGAGCTGATATCAAACAGTTCAAGAAAATAACGTGTTTGAAACTGACTGTAGTAGCAATTGTATAATTATGCTTGATCCATTTGAACTGAGTAATGTTATGGCATCTGTAAGAGCTCTCAATAAAAATATTAATTAAAAAAATCACTTCAAAAGTATTGTCCTATAATTTTTTTTACTTAATATTGCTACATATCATGGATATATATTTTTTAAGTCAGTCCATTTGGATATTCTATTTTTCATGTTTCTTACATTCTAATGTCACAGTTGTTCTTTATTATGTCCATGATATCATGTATTGGATTTATTTTTTAATGCTTTTTTTGGTATATACTTCGCCTATCAGACAATTTGATGGATCAATCATATTAAGATTTCTTTTTTTTTCATATTAAGATTTCTACAATCATCACCACAATCAATTTCAGAACATTTTACTCTCATACTCATTGCTGTATCTCCCTGCTTCCCCATCCTCCCTTGCATTGCCCCTGTACAATTACTGTCGCTCTATTCTGTCTATGCAAGATTTCCTATACGGAAAATCACGTAAGACAAAACACAGTCAGATGAAATCACACAAAGCAAACAATCAACCAACCAAACAGAAACACTCAACAATAATGACTGGACAAAAATAGAACAAGCTCATTCAAAGAGGAAGCAGAAAAATATTACATACGGAAACAACTTTATAATGGGTCAAAAGGGAGGTCAAATTATAAGGCACTGCATCTGCCAAAGTCAACTTTACAATGTTCTCTGTTTGATAGAAAAACTTTTCACATGCTTCCAGTATGGTCCGAGGGGATTCACCAGGGGTACCCTGCAAATGAATAGCTTTGGGGCTTCAACTGTCATCCATAGCCTTCTGCAAACCAGGTATTCATAACTGAAGCTCTGATACCCCTCTGGTCATAGAATTTGGGTTTTATTTTTTACAATCCTTGAGTCACACAGGCTGTTCTGCGGAGCCTCACTTAAATGACTACTTGTTTGAAGACAAGCCTCAAACAACCCAGACACTCTTCTTTTTGTTAGGCAGGCAGCGTCTAGGTTTTTCAGCAGACTCTTCCGTAGCATCCACATCTTTAGTGGTCTCTTCATGCGGACAAGCACTGGGCAGGATCATGGTAGAAGAACTAATTTCTCTTAGAGTGTGTCTAGAATTAAGTGTGAGCCTCCAATCCATTCATACATCTATAACATATGCCTCTCTTTCATGTTAGAGACACCATCATCATTTGATGATAAAAACATTAACAACACCCCGTTGGGACAAAAGATGATTCTATTGATAGTGTTTTTAATTTAGTCAACGACAGAGAATTGAAAAATCATTGTGGAGAAAAGGAAAGTATACAAGTATTGGCTGACTTCAGACAGAAATACACAAGTTACTGACTTATACAGATTAAATTCTAAAGTGATTGGGCACTATTTACACAAACGATGGAAGTTGGTGGTAGGTCAAAACTTTCAGTAACATTCACTAAAAGGTAAACCATGTCTATAACTAACACATATCATAAGAAGACATGGACGGTATTAAAATTGTAAACATATGGTACTCTCGGACTACCATTCATTGAGCATTTTCAAAACAAGGGATCCAAACCAAAGTCCTGTAACTACCATTTCCATGACTTTGGGAGAGCTTTCATATGGTTCTCCTCATAGCAGGGCGTATCAGCGTTAAGTCCATGGGAGTGTGGCCAGTCCTTAAGTTTGCTGCAGGAGAGTTTGAGGTCAAGGCCATTTCATTTACTGCTGGTTCCACATACAGTCCTTTTGGCATGGCCTATTAAGTATGTTGTGCTCCTTGAAAGGACAGATTCTAAAGTCTCAGTAGAATTTAAGACCCTGCCTGGTCACCAAGGGCTGGACAGAAACGAGGATAAAAGTGTCTTTATCTGTTTTACTTTGTTATTCTTTTTTGCTTGCTTTTTAAAAGTTTGTCCGTATGTGAAATCTGGGATAGGTGAATCCATTAACACAGTAATTAGATTTATGGTTCCTTGAGGATACTTCAGGAGGGGGAGTTGGGGGGAAATAAGTACAAAAATAAAGAAAATATTCTGGAACTGATTTTGGTGATGATTGTACAACTCTTCTCAATGTGACTGACCCACTGAGTTGTATGATATGTGAATTGTAGGTCAATAGAACTGTTGGAGACAAAAGTGGAGCAAGAATCAGAACCCAGAAATTCTACCACAAATGCTTCAAAAAAAGTTTCCAAATAGGAACATAATTCAGGGCATATTTTCCCCTTGGGTTCTATATAAGTAATCTTAAACATGTTTTCCTGTAGGGGTGGCTCCTCCCAGTTTACTCACCAACAGTAATATCACATTCCCCCCTGCCCCCATCTTGAAGTGAAAATTCAATAAGATTCCCTTATTACTCTTATAGGTGTGTCTATTGATTTGTGTGACCTCACCACAATTTTGTATGGCAGCAACTGACTGGCCTACTTCTACCCTCATCATGCAAAAGTGACTCCGGCCGAAGTGAGGTCTCCTCGGTTGAAGCTTTTTTCAGGATGAACGTATAAAGTGAGTGATAAATCTTTCATAGTGGCTTGTCACGCTCTCCACCTTGATGTTGGTAGATTGCGTGTCCTGAGAGCATGTCTACGTTTTGGTGTTTATACTTATAGTAGTGGGTCATATAATATTTGTCCTCTTGTAATTGACTAACCTCATTTAGAATAATAATTTCCAGATCCATCTGTGTCATGAGTTGTTTCATGGTTTATCACTGTTTTTCAGGGAGGTGTCTTATTCTATTGTGTGTATATGGACCAGAGTTTCATTCTCCATTCTTTTATTCATGGGTATTTGAATGCACATCTGTTAGTGTGCTTACTCTCATATGTGCAACAGAGCTGTTGCTGGATCCTAGGATATTCTATGATATTTCTGTTCCCAGTTGTTTGAAGTAGTGCCATATCACTTTCCACAATGGCTGTACCTATTCACAAGCCTACCAGCACTGTATGTGAATTCCATTCTCTGCAGACCCTCTATTATTTGTTGTTTTCTCTGCTGCAGAAAGACTGCACTTTCTATGCCTATAAACAATTACAGTGTCAGTAATCCACAGGGGGCCGCTAGGAGTCAGCATTGAATCTTTGGCAATGAGCTTGATAGTAGAGTCAATATGGGTGTGTCTGTGTACCTGGGCAGGGTGGGGGCAGAGAACTTTTGCTGGGTTGGTGTGCCAGGACCTACAGGTCTTCCAGTTTCTGCTTGAGAGGAAATAGTTCCTCTCAGGAGGTTGGGGTCTGTGGAAGAGGACACCAGAAGAGAATATGGGAGAGAACTAGGGAAAAAAAGTATGGTATTGAACAAAAGTACAAAAACCAAATGAAATAAAGTGAAAAATAAAACTACCTTGCTCGTCGAATTCCTGCTCTTTTGATAGTGTTATTGTTTGGAGTTGGGGCATTTGAGCTAGGAGGTCACTGGGGGACAAAGCAAGAAAGGAGGAGGAGGGGAAGAACTGGAACATTCAAGCTTGGGTCCTCAGTGTGCTTGCACCAAGTTGGACAGGATACTTGGCTCTCCACCAGTCCGCAGAGACTACTGAGGTAAGAGGTTTGGGTTCCTGGGTTGCTTCAGAGGTCAGGAAACTTCAACTGTGCCAAGAAGGGAAGAGTCCATAGAAGTCTGTCAGCAGACATGGCTGATCTCCTACTTTCAGGAAATTGGGTCTACTCAGCTTTTCAGTTGGGTGTCCTGCTGCAAGGAAATGCAGGCCATCTTCCTAGCGGAACTCCCCCAGTAGTTGCTGGGGAGGTCTTCCCTTGCTTGTTATCTGGTGCCCAGATTCCCCAAGACCCGTGTATGGATTTATACACCAGCCATTGGTTCTTAATGGAATCTAACCCAAAAAGATATTCATATTTCATTGTTTTTAAAATTCCAGAGCACAGGATACTCAGTGTTTAGACACTAATGAATATGCTAAAAAATCCACTTCCAAATCAAACAAGGCTGTATTGCATACTTGCTCAGTGGGAGGGTCAAAGCTGATAATTACTTTCTAAGTGATCTCAAGTGAAGTTTACTCTCCCATGTAACTCTCTTTTTATGCTAGGGGAACGGTGGTCGAAGCGATTCGATCGCTGTGTTTCCTTTGCATCTTGCTTCAGGTCAAAGTATGTTTGGTATCTGCACCTGTTTTTTCCCCCTCTAAGTTTTTGAACTGTTTCTTCACACCTATTTAAAATAACAGGCATATTTGAACATGTTCTCTAGGTATCCTAGACAGCGTATATATTCCAATAACATTGTGTTTATTTAATTTTTTTGCTATTTAATTTTTCTTCTTCTGACTAGGATCTAAATCTTAACAAAAGCAAGGAAGACATTATTCTGGTTGTCTCAGGCTCCCTCTTTATTTTTATTTTGAACTTGGTACTCACCTGGTATTTGTAGTACAAATTAAATGGCTCTTCAGTTTCAGCTCCTTTAGGGCTGTCACCCTAATTTTTTGAAGGCCAACAACAGGGTAAAGCAATCAACATGCCCAGTTCAACATTGAAGGAAACATTCATTGTGAAAGGCTCGGAAGTGTCTGAAAGATTCTGAAAGTGATAACTGTGTGTTTCCTTGTATGAAACCTCACGACTATTTCCACGCTGGGTACACAATGATGGTAAGGACATAGCTGAAATATGAGTGGGGTAGGATGTTACACATTTTGTATAATCCTGTGGCAATTTGACCCATGACCCAGTGGGATAAGAATTTCAAGGACCCAAGGAGATAGATCTTATTTTATCAGAACTCTTTTGCTAAATCAAGTTTTCTATTCTTAGTTCTCTTGCCCCACCCCCAGCCCCACTATTTATGACTGGTGTTAACAATATGGCCAGTGGTGCTTCAAGGAAGTTTTTTAAAGGATTTAAAAAACTACCTCAGACTATGGTCTTCCTGGGCCCTCACAAATTCACATTTAGTTTGTGTTATTTTATGCTTTACTCTTTAGCTTCAAAGAATTTATTCTTGGATTAAGCAATCCCTTTATGGATTATAATTAGAATTTGAGGACATGCCAAAATAACCTCTGGAGGCTTGTCTTTGCTCTAGGAATAGGATTGTAAATTTTAATGGATTAGTTCATTGTTCTTTAAATTCAGGACTCTGCTTAGTCTCTGTTGTTACCACTTATAATAGAAAAAAATGATGTGATGTCATTATGAAAAGATGTATTCTGCCTTTATTAAAAACAAAAATGGGGCTTAGATCCAAAATATGCATTTAATGATCAGAATTATTTATTTGGCTTTCCAATTCTAAAATGTAAAGTTAAGGCACACTCCTTGCTTCTCTCTTAACCATCACACAATTGTACCTGCACACCTAACATACAAAGTAGGTAGCACTAATTAAAAATTTTTTTTAGAATGGACAACTTCCCTACCCCTGCCAGAATAGTATGAAAAAAGCTTAATGATTTGTCGGGTTTGCCAGTGTGGTTGTGTCATTGATGGTTGAAGAAACACAGTGGGACCTTACTACTATTGCGATTGGTTTCCAATGCCAACTGGCTTAGGTACTGAGCTACGAAAGGAGAGTACTGGCCTGAATAAACTTTAGTTCTCTTATTGAAAGATTCTATGATAATGGATAAAAGGGGGAAATTGGAACACTATGATTATATGTTCAAACCAAACTGATTGGCTGTTATTTCTGAACCTCTACTACCCCTCTCCCCCACCCCCAGGGGAATTGAGAAATGCAACGTGGAGTTATTTTGATTTGCTAAATTAACCCAGCAATACCCACCTGGTGATCTCGATGTGGAAGTTGGAATTCTCACACTAACTTCACCTTTTCAGTTTCCACCTTCCACTAGGGAAGATGGTAACACATTGTTGGAAGGAGCCGCTGGGGACCCCATGGACTGAGAAGAGAACACATCTCCTGACTGCAGGTCACTTAGGGATCTGTTGCCTCTCCTGGGGCTGCTGTGTCAGCACGCCGGGCCCCAGAGCTACTGGATCGAGTTTCTTAGTGGAGTCACAAATCGAAATTTTATTCTCAGACCTTTTGATTCTGAAATGTTGGAAATCAAAATAATATTTTCATAATTCTATACAGGACAAACAATCAGGCTTTGTAGCACTCTTTAACATTTCTATAGTTCCCAAACTAGAGCTATGCATATCTTTCACTAGTGGTAGGAGCCATCACTGTAACTCTGTTTTCAATTTGTGCTCCCCGGAATCCAGTTCCTGACTTAATCAGATTTATTTTTATGGACTGTGGCCTAAGACTTCATTTGGACCACTCGTTGTTTCAGTGGTTATATGTAGAATATTTTGAATGGTGTTAGACACTTCCCATGGTAATTTCCATCTCATAGTGACCTAAATAGAACAGATTAGAACTGTCACATCAAATGTCGGAGACTGTAAATCTTTAAGGGAGTAAATTGCCTTATCTTTCTTCCTTAGATCAACAGAGTGTTTTGAAGTGTTAACCTTTTGCTAGTAACCTAATAGTTAATCCACTGAACCATCAGGAAGCCTTGCCAGGTACATAACTAGCACTATGTAGGTATCACCTTATTAGTGAAGAGTTTGCATGATTTTTTTTTTTGTAGAATCATGCATTAATACACTAATTGTCTTACCATATTATTTTTAAAAGATCATTAAAAGTATTATGGCATTCTAAAGCATTTCCTTTAAAGTTTTGATGATAATCCAAAAAAGATAAACTTTATGTACGGCATTAATCTGCAAAACTCTGGAGAACTTTTGTTAGTTTGCAATCCCATTTTTTCTTTTGCTTTTCTATTTAAAAATATATTTTCCAGTTTCATTTCTTATATAAGCTATCCACAGCTGGGTTGACTTGGGAGGTTTTTACCTTAGAATGTGAAAGTACAAATGCAGTCATTAAAATTCTATTTTCCAAAGGTATGCTCATTCTCATGAATAATCACAACACTCATGATACATTCTTAGACCTTAAAACGAGAAGATTCCTTTGTAACTGCTGGAAAAATGGTATGTATTAAGGGATTTAAATTAATGATCCTCTCATATTCTGGCCTGCGACCTGCCCTTACAATTTCACACCTTCACCAATGAGAAGTATTTTGCTTTCTTCCTTCCCCTGTATCATTACCTCTGCCCAGAGTACCTTTCACTTCCCTTTGATTTCCAAACCTTCTGCTGTCTGAAATACTGCTTTCGCATTTTCAACTTCCAGAAAACCTTCTGGATTCTTCAATGTAGCATTCACCCATGCTAATCCTGGAATTCTATTCTTTTGAAATGCATTAGTAATTTATTCTTGTGTCTTTGAAAGAACTCACTAAGTTTTTATTATGGATGTTTGCATACTCATTATGAATAAAGAGCAACTATCTCACTTGGAGTACTAGGCTGTGCCTGACCTAAGCCGTAGTATGTTCCATCACCACATGGACATGTGAAAGTTGGACAACGAATAGGGAAGAACTGATGCATTTGAATTATGGTGTTAGCAAGCAATTTAGAATACCCCATGGATGGCCAGAAGAACAAAACAAATCTGTCTTGGTATAAATACGGCCTGAATGTTCCTTAGAAATGAGTATGGCAAGATGTGTCCCATGGTTTGGCATGTTAACAGAAGAGACTGCTCTCTGAAGAAAGACTTCATGCACGGCGAAGCAGAGAGTCAGCGGGTTTCATTGAAGAAGACCCTCAGTGAGATGTGTTGACTTAATGGCTGCATAGGGGGTATAAACACAACAATTGTGTAAATGGGGCAGGAGTAGGTAAGGTTTCCTCTGCCACACATAGGGTCACTGCCAGTCAGAATTAACTCAAGAGCACATCAAGGTCACAATAATAGTAGGTTTTCAGCTTTGTTGGATTCTGTAGGTAATTGGTACTTGTAATGTGAAATTGTACACATATTGAATGTCCCCGAATCCTGGCATAGAAGTATTGATTGTTGTTCCTTATTTATTCTCAGATATAAAGCTGATGGGTCATGATTTTAGTTTTATCTCCTAACATTCTTTTTAATTACATTATGGGGGAGGGTATAAAAACTGAACAGGCAAATATAATTGGAGTGAGTTATACAAATATTGTGTGCTTTGGTGGCCCAAGGGCTCAAGCACTTGTCAAAAAGTTTAAGGTTCAAAAGCACACTGCCTTAAAGATTACAACTTTGGAAGCCATTTGGGAGAAGTCTGTCCTATGGGGTTCTTATGAGTCTGAATCAACTCAGTGACAGTGGTTTCATGGATATACTTAAATCTGGAATCCTTGCCTGCTTAGCAGAGTCGGTAGTCTATTCAGAGGAACCTCAGAATAAAGACCTGGTGATCCACTTGTGAAAAATCAGCCATTGAAAACTCTGTGGGGCACAGTTCTACTCTGACATGTGTGGGATTGGCATGAGTCAGAATTGACAGCAACTAGTTATGTCATATATATATATGTATATATATGTGTGTGTGTATTTGTATATGTATATATAGTCACATAACTAGTTAATATATATGCATGCATGCATCAAATTTAAGAAGGCGTATATTAAGATTATTTGTTGGCTTACCATATATATTTTTAAAAGGTATATATTAAGATTGTTTATTGGCTTACCATATATTTTTTCTTATCTTTATTCTTATTTTGTGTCTTTTCTTGACTATATAATGCACCATTTTCTTAACAGAAATTTGAATTATGTTTTATAGATTCATTTTGGTATTTGTTTAGCTATAGATAAATAAATATACCATTCTTTAACATTGCTATACTTTCTTTAAACTAAATTTATATATTTAAAAATCCAAAGGAGTAATCTTCATAGATTTTCTTGAGCGACAGAGGTCAATCCCTGGGGTTTATTCAAAATAAGTTTTAAGAAAACCGAGGATTGTATTAGTTGAAAAAGTCAGCAGTTGCTCTGAGGAATTTCTTTTTCTTTTCTATAATAATAATATAACATTCATACACTTGCTCATTTTACAAGGGTATCGAAATATTGTACTATAGGAATTTGGGGGGTTGGGGAACATTTCCTCAATCAACATAGAACCCTGATATTTATTCTTCAGACTTCTTTTTGTCCTCACATTCAAAGATCATTTAATTTAAGTCCCACAGAATTCCAAAATTTTATCCTGATATGATGTAAATTGAAGAGCACAGATGTCTTTGAGAGAATGGTTAGAGGGATGCAAACACCATCATATGAGTATGTAGACCTTTGTGGAAGATATGTCAAGAAAAACAACTTCACATTTTTATATTTCTGTTTAATAAATGTTTCCATGATTTCATATTA
>NW_022111373.1:24778533-24781304 GCF_000313985.2 Echinops telfairi
CCACCCTCCAGGCATCGCTCCTCTCACAACTGGTCCTGAAGGAGTCATCTATCCTGGATTCCCTGTTCTTGACTGCTGCTCCTTTAGACTTTACACTTCTTGACTGCTACTTCTATGGGCATTGATTTTGGATGCAAGCAAGAAAAATCCTTGACTAGTTCAATCTTTTCTCTGTTTATCCTGATGTTACCTACTGGTTCAGTTGTGAGGATTTTCATTTTCTTTACATTGAATTATAATAGATAGTGAAGTCTGAAATCCTTGATTTTCATCAGCAAATGGTTGAAGTCCTCCCCACATTTACCATGAAGGACTACATCATCTGCATATCACAGTATGTTAACAAGCCTTCCTACAATTCTCATTTTTCTTCAGCTAATTCAGATTCTTTTATTATTTACTGACAACAAAGATTTAACAAATATTCTGAAAGGATATGATTCAGATGCACATCTCTCCTAATATTGACACCATAACAACTCTTGTGGCTGAGACACAATTTAGATAACCATCTTTGGTGACAGCGAGAAACACTTGACTGGATTATTGTGGCAGAAAGAATATTTTCAGAAACAAGATACTGTCTTAAATTAGGCTATCTGGATGCTCCTCCCTTTTAGGTGCATTCTCTCATTGTCCCTGTTAAGGTTACATTGATGTTTCTACTGTGAACCTGAGACAAACATGAACTATAGATATGTGAATGGAATTGGAGCTTGCACCAATTATAGCTCCAATCTAAGAAAAATTCGTTCTTTTTAAAAATAAATCATTTTAGTGGGGGCTCTTACATATATTATAACAAACCATACACATACATTATCCGAAGCAGAAATGCACAATTATTGGTATCAACAATTTCTAAACATTATCTTTCTTCTTGAGCTCCTCTCATATAAGCTCCTCTTTTTGTGTTCCCTCCCTCTGCCACCCTGAGAATCCTGAATATGTTATGTATTGTTATTATTATTTATACATTTCTTACACCACCTGTTCTATCCCTTCACTGACTATGCTGGTACTTTTCCCCTGAGGGGAGTTATTCTGTGGTCATTGTGATCCATTCCACCTTCCCCCTTCCTCCCCAATTCCCTCCCCCTATCCTCCTCCTATTTTTGCTCCTGTTACTGTTTTGAGGGGTGTTGTCTGTTGTCTTTCCTGAATTCCTTACATTGGAAACTCTCATCTGTGCCACTGCCTGTACACCGGACTATGGGAATTGCAAGATTGGACTGAGATCATAATAGTGGGGGAGGAAGGATTAAAAAACTAGAGGAGTTTTGTGTATTTCATCAGTGCTAAACTGCCCCGTTGGTGCATTTTTCCCTCTGTGCAGCCCCTTTGTGAGAGGACGTCCAATTATCCACGGATGGGCTCTGGGTCTCTAGTTTGACCCCTCTCCATGGTGAGGTTGTTTATTTTTGGAATTCTGATTCCTGTTCCCGTCGATGGCTCATGATCACACATGCTGACGTGCTTCTTCCATGTGGGTTTTTTGCTTTCCTGCTAGGTGGTTGCTTGTTTGGCTTCAAGCTTTTAAGACTCCAGGTGCTATGTCTTTTAACAGCTGAGCACCATCTGCTTTCTTCACCACATTTGTTTATGTACCCAGTTTGACTTCAGCGATCATGCTGGGGCAGTGGGTATTGCCCAATGCCACATTATTATAACAAGGTGTTCTTGTGTTAAGGGAATATTTAAGTAGAGACCCAGAGTCCATCCACCAGTCAATATATTACCATATAAATATATGTACATAGACCAATACCCCTATAGTTATGCATTAATATATTTACATATGTCCACCTCTATGTTTGTACCTATATAAATAGTTTTGCTTTCTAGTTCTTTCCTCTATTTCATTTTACCTTCCTCCTGTCCCAGTACCATGTTCACCCCTCATTTGCCTTTCAGTAATTCCTCCAGCTAGATTCCGGCTGCTCCACCACTACCAGGATTTCTACCCCCCCCCCTTGCAATTGGTTTTGATGCCTAGTTGTTCCCCTGTCCTTGACCTTGTTTTCTTGCCACACCCTCCCCCCTGGCTCCTCCTCCCCCAAGACACAAGACACCCCCACACCCCTGGAACTATCGGTCCCATCGCTTTTTCCTCCTGCTTGCTTCTCATGTCTATCTTATATAGACAAAACAGAACCAATGACGCCAATGCACCATCCAAACAAACAACAAATAAACAACAACAACGAGAAAGAAAGAAAGAAAGAAAAAAACTATACATAAGTCCCGGTCAGTCCGTTCATCTTTTGGAATATCTCCCACTGGTCCAGCGGGGATCCGGGCCCTGCCCCTCCAAGTCTAAACTCTATTTTGGGGATCCCTTGGGGGCTTCCTGACTTAGCTCCCATTGTTGGTCTGTTATGTTCCATTGTTTTTCCACCCCACTACAGGGTGGGTGGTGGGTGGAGGGGAGGGTCAGCGCTGTATCCCCAGTACTGTCCTCTGTAGCTCTCTGCTCCCCTATGGTGACATCGCGCTGTTGTTTGTAGTCCTCTCTGGACCTTAGCTGCTCCAAGCAGGGGTGTCTCCCTCAGGACTTGATGTGCCGGAGTGGGGTCTAGTCCCTTACTCTCTTCCTTTCTTAGTTTGCTCTCATGTGGGCAGGATGGGCCGGCTCTTCTCCCCAGTCTGTAGCTTCAGCGATCACTTCCGTAGCTCCTTCTTCTAGGGAGGGGAGCAGCAAAGCTGGGACTGGGGGCAGCCTCTAGCCCTCTCTGCTGTTACTTTGCTTCATGCTATTAAACTGCCCCCAA
>NW_022111373.1:24782111-24786325 GCF_000313985.2 Echinops telfairi
CTGGGCAATCCTCAAGGGTGTTAGGTAGTATTTCATGGCTGTTTTAATTTGCATTTCTCTGATGGCTAATCATTGTGACCATTTTCTCATATGTTTATTGGCCGCTCATGAAGTTCCTTCCTGGTGAAACTTCTGTTCAGGTCTTTTGCCCGCCTCCTTAGCAGACCCTCTGTTTTTTCATGTTGCAGGATAATAGGCTGCTATCAAGCATACTGCATTGGAAAGCGAATTATTACAGATGCAGTTAGGTTAAAATTTAATACCATATCATTTGATCTTCCTTTTGATACATTGTAATTTAGTTCTGGTTTTTAATATTTTCTGCTTTCTTTAGGATTGAGGTTTCATCTGTGACACTTCGTTATTGTTATTTTTTTCTGTTTTTCTGTATGCAAAATGGAGGATAGATAAATCTACAAAGACAGTAATTGGATTAATGATTTGTTATGGGTATGGTAGGAGATGTTGGGAGGGAAACAGGGAGAATACAACGATAAGTACAGGAATGAAGAATATGTTCTAAAATTGATTGTGGTAATGATTGTAAATTTCTTCTGATGCAAATAAATATTGAATTGTATGATATGGAAATTATATACCAATAAAGCTATTAAAAATAGCAGGACACAAAGTCTATTTAATCTGAGGACTGGACTGTAGATTAAACTCTAATGTCTTCATGCACTTTGTGGCAGTTACATAACCTGTCAATTTATAAAGGGGTGAAATCTAGCCTGTCAATTATGTCATAGCGAAAGGTGCCTCTTTGGGGGCATGGCTTTCTCCTGAGGATTCTGGGAACTCCTATCTTCCTCCTTGGAGGTGGGACAGATACTTCCTGTGAGACATTCTTGTTGACAAGCCACATGGAGACACACTGATGGAGCCAGAGCCCTGGAGCTTGAGGAGCCATGTGGAGATCCATGCCAGCACTGCGATTCTTCTACAACCACTGGATCCACAACACTTTCCACCCACTGGTCTGTGATCTTCCTGCATTTGCTGAATGTGCTGCCTGAGTTTGAAGAAGAATTTATATATTAGACATATGGGCTAATATCTGACCTATGGACTTGAGCTGGATGGGGCTGGAATGTTTTCTCCATATACAATTGCTCCTTGATATAACATTCTCTCTTACACACATTTGAGTGTCTCTGGATTTGTTTCTCCAGTCAACCCAGACTAACACACACTTGAACTTCATTTTTGAGTATTAGAGATGATATTTCTTTTCCTGACTTTTTCTGTGACAGTGCTATGCATCTAGCGATGCAAACAAAATTGAAGATAAGCTTTAAAGAGAACAGTTATAATAAAAGAAAATATGTATGTCAAAAGACTCTGGAGCTTGATCCTAGCTCAAGAGACATCTCAGATTCCTTAGGACTCTCTTCTTCTTCCTCCTCTTCTTCTTATTTAAAAAATAGGTTTATTGAAAGCAACTTTTGACCCAACCCCAATCTCAATACTGATTTTCAACCACATGTCCTATTGCAACTGGTTTATTAGTGGAGAGAAATGATGAACTGGTAAACATATATGAATCTAAGGAAAATACTAGGAAACATAAGCGTTATTAACAATATTTCCCCCCTTTTTTTTAGTAGATCCTGCAATGCAGTGGTTAGAAGTATGGATACTTCAGAAAGACAGTTAAGGTCAAATTTCCAACCCCAATTCCACCTCACTTATTAGCTATGGGCTACTTGCCAACTTTCTATAGTATTTACATTTTAGGTCTTCGTCTATACAACAGATGATGATAATAGCACTGCTCATATTATTGTTATATAGTATATCTAAGACAGTGAATACAGAATGCTTAGTGTTGTATATGGCATACAGTACTGACCAGATTTGAAATTAATATAACCATTATAATTATCATTGTTACTTTAATACAGAGGACTTACAACTTGTTTGTTAACTGTGTAACTAAATGTTTATACATGAATGTTTCCATACAAATAACTTCTCAGGACAGAACAAAATCAAATTTGGATATTCAGCTAAAAATTGGAAGTTGGGAGTTATATTATTACATTTTACTAAAGCAAAAATTTCAGCTTCCTTCTATTCTAGATATTTTTATTAAAATATACAATCAAGATCATGAAAGCATAATTTTAGAAGGATAAATTAACAAAATATAGTAAAAGGTTTTGAAAATATAATAAAGGGACTATTAATATGTCACTTTAGTGATATATTAGTGATCACGTAATCAGTGACCCAATGTAGCAAAGAGAAAAGAACCATCTTGTTTTCCTGGATAAAGAAATAATGTATATTTCAATCATTTTATGCAAGATAAATTATGAGGCAAAGCTAATATAGAGACCACATCTCGGGAAATACACACTAAACTATAAAATGAACAATCCGTACAAGGAATTATGCATGATATTAAATTAGTTCATGAAATGTATTTTTCTTAAATGATAATGAAAGATTTCAGGTCCTAGTTTGAGTTTGATATTTGAGTAAATCATTGAGCTGGAATTTCCACTGACAGCCCTTGGTATGTAAATCTCTTTATATGGCTATTCAATGCATCTTTCCTAATTAGGCAAGAGGAAGGAGAACATTGGAAGTATTTGAACACTAAAATAAAAAATGAGACTATTTGTGGGTCAGGAGTTAAAATACGAAAAGGAGCACGCATGCAGACATTGGCTTATATGCGAACGTTTTCAGCCTAAGTAATCCCCAGCTCAGTTTTCCCATGGCCTTTCAGAGTAAAGATTCTGTTTCCTCTCTGGCCGATCTGTTGTCTTCCAGTTAGTTTGCCTGATCGGTGCATCATTTTTGATGCTTCATAAGTTATCTAGCATTTTGGCATGGATATTTTCTCTCTTCCTTGGGTTTAAGGTCTCTTAGCTCAACTGACATAATGAAGTCCTCATTCAACCCTGGAGACAAGAGGGAGGGTTTTTGGCAGGGTGTTTTTGTAGCTAGAGCGAGACTTCAGACATACTTATGAGAATATAGCTATTGTTAGCTGCTATTGAGTCAATTCCAAATCATGGCAAATATATATATGAAATACTGAATCATTTGCCACAATCGCTCTTCTTGGTATATTCAATTCTATTATTGTGGCTAGTGTATCAACGGATCTCACCAAGGGTCTCCTTTGCCCTCTCTGGCCATTTACTTCACTAAACATGAGGTTCTACAGTGATGGATCCCTCCTGATGATATGGCCAAAGCAGACAATCCTCTGTTGTGATCTGGATACTTTCCACTGGCTAGTTTTCAGAAGTATATTGCAAGGCAATTTTTCCTACTCTGTCTCGGTCTAAAAAGTTTCAATGAAAGCTGTCTACTATAAATGAACCTGCTGGTATTTAAAGTCCCAATAGCATAAGTTACATCATTGTTACAGCACACAAGTGAATACAGTATGACAACCTGAGAAAGACAGGTCACAGAGCAAAAAAATATAATGGACATTTTTAAAGTAAATTATTACAGACCAATATCATTTATGTCTCATACAAGTGAAATGTTGCTGAAGATCATCCATCCAATAATGGTTGCAGTGGTACATCACTGGGAAGCTGCCAAAGATTCGTGCTGGATTCAAAAGAGGATATGGAGGAAGGGGCATCAGTGATGTCAGATGGATCTTAGCTCAAAGCAGAAACTATCAGAAAGATGTCTACTTGCATTTTGTTGACCATGGGAAGGCATTTGACTGTGTGGGCCACAACAAACTATAGATAGCTTTGCGTAGAATTGGAATTGCAGAACGCTACATGTACACACCGGGAAACCCTATGTGGATAGAGAAGCAGCTGTGCAAACAGAACAGGGGAAGCGTGCATGGTTTAAAATCAGGACAGGTGGGTGTCAAGATGGTGTGTTCTCTTACCATACTTACTCAATTGGTGGGCTGAGAATATAATCAGAGAATTTGGGTTATCTGAAGAAGAATGCCGCAACAGGGTTTGGAAAGGCTTATTAACAGTTTGTGATATGCAGATGACACCATCTTGCTTGTTGAAAGTGAGGAGGACTTGAAGCTCTTGCTGATAAGCATCTAGGATTGCAGCCTTCAGTTTGGATTATAACTCAATGTAAAAACAAACAAAACAATGTCCTCACCAGTAGGTACCATCACGATAAAGGGAGAAGAGATTTAAGCTGTCAGGATAGCATCTTACTTGGATTCACAATCAATGCTCGTGGAAGCAGAAGTTGAGAGA
>NW_022111373.1:24787405-24804736 GCF_000313985.2 Echinops telfairi
ATATATTGGCATCACCATTCTCAAAGTACCTGCTTTCTACTTTAGCCCTTGGGATCCGCTCCTCATTTTCCCCCTCCCTCCCTGCTCCCCCTGAACCCTAAACCGTTGATAATTTATAAATTATTATTATTTTATCATATCTTACACCATCTGACATCTCCCTCACCCACTTCTCCACTGTCCATCCCCCAGGGAGGAGGGTATATGTAGACCTTGTCTTCTATTCCCCCTTTCTCCCTCACCTTCCCTCCACCTTCCTGATATCGCCACTCTCACTACTGGTCCTGAGGGGTTCATCTGTCCTGGCTTCTCTCTTTAGGGGAGTAGAAAGCCCTTGCTGATCACAGCCCATCTCATAATCACTACACCACGAGGGCTCCTATGTGAAAGTTGGACATTGGATAAGGAGAACCGAAGAAGAACCAATGTATGTGAATTATGATGTTGTTGAAGAATATTAATGGTACCATGTACTGCCAAAAGAGAAAACAAATCTGTCTTGGAAGAAGTAAAACCCGAATGCTCACTAGTGGCAAGATTGGGTCGACCCTGTCTCATGTTCTTTTGTTGTTAAGGGAGGCCAGTCACTGCAGCAGGACATCATGCTCGATGAAGTAGTGGCGCATTAAAGACTGTAAGTGAGATGGAATGGCACAGTGGCTAGGTTGATGGGCTCAAACATAAAAACAATTGTCAGGATGGCATAGAGCCAGGCAGTGTTTTGTTCGGTTTTACACATGGTAGCTGTGAGTCGGAGCCAACTGTCCAGCACTCAGGCCCTTCACAACAGCGGGGATCCATCTCCCACTTGTTTTGCTGCCTGGTGCGAAGTGTTGGTCCTGTTTCATTCTTTTTTGGCTGGAAATCCAGTTTTTCCAGCATCATTAGTTAAAAAGGATGCCTCTTTTCCACTTAAGGTTTTTGAGTCCTTTGTCGAAAATCAATTGCCTCTAAGGAGATGCTACTATCGCTGGGTTTTCTATTCTGTTCCGTTGTCTATGCATGTTTCTATAGATGAGAGCCAGGGGGAAATGGCTGGGTAGAGGGTTTGAGGTTGGGTAGGCAGTACAAGGCCTCCTACTTTGTTCTTCTCTTTGAGGAGTTCCTTGTTTATTCTGCGTTTCTCCCTCTCATATAAAGTTGGTAGGTTATTTTTCCATTTCTTTAAAGAATGAAGTAGGGATTTAGACTGGAATTGCATTGCATTTATAGATTGCTTCAGGTAGTATTGACATCATGCTTTGTAAAGCAGAGGGTAATGAAAGTGAGGAAGACTCTCAACAAGATGGATTGACGCAGTGGCTGCATGGATGGGATCAAATATAGGAACAATTTTGAGGATGATGCAGGAAGGAGCCATGTTTCATTCTGCTGTGCACAGGGTCACTATGAGTCTAAAGCAAGTCAAGGGCACCAGGCAGCAAGCACATGAGCGACGAACTACCAGGTGCATCACATTCACTGTTTAATCAAATTCTCGCACTTGTCCTTTGAACTGGGAGCTTATTCCTCCTTATTTTACTAGTCAGGAGATTTAGACTAATAGAGAGAAAATGATTGATTTGGACAAGACTTATTAAATGAGCAATCAAAAAATAAGATTAGTGTTCTTTTACTTCAAAGCTTGTGTTGGTAATCAGAAATTACTTCTCCAATGTTTTATCTAGTCACAGGGAGGCCATGGGCAAGAATAGAATTAAATGTATCAGAAACATTTGTCACCACTAGGCTAAATGTCAAGTATCTGAGCTACTTTGGCTTCATGTTTATATGTGGAAGATGGTATATTCCAATTTCCCTCCACTTATCTGATGTGGGGTATCTCTCTTATTTTTATGGGGGGGGTGTTACAAATAAACCAATGAATAAACAGTGATGATACTCATAAGTTAGAAGGAAACTGTGTGAGAATAACAAATGATTTAAACCCTCAAGATCTCCCCCTGCTACTTAGAACATTATCTCTTCCTATATGTGTGCTTTTATCAACTTCAAACTGAGACACAGCTGTGAAACTCATTGGATATCTCTGTGGGACCTGGTACCTACTTTAAGATGAACCTGTTTTCTTGACTGAAATGGTGGCACACCAGTTGGAATTCCTATGGCATATGTTTTTTTCTGGATTATGCATTTGGCAGTGTGTCTGTCTTAATCTCTTTTCCTCCCCTCTCTCTGTTTTAGAGTCAATTCTGACTCATAGTAACTCTATAGCACAGAGCAGCACTGCCTCTGTGGTTTTCTGACATTTGGTGTTGTTTTCTTTTTTTAATGGAGCAGCAAATCTAGTCTTTTTCTTTCAGAATGGCTGACCTTGTGGTTAGCAGCCCAACCCATATCCCATTGTCATCAGGGCTCCCATGTTTTGCAGTTTAGAGAAAATTATTTCTTGCTGCGCATTCCTGTCTGTAGGCTATGTTCTGTATCCTGTAAGAGCAGAGTCCCACTCATATTTCTTCCTATCTCCCTAGCGCCTTTCATGATCAATGGTCAGTTAGTGCTCAATGCATGCTAGTCAGTTCAGTCCATTTGACAATCCAACCTCAAGGGTTATCTGAAGAATTCTGAAAGAGTAAGCCAAGGTGTGAATTAAATAAGCCATGGTGGTGCAATGGTTAAGAGCTCATCTACTGAAAAGAAAATGGTGGATTGACTCAACAGCCACCCATGTGGGACAAAATACTTGATGGACAGATCCTATAAAGATTATTGGTGTTGTTGGCATATGCTGTCTAGTAAATTCTGACTCATCAAGACCTTACAGGATAGAGAGTTGTTCCATTGGTTTGCCTAGGCTTTAGCATTACCACAGAGGGAAAAATCCATGAGAATACAGAGAGCTCAGCTACTACGAAAAAGGTTAGAGAATTGGACCTACCAGCTATTCCACAAAACCCAGCTATGATTGTACAGCTCTTGATATGACTGAGCTATTGAATTCTGTGATATGAAGATGATGTTCCAATAAACTGTTAAAAAAATCGTCTAGGAAACCCAACAGGACAGTTCTATTTCTCCCTGTAGGATAGTCCAGAAACCCCCTCAGCATCAGTTCTACTTTGTTCTATAGGGACAGTGTGACTTAGAATTGACCGCACACAATAGCAACATGTAGTTTAGCTAAAATTAAGAAAAATCAAAGGCACTCTCATGAAGCCAGTTCTGACTCATAGTGACCCTATAGGACAGGGTAGAACTTCCCCCATGGATTCTATGACCATACATTTTTGCAGGAATGGAAAAACCTTAACTCTTTCCTGAAATTTTCCATAAATAAAAAATCCCAGGTTATGGTCAATTTAAAATTATTATATTGCAATGTTACTCCAGTAGCTGAAACTGAAGGTGCTGCCTATACTTGTAAATCAGTGAAGTACAGAAATACTTAGTTCTACTATGAGGCTGATGACATTTGAATGGATGCATTATCTGATTTAAGGATTAGAAATTCATTTAACTGCTTAGTTTTCTGACTTCTTTGTCTCAATATGTATTCCTTCCTATATGTGTTCTACATGATAAACCCCTCAGGATTAATAGGAATATGATTGTCTAAAAATTCATGTTCAATGCATATCTAATCCTCTGAAACCTTTACTGTTTACCTGTATACAGAAATAAATAATCCATAGCTATCTCAGGGGTAAATTATTTGGTTTTGTCTCCTCCTTTATTTAAATATAAAGGAAACAGGCATTTTACAGATTATACTTGGGAGTAAATCTAGGTCAAGTGAATACTTCTAAGAATAAAAATACTCCAAGTTTGGCATGAAATAATTTTTCTCTCATAATTTCAGGAAAGGGTGCTTGCTGGTTGTTACCTTGGATTCAGCATACAGCCACTGATTATTTTTCACTGGGGTTTATTCTCTAGTTTATTTCTTATAATGTTTGTACTTCTTTCCTATCTCAATCCCTTATATATAAATATTAACTGATTCGTCACTGTACCCTGCCAAAATTATATAACTAAAATAAAATAAAAATTTAATGGAAGAGGAACACTAATGACACTCTGATATTTTTCTCCTACTGGATACTTTTCAGTTATAAATATATTTCCCATGAACTATTACTGGAATCATATATTGTGAAAACTAGTGACTTCATTTTAAGATGATTTCTTTAAAATACTCTATTAGAAACTTCTGAAAACATACCTCTGGGCATAATGTCTCCACCCAGCATGTGTATTATTAATTTTTGGAATTGCAGCCTCACAAACCTATTACATTTGTCATACATTTATGACTGAAACATTTATTTCTGAAATGGTGTGACTCTATCAAGTCAAGCTGCTTCAGAAGCTGAAACATGATCATTACCTCATCTGTACATGCATTGTCATCTGCCATTTACCAGTTTCCATCAGGTTAGCAAGCACAAGACAAGACAATGGCATCGCTAGGACTTGCAAAGTGTCATTTTATTTGTTTTTTTTTCCTTCTCTATTAAAAATAATCATTGAAACCTAACATCTCAAGACAATACCAATCTGAACCCATCTCTGGCACTGCCTCCCAATTCTGTCCTCTTCGTTTTGTTGTTGTTTTCAGTTCATCATGCCTCCACCCAGCTCCTCTTTACCTGTGCCAAGGTTAGTCTCTCTGCCAGACTTCCCTCTCATCCCTGTCACCCCACCCTGCAGCATATGCTCTCGGGATTTCAGTGTATATTTAACAATGCACCCACTAAGGAAGTGTTTTCTGGTTCTCACAAGTTAACATCATTTCTTCATGTGCTGGCATTCTGGCCTCTTCAATTGGTACCTTCTGCACGCATCACTTCGTGGTGGAATTGACACACACACAGGAGTCTGTGCTGGAAGGCCTTTTTGATTGTTCCATTCTGAAGGAATTTATTGAGAATGCATGAGAATCATGGGAAAGGATGGTGGGGAAGTGAAATTGTTAAAATATGGCTCTTTGAGCCATGTCTTTGTAACTTCTAACAAATGAATGTGTGGACCATCTGCATAGAGAGTGTGAAACATTTATAGAGGGGATTGTTCAGTTGTGCCGTTCTTCTGGGTATGAGAAGGAAGACTGGTAACATAGTGGTTTATTTCTTGAACTTCTAAGCATAAGGTGGGTGGTTGGAATTGATTGATCATAGCATGGGAGAAGGATGAAGCTTTCTGTTCTGTGAGCGTTGCTATGAGTTGGAATCAGCTTGACGATAGTGAGTTTTCAGTTTGAGGCCTGGGTTTCAGAAGGCCAACTTAGGGAAATACCAGGACTTCACGACCATCAAGAAAGAAGAGCCATCAGAGGAGGGGTCTAGGCATCAGAGCCGAGGCCTTGGGAACATTTGCTAGAGGAGAGTAACTGTGCCTCCAGCAGGAGACCGCAGAGGAGCAGTATAATGATTATGAGTCAGAGCGGTGAGTGGGCTTCCTCGCCCATGAAGGCAGAGGCCAAGGGGCCAGATAACTGGGAGACCACAGACCAAAATATAACCCTTCTTGAAGAGGAATTGTAGCCCCAATAACTATCCATAAGATTGTATAACTGATTAGCTTTCCTAATAAGTCTCACACTCATGAATACTGTCTGTGTGTTCTACATGGCCATTGGCATGCACTATTGAAGTCAGCAGGAAAGCCAAGCACTGTGGAAGGAATGGGTGTCAGAATAGAGAAAGGAAACATGGAGGCTTGCTTGTCTGAGCTCTGCCGGTGACAACTGATCTTGGGCTAGAAGGGACTTGGATTCTCCTTCTTTGCTACTTAAGCTCGAGGAGATAAGATGTGTCCCCAATGTCATTTCCTGAAGATTTCTTATAATATAAAACCTCAAGCAAAATCAAAACATTCTGCCTCAGGAAGTGCTGAACTGCGGAAACTGGGTTACGAAAGCTATTGATTGACATTTTCCATTCCTCTTTGTTCTTTTGCTTATTTTAAAAATTCCTTCTTTCTCACCATGGCACTTCTGCTACTAAAGATCTTACATGCCCACTGGCCTAGCATTTTTTTATAGTAGCATATTCTTACTTGCGTCTCTCTTTATCTTATCATTTTGACATTGCTTCCATATTTTACCTCTTTGATTGGTCTCTCTTTTTCAGGCTTCATCACCAGTACAGACCCACTCACTATTCTATTCTACTCCAGTCACATTTGCAGTAGAGGGACTGTGAGGGATCCTGAATACATCCCACTTTGATGGCTGTGAGGTTGGTTTAAGAGCAAAGCATCCTGCACTTGGAAGGGCACTGTGGAGTGCAGCTGATTACTTCTGAGGCAGTGTATGTATGGCAGTACCATAAAATAGCATATGTATAATCTCAGCCTTGAGTTTTTAGAGAGAAAGATGTGGATCTTCACCCTCAGGGATCTTTCCATCTTAAGGAGAGGAACGGTGTTCCTGAACAACATGATTAATGTAAAAGTCTACACAAACAGCAAAGTGATATTTTTTTCATTCAACATCAGTATCATGATGGGAGCAGTCGTTGTTCATTGAGAGAATTTTCACCTTCCAGTACAGGAGACCTGGGTTTGACTTTTGGCCAATGAACCTAGTTCAGAACTATCTATGTTAGTCTAGGTAGACTAGAGAAACAAATTCATAAACATGCATATGTGTATGAGATAATTATATATAAGGAATAATTGTACATTAAGAAAGTATCCCAACCCAGTCCAGATCAAGCCCATAAGTCCATTATTAGCCCATATGTTCGATACCAATCTATAAAGTCCTCTTTAGACTCATGAATGCAATGACACCGAGTGCAGGATGATCAGGCCAGTATAGAAAGTCTTGTATATCCAGTGACATTGTAAGCGCACCTCAGTGCTGGCAGGGGTCTCCGCGTGGCTTCTCTAGGTCCAGGGTTCTGACTGCATCAGAGTAGGTCCATGTGGCTTTTCCTCAGGGATGTCTCGTGGGAGTGAGCAGAAAGAGAAAGGTGAACCCTGCCTCCAAGGGGGAAATACTGGATTTCCCAGAATTCTCAGTAGAAGGCCATGCCCACACAGAGGCCTCATTTGCTATGACTGGATGACTAAACTCCACCCCTTTGCTCTTAATCCTCTCATGTGCCTAATTGACACCAGATGATGTAACTACCACATTATCATTATTCATTCATCAGTGGATGTTTTTATGCTGCTGCTTTGCCAAATAGGTTTCATAGAAGCTTCCTGACTAAGACAAACTAGGAAGAAAGACCCAGCGACCCATTCCAAACACCACTGTATACTCTGTGAATCACAGCAGCCTGATCCACTACAGATGCTAAGGGTGATGCAGTACTAGACAGTGGCCCATTGTGTACACAGCTATCATGTGTTAGGGATTGGTTTACCAGTAGACAAAAACATCAATAACAGTAACAATACAATCTAATATGTACATACTACTTGCTATAGGCCAGGGCAGTTTTCTAAGTACTTCACACACATGCTGTTGTTAGATGCCAGGGAGTCATTTCAAGCTACAGCAAATCTATGAACAGCGTGAAGACCCTGGGCCTGGCCATCCTCATCATTGTTCCTATGTTTGAGCTCATCGTTGCAGCCTCTTTGTCAACCCATTTTGTTGTGGGCCTCCTCTTTTGCTGCCCATCTCCTTTACCACGTATGATATCCTTTTCCAGGGACATTTTACCACCCTTGTAACATGTCTGAAGTGCATGAGACAAAGTGTCACCATCCTAGCTGTACATCTTCAGGGCACTCTAGCTGTAATTCTTCCAAGATAGATTTGGTTTTCTTTTGTCAGTCCATGTTACTTTCAATATTCTCTACCAGCACCACAATTCAAATTCACTAATTCTTCTTCGGTCTTCCTTACTCAGTGTCCAACTTTCACATGCATATGAGGCAATTGAAAATATGATGGCTTAAGTCAGGCACATCTGAGCCGTCAAAATTACATTCTTGATTTCCAAAACTTTAAAGAGGTCTTGTGCACCAGGTTTGTCCAAAACAGTGCATCATTTGAAAAGCAAGTGTGTTACTTTGAAGACTATGGTGTGCCTGACCTGTGCAATGGTATTTCCAATGGCCTTCTATGCATGTGAAGTTTGTACATTGAATAAAGAAGAATCAATGTATTTGAATTGTGGGGCTGGTAAAGAAAGTTGAAAGTACCATGGATCTGCCTAAAGGACAAACAAACCTGTCTTCGAAGTCTGACCAGAGTGCTGAGTAGTTCCAGCATTGGGAGCCTTCCTCTGAATACTTGGGACAGGTTTTCAGGAGAGACTGGTCCCTGAAGAAGGACATTGTGCTTGGTAAAGTAAAGGAGCAGCGAAAAAGAGGACAGTGCCCCACTAGATGGATTGACACCATGGCAGGAGCAACAGATTCAAGCACAGGAACAGTGGTGAGGATGGTGACGGCAGGCCGGGTCTCATGATTCTGCTGTTACCAGTGGTGAGAACCGACCCTGTGGCTCCTGGCAACCACGGCAACGCGTCCCTTTGTCTCTTGACTGCTACTTCCATGAGGGCTGCAGGCGCAGTCTCATTTAATCATCAATACACTGTAACCGGGGAGTTTAATTAATATATTAATTTTAAGGGGGAGAAAATAGAGCCACATAGAGATTAAGTAACTTTCTAAAGATTACATAGATAATGGTAGAACTGAGATTCAAACCCAGGATTCTGAAACAATTGTCTATGCTCCTGACCATTTGTCCTAGGGAAACAAAATCCTTGACACTATTATGTCTCTCCACATAAAACCTGCTACCATTTAGTCAATGCTAACTCAGTATAACCCCCTGTGGGTTTCTGAGACTGTAATTGTCTATGGGAGCAGAAAGTCCTGTCTTTCTCTCTTGCAGCTGCTGATGGTTTTGAAGTGCCGACCATGCAGATTGCAGCCCAATGCATAACCACTACAACACCAGGGTTTCTTAAGTATTTATATAGAAAGAGATTTTTTTAAACGTTTTATTAGGGGCTCATAGAAAGAGATTTTTATCAAGAAATGGCTCTCACAGTTGTATAAGTATATAAACTCAGTCTGGTTCAAGTTCATAGGCCAGATGTAAGCTGGAGACTTCTGCCTACAGGGCTATAGGACATGATGAAGCAGGAGGGCCACAGGCTGGTGGGTGCAGAGCTAAATAAATCTTAGATTGACCAAGTGAATTCAAATTTGGGAGTCCACTGATGGCTCCTGGGATGGCAGCTGACACAACAGGAGATCATTGACCCAGATCCTGCAGAAAGCTAATGGGCAAGAGAGCTGGGTCCTGCTCAGAGCCTCTCTTAGACAAAAGGCCACAGCCCCAAGTAAGTGTCCTTCAGCTGTGACCTGATAGAATGGTTGGGCTCTACCTTTTCTTCATCCAAGTATATCCAGGTGACATAAAATCTAACCAACACACACATTTTCTAGATTTTCACTTTAAAGATAGCATGCTCCATATTCTTGTGACATAGGGATCTACCCATTAAGTAATTTAGTAAGCAACACAATTGCTTTTCTTGCTAGGTAA
The DNA here is from genome assembly GCF_000313985.2 of Echinops telfairi. Taxonomy (NCBI): domain Eukaryota; kingdom Metazoa; phylum Chordata; class Mammalia; order Afrosoricida; family Tenrecidae; genus Echinops; species Echinops telfairi. Next base: position 24,796,869 of record NW_022111373.1, read on the forward strand.
CGTATTTGACTATTAGCAAAATTGCTTTTGTTAATAAATGACTTTAGTCTAAGGGAATATTTTACATGTACAAAAATATAGAGATCATGTGGTTAACATACGTGATTGAGATTTTAATACACAGTCATTGTTTGCAGGGAAAGGGTATTGGAGAAAATATACAATATTCCTGATGACTTGGATTTACAGCTCCTCAGGAATGCTGATAGGCTCCCATACAACTAGGATTTGCTTTGTTCTTGTTAAGAAATAACATAGCTTTCCATTGGGAAAATATTTTAATATGCAATGAAAAATCTTATTTAGTGAAATTTCACTGAACTAGTCTCATCACTGACTTGTTCAAACAAAAGAACACTCTCCAACACTCAACCCAAATAAACAGATGGAAAACTAGTGCGTCCTATACGCGTTGCTACACAAGGGTGTTTTCCAACCTCTTGGCTGCCAGGGGATGGCTAGCATAAATATGTCATTCATAATTTGTCAGTTTGCCCTACTAATGACACAAACTGTGACTATCAAAATGATTTAAAAAGTTGTCTAAATAATAGCTGTCAACCCAAGAATTTGGAAGTGTATCTTTTCAGTGGAACAAGCTTGAAGATGATAAAAATGGCTTTTAACATGCCTCCCTCTAATTTGCATGGATTCCAAGTATGTTCTATTAACAATTTATGAAAAGAGCACTGTAAATACAATCCCATTCTTACATGGATTAAACAAACAAACAAATATTCATCAACATTACATGATATTACAGTAACATAAAATTTTATTGTGTTGTTATTTGTATGTACACTGCAAATCTAATATATGAGAGAAATTATTCTTTAAAATTGGATGTATTTCCATTTTATTAAACCAAGATACAATGTAACCTTTTGGAAGAAACAAGCACAATTCTCTTTTGTTGTTTTCTTTGTGTGAAAAATGAAATTAGTTGTGTGCTTGAACTGACAAGACACATATATTCACCTCAAGACATACACTGAATTGAATGGTTCACAATCAGAAAGAAACACAAGAAAATACTCATTGATGTGTTTGATTATGCTATTCCACAAACAGGAATAAAGTCAGTGTGGGGAAAACCTTGAGTCGAAAATTAGTAAACAATATATCTCAATTTTACAAGTCTTTCTCATATGTAAAGAAATTTATAAGAATCTCCTTGCTGTTTTCCTTGATTCCTTGTTTTCCAGTACAAACCTGAATCACTCATTAGGAGGGAATATATCAATATATTTATAAATTCTGAAAAAAAACTCATTGAGACCTGCTATGCAAATATTACACTTCAGCTCCTTTCCAATTGGCCACATTTCACTCTTTTATTTATGAGTTTGATTATCATGTTAACAACAAGCACAACTAAACCCAAATAATGTACTCTATGGGAATGGGCCATACAAATTGAAAATAAATGTGCTTAGCAAGATATTAGTATCTTATATCAGAATATCACGTTAAAATATTACTGCATTGCCCCTTTGAAAATAGTTTGTTTTTTATTTATCAGATTTTATTGAAGGCCATATTATATTTTGACAGTTCTATAGTGAAAGTGCATTCTGATGCCTCTTAGAATTGTAGAGTGGTACTAAATTCTCAGATAATGGAATAAAACTGTTTGAGAAACATATGTTTAAGTCAAATTTGGTTTGTCCAGTTTGGTTTAGAAGTGGCTTTGTATCAAAATAAAGCAGTCATTTCCACCAAAGAATAAATATCAGAAATACAATAGAGGGGGTTCAAAAACACTGTTTTTACCTTGTAGAAAGAAAACGTGGCAGACTGTGAGAGAATTCAAAGGCTGACCAAGGGTTATTATTCTGAAGTCAGTGTCAGGAGGCGAACTACAAACCATGCCTTCTTGTTTTCCCTTTCCTGGGATTTGGGGAGCAGATCCAGTATTCTGAAAGTACTTGATCTCTTCCTTTCAAATCCCAGACAACACATGGTAGCATGCAGAATGAACCTGGATCACCCTCAGGGGGTGATCATTGTTTAAATCGCAAGCATGTTTTTTATTATTTTGTCAGGGTGCTGATGGAAAGAGAAAGTCAGGCTGTGAGCACATGGATCGCCTCCTTTATCTTCCTCTGCTTTTTCTTATTTTATAATTACAGTTCTTCATGGTTTAGATGTGAACTCTGACTCTCGGTCTTTGGAATTTCATAATTTGGGGATTGGAAATTGTGGTAGCTACGTAATTTCATGACAACTTGATATATACAAGTGTAGGGGTAGAGCGCAGCCTGTCAATTAGGTCACAGACTGATGGGACCTCCTTGTGGGCGTGGCCTTCTCATAAGAAGGGCTCTGGGGACCTCCCTCTCTCTCTCGGCCCTCATGTTCCTGCTAGTGGGGTCTTTTTGCTGTCAGAGCCCTAGAGTTACCTACACCGCCATTGGATCCATGAGACTTTGCACCCACAGGCCTGTGGTCTTCCTGCTCTCTGCATCATTGCACGTGGCTCCGTGAGTCTGAAGAGGGACTGATGGTCTAGTATCAGACTCATGGACTTGAGTTGGACTGGGCCAGGATGTTTTACTTATATAAAACTACTTCTTGATAAAAAGATCTTTCTTATGCATATATGAGTGTCACTGGATTTATTCCTCTGGTCAACCTGGCCTAACACAGGAATCTTGCCAGAAAAGAGTCACTACTAATTTAGGTACCTTTAACCTGCTCTCTTTGCCTTCAGACCTGAACTACAGATGTTGACAAGAGTTAGTTCCTAATATAATTGTGAAATTAAAGGGACTTTTACCATATCAAATCCATATATTTTATCCTCTTGTTCTAAATATTGTTTTTCTTCCAGTATTAAACTATTTCTCTGAAATTTAAAAAAACTATGCAATTTTCATGAATTTGTGAAAGCTATGCATACTTTTTAGTCTTGGTGATGTAGTGCTTATGAGTCAGCTTTAACCAAAAGATTAGCAGTTCAAAACCAGCAGCCACTGTGCACATGTTACCACTTACTATTAAGCAGTAATTTTAATATTAGTTTAAGTTAAAATTAGAACACATTTTTATGGCAATGAATAAATTTATGTGACTTGAGTGACTGAGTTTTCTAATACTTTATATTTTAGAGACATGGTCTTAATTTTAGAGACTATTGAGAAGATAACTCTGGATAAAAGGATGACTCCTGAAATTTACACTGAAGGGTTTATATTTCTGAAACTATATCCAGATTACCAATGCTTTGAAAAGTACAGAATGACTTAAAGCAAATTGGCCTGCTTTAACCAGAAAAAAAGAGGTAATTGATCATTAAAACTTTGAATAAAATAAAAAATACAATTAACAGTTTCTGTCCTACAGCTCTTTGACTTCTTTTACCACTTCTACTTGGCCATTATGATAACTGGTGTAGGAAAAACTATTGTAAATATTTTCATTTTGGACCACACTTATGATATCTTTGTGTTTTAGTTATATTGGATGGGGGCTGTTTATAAATATATATATCCAACTTGACTGAGGATGTATGAGGTAGCTAATTGTGCCAACCTCACCGATAAACACATGTGGGGTTAATGGAAGGGCCGAGGGATAAATGGCTTGGTGAACCTCACCTTTCTAGTTCTTGGGTCTCTTGCTTTGTGATGGTCAGACCAGGATGCAACTGCCTTAGCCAGTTCCCTGCATCAGCTGGCAAGACTCACTTCCTGCAAGACATTCCCAAGGAGAAGCCACATGGACCTACCCCAATGCAGTCCTGGGTGCTGGAGCATGCTTTGTGGAGACTCCAGCCAGCACTGAAATGCTTACACGTTGACTGATTTGGCTTTCCACCTGCAGTCTGTGTCATAGTGTGTATTTTGTGAGCTGGAAGAGGACTTTGTGGATTGGTGTCAGACATAGGGGTTAATGTTGGACTTGTGGCCTTAGGCAGCACTGGGTTGTGATTATTTTTTTTTTGATATGCACTTAACATTTATATAAAACTCTCTCTTAAACTATGAGTTTCTGTGGATTTGTTTCTCTAAAGTACACAGACTAACACATATTGGTACCAGGACTGGGGTACTGGAGAAACAAATCATAAGACGGAGAGTAGATGTTTGTTTGACCTCTCCCTCATGGTAACTTTTCTTTTTTGTCTAGCCAGAGGTCAGATTTACTTGGCTGTTTTGTGGGGAAAATATGGGAAATATGAAAATGGAAATTTTGTAAGCCCACTTGCTTTTTGCCGTTAAAATTTGATCTTTAGCTGGGTTTAGGCCATGCCTGTAAAGAAAGCTTTGAAAAGATATGCCCCACCCAGTGCTTTGGAGTACTCAGGAACTAGTATTCTTTGTCAAAAGCTGGAAAAAATCTGGAACCATGAAGAAAACTCCTCTCTGGGACTGAATGTTAAAGGGAGCCTGTAAGCAGGCTGAAATGCTTGCAAGGTGACCACCTGGATCTACTTGTTGAGTGGTAGTGGGAGAAATGCAGCAATAAAGAGACAGGTTGAGTTTGGCCACTGACACCTGTGGACTTGGTTTACAGGGAAAAAAAGGAGAAGATGAGAGCAGGTTGACTGGTCTAAAGTGCATGACCTAGCATGAGGTGACTAGGCTTGTTGAGTACTGGTGAGAGTCCATGGTCTAAAGGCAAGGCGAGCAATGGGCACCCTGTGAAGGCTGAGTGAGGCAGCCCACATTGAGTTGACCAAAACCTGACCAGCTGGAGATTATTGAACTTGTGAACTGGTGCATATTGTTGCTGACTTCGTGGATGGCCTGTCCTGATTTGACTTTGCTTATGGATCTGGACTTCACAAGGTTCCAATTGGAATGAAGATTCTTCATGTCGAAAAACAATCTACATGATTGTTTCTTCATAGCACTGGGTTGTTGTAAGTTGGCAGTATAGAAATTGGATACCCCAAATTGGGGGAATAACAGCATGAAGTGGTTGGCTTACAAACTTTAGTAGGTGGGGAAACATATTCATAGGATTAAAAGATTAAGGTCTAGGTGTTACTTAATTGAAATTGTTAGGCTGAAGAATTATGTACACATGCCAAGTTGGCAAGGAATGGATTGGGGTAGTTAATTGTGCAAACCTTCCTGATAAACACATGTGAGTTAATTGAAGGGTGGAGGGATAAATGGCTCAGTGAACCTCGCCTTTCTAGTTCTCTGTTCTCTTGCTTTGTGATGGTTGGACCAGGGTGCAGCTGCCTTAGCCAGTTCTCTGCTTCAGCTGGTAAGGCTTACTTCCTCCAAGACATCCCTAAGGAGAAGCTGCATGAACCTACCTCGATGCAGCCCTGGGTGCTGGACCAACAATGTGGAGACCCTGTCAGTGATGAGATGCTTACATGTTCAGTGATTTGGTTTTCCTCCTGCAGTTGGCATCGTTGTGTCTGTTTTGTGAGATGGAGGAGGACTTTCTGGATTGGTGTTGGACATATGGGTTAATGGGTTAGTGTTGGACTTATGGGCTTGGGCAGCACTGTGTTGGAATGTTTTCTTGATGTGCACTTAACCTTTACATAAAACTCTCTCTTATGCATATGAGTTTCTGTGGATTTGTTTCTCTAATGTACCCAGACTAACACACTGTATTAGTGTCTGTACTGTGGGTTGATTATCTTGAGACATTTGAGAGCTGACTATGATTTGAAAGAAAATAAATGTAGATATGTAGATTCTGAATCAGAGCAAAACTGTAGGACAAAGTAGAATGCTCCAAGGAGTTTTCAGGGCCTTACCATCCTCTTCCCTGTTTGTTTAAAACTTTCATAAATTCTATGGCTCTTGTGAATATCAGGGTAAATAAGAAATTATGGTTACAAAATCATAGAAAAACTATTAAACAAAATGTGAATGTATTGTTCTTTCACATAGCATTTCTCTATGTCTGTAGACTTTTGAAGGCATTATTTCCACCTTTCAAACCCTTCTATGAAGAATTTTTTTGCTCTTCTCTTTATACCATATTGATACTGAATTAAAAGTCTGGCCACCAGTCCCTGCAGCCAATCACAGAATTGAGTGAGAGAATCAGTGTATGTTTTACTGATAGATCTGGAAGACAGAGCTTTCACTGATAAGTTTGGGATTTTAATACTCCCTGTGTGTCAGTACATTTGTTAAATTACATTATTTTCTCAGAGTTTAATGTCATTCCTATCTAGAGTACAAGCTACATTTCACCGAGTTACTGGATTTATATCCTGCTAATTGCTCCCTCCAACCTCAGACACTATTAATGTTCTTAAAAGAAACTTTAGGAATTCTGGTTCCTTCTGGTTATGCATTGAACTGTGAAACACTAAATCAGAATTTCAAAACCAGTGGTCTCCATGAAGAGATTCTCTACTCCTGTAAAGAGTTACAGTTCAGAAACCCACAGAGTAGTTCTACCCTGATCTGTAGAAGCACTCTGCTTTGGCATCAACTTGATGGCAGTGAGTTTGGTTCTGGTTTAAAAGAAACTTCTGTCAAAGGGTTCATTCTTTAAGGCACGAGCTTATTATTGCAATAATATAGCATGACATCACCCAACCAATATGTTCTAGGAACTGTTTACATGGGAAAAGTTAGGACAATAATAATAATAATAAAAATATTTTTAAGTATAGCATCTACTTCATCTTCTTAGATAATACTTGATTTAAAAGACTTGTTAAATTTTAAAAAAGGCTTGTTAAAATTAATATCTCAAAATTGCTTTTACAGGGAAGTGATGCTGTCTTTGAGGAACTCAAATTGTGCAGAATAAGGTTTCCCAATGAAGTTCTCATAGGGCAGCCTTTGCCACACTTGAAGAATAAACAGATGCATATTCATGAGGGGAAAAAAATCCTCAATGCCAGTTCTTGTTCTTTTTTCCCTCAATACAGCTTTCTACTTTCTTAAACCTTCATAATAAGTTCCTGTGATTGTCTTGTGTCCTTTGAGAAATTTATCAAGATTACCCTCTTATAATTAAAACAAAACAAAACAAAAACAATAAGCATAATCTTTGGGGGTAATCTCTCTTCCTTGAATTAATTGGCCCAGGAGATTCCTTCAAAATCCATTGTTTTGATAAGACTTGGCTCTCTGGATAATATTGGAAAATCCTAGACCTGTTCAAAGATATGACTCATAAAAAAAAAAAATCGTAATCATTAGCTTTGATCTTGCCGAAAAGACTGATGGAAAAAATCAGCCCTTTCCATGATCTGATTTTTACAATACTTTTGACCCACAAGCTAAAAGCTTACTCAAACTAAGATGCTTTACTATGAGTGAAAACGTGAAATCAGAACTTCAGAAGCTATGGTATCAGTGGTAATTCCATGGTCTCCTTTGACCAGATTCTGGACTTCCACCGTCATTTCTTCTTTCATTGAGGTTGATGGTCTTCCTTCTTTTGACTTACCTTTTGAGGCTTTCAGATCTTCTGCAAAACCTTTGATTCATCCAAAAATATTGTTTTATGTGGGGAAGCATTATGGTAAACTTGTTGCAAATCTTCCATGATTTTGGAATATATCCACTTGAGTTTTGTTACAAGTTTGATATTAACCCTGATATCAAAATAATTTTTCCATTAAAAAAACATTACTTCATTTTTTCGGCACCTCAAAGAGACTAAGATAAGTATCCTGCTGACAGAATGTCTCTGCAGACATCAGCTGATATTAGAGACACATTTAACACAGTGTATTTATAATACATTTGTGTGTGTATGAACTGAAATCCTAGTAAAATATTTGAAAATTATCCTTGTGTAAACAGAAACTATATACCAATGCAACAGTTTCTACATGTACAATTTAAAAACATTTTTAAAAGATCATTTTATTGGAGACTCTTACATCTCTTGTTAAAATCCTTACATCAACTGTATCAGACATATTT
>NW_022111373.1:24805320-24824253 GCF_000313985.2 Echinops telfairi
GGAGTGGGGAGGAAACATTTAGGAACTAGAGGAAAGTTGTATTTTTCATCATTGTTACATGGCACCCTGACTGGCTCATCTCCTCCCAGAGACCCCTCTGCCAGGGGATCTCCAGTGGCCTACTAATGGGCTTTGGGTCGCCACTCCGCACTCCCCCCATCATTCACTATGGTAAGATTTTTGTTCTGATGATACCTGATCCCTAGACACCTTGTGGTTGCATAGGCTGGTGTGCTTCTTCCATCTACATGTACAATTTAATGATATTGATTACACCCTGAATTGTGTAAGCAGCGACTCCTATTCTCCATTCTGGTTTGAGTTTTTTGTCTTCCTCATTAACATAGCATCACTACTTCCTAAGGTTACTTTCAAATATTTCCAGTTGCTGTCATTAATTGACCCTGTAGAGATAGTTCTTAAATGAGCATAATGCTCAAGGAAGACTTTGTTTACGAGTTGAGCTTTTGGTTGGGCTTAACATGGCTTCTAGGGATAGTTTTGATGTTACTTTTCAAGATTGTCTCAAAGCAATAGTTGCAGGAGTCCTTTCAATTCCCTGGCTCTAGAAGCCTTACAGCCTTGAGAATTCCAAGATCTGTTGGATTATCCTCTACCCCTGTTGTTTTTTCTTGTGTCAAATTACATAAAATCTACATAATAGTGTATATATAGTGAATTGGGTGATGGCTTAAAGAACAGATCAATTTCACATTCAACAATTCATTCACGTTCTGTTTCATTACATTCATTTCAGCCTCCCAAATGTGTCATCGTTTATCCCAGTTCCTCCACGGAGTTTCTACTTCAATTCTTCCTTTCCTTATCCTTCTGAATTTTATCCCTGAGGAAATGCTACCATTTTTTTCTTAAATGATGCATTATTCTAAACTGTGCCTATCTGAATAGTTTTATTATTCCCTTTATAGACCTGATATAGTTTGGCTGAAAGTTGAGCCACAGGGGTGGCTTCATTTCTACATGTGATGGCTGACTAAGAGCCATAATCTGGGATCTCTTCCCATCAATCTGATCTCAAGAGTCAACTTGGCCTCTTTTATAATTTGATGTTTCATTCCACATATTTCTCCCACTCTGTCCAAGACTTTCTGATGTGATCCTTTCCATAGTGTCGGTAGTGGTAGCTGGTCACTGTCTACTTCTGCTCTCAGAGTCAGACATACTGATGTTTGTATGGTTCATTACACCATTGGACTAATTGTTCCTATGTTCTTTGGATTTTCAGCAATCTTTTCCTCCAGTGGGGAGAGACGAATAGTTGCATTTTGGATGACCACTCATGAGCTTTTAAGAGTCCAGAAGAGTCACTACTTATCAAAGTAGGATGCAAAAGAAAATGCCTTTTGAATTATGTTATCCCAGGTGAACTTCGTGTCCCCCAAGAAGAGGATCCTGAACCTCTAAGCCAAGCAACTCATTTCCTCAAGGTCATGGCATATGCCTAAGAAATTTTCATAGCTTTTCCCCCTATATGCTTCACCACATTTATAGATATATTTACTTTTGTAAATATACACACAGACACACATATATGCACACACAAATACACGCACATATAATATACAGATACACACACATATATATTAAACTCTTATTTCTTCTCTCTTTAGTCAGGGTTGTTCTATGAAGTTATTGGTCAAAATGTTCATCCAGGCAGTCCCTAGGTTAGGGATGTCTGTCTTTTGGACAGTGTGTCATTATGAACCCACCTCCATAAAGCCCATCACATAACATTTTTGAAGTCCATATGAAGTAAAAATGAATGGTGCTTTGTTATAGCATCAACTCATAGCTACTATTATTGTCACTGTATTGTTATATTAAACATGCTTTATTGTACCTGAAAGTGTTTTTAAAAATTTTTAATGCATATAAATATGCACTATATATTAAGAAAACTTTTTACTGATACTACATATGAACTATATGTAACTGTTCTGATTTATGTACAAATTCAACTTAAAGATAGATTTAGGAATAGACTGCGTGTAATGGAAGCAAGGTAGTAAACTTTATCAAAGCAAACTGCCACCTTGTTCTCCCACAGAGCGAAAGATGGGTTTTGGTTTTGCTTTGCGACTACCATTACACTATCAACTAAAGCATTACACTATCAACACTGGGTTATAAAATCTAAATGCAGTGCATTCTGTAAATATCTCACTGTCATTGAGTCACTTTCTACTCATATTTACCCTATAGAGAAAGCAAAGGACTGATTAGAAGACATACAAAAATCACTGATGATGGGCACAGTGTAGAGCGTTTTAGCAAGCAGAGATTTCCTAAGTAGGGCTCATAGCAGAACAACAAATTAGAAGCTGAGAGATAAATAGCTTGTTTTTATTTAGCACCTCTTGTTGAGAGGCTTTTTTGCACTCTCAGATGCTTAGGAGAAAAAATATATTATTAGCAAAGAAAAATAGGAGCCTCAATATGAAACCGATATGGAGCTCATTAAGCTATACTGTTTACTGTTTCAGCCAAGCATCCCTGATTGACCTGTCGCAGGTGGTACAGAGGCACGTTATACAAGGACATATCACACACTGGGGGAGCCTGACCATCTTAAACTAGGAATTAGAGAAAGGTTATTTCTTGCTCTAGCATACTTTGACTGGCTATTGCTATTGGTCCCACCTGTGGTACATCTCTCTTCCCCACGCTGATTTGGATGACAGATATATCTTTTTCCCAAGGGGTCCTCTTAAGGAGCCCTGGCAGTATAGTGGTTACAAACATGTTGGGCTACAATCTGCATGGTTGGCAGTTCAAAACCACCGACAGTTCCTCAGGAGAAAGACTGAGTTTTCCTACTCCCATAAATAGTTATAGTCTTCAAAACCCACATGGGGTCGCTGTGAGTCAGCATTGATTCTATGACAGTGAGTGAGAAGAAGTCCTCTTTAGATTTAGGTGGATAATAGTGGTCCAGTTATTGTTGTTGTTCTTATCAGATGTTCCAACTCATAGCGATCCTATGATAACACTGCCTGATCTGTGCCACACTCACAATTGTTCCTAGGTTTTCAGCCCATTGTTTCAGCCACTCTTTTTCGCTGACCCTCGACCTTACTATACATGGTGATCTTCTTCAGGGACTGGTCTTCTGACAACATGTCCTAAATATGGGAGGCATAGCCTCAACATAGTTGCCTGTAAGGAGCGTTCTGTTGGTGATTCTTCCCGTTTAGATTTCTTCATTCTGTTGGTAATCGATGGCACATGGAAATCCAGTCATTGTGGGGAGGTGGTTCTGTCATTTTCAGAGGGCACTGACATCTCATAGCATAGGGAGGTGGTCCTAGGGTTGAAGGAGCCCAGGGAAATACACCTAGTGTCTTTGGGTTCTTTGGATGAAGGCCTGCTGTGAAGTAGTTCACTTTATGTACCATCATGTATCTATCACCTGGTCTCCTCTGGTCTACAGATTGGAGCTGTTTAAATGTGCTACAGTCAGAGTCCATGCTACTAAAGCATGGGTAGGCGATTCTGAAAGCTGCTCCCTGCTGCTACTGAAATTTCGGGGGAGCTGGCAGCAGAACAAGCAGGGCAGGTGGTTGAGGCAATGAATAGAAATAGGAGGCAGGAATAGAAGAAAGGATGTACTGCTAGGAGACTGTAAGGATTTAGCCACAGAGACATGCTTGGACTCACAGTTGTTGAAGAGAAGAAAGGTACATACAATTATAAGACAGTAAGGGACAAGAGACAGGTTAAAGAATGTTAAAGTACAATAAGCCAGGAAAGGACTTTTTTGGATACAATTCATTGCTTGTCAGGTTGCATTAGCAAATGATTCCACTGGGTTGACTAGCAAACAATTCCACTGACACTCATATATGTATATTAAAAAAGCTTTATATCAAGAAGTAATTATATAGCAAGAAAACATTTGAGGCCAGTGCAACTCAAGTCCATAAATCCAGTACTAGTCCATATGTCCCTCTTCAGACTCACACGGTCACAAGCAATGATGCAGACTGCAGGAAGATCGCAGGTTGGTGGGTGAAGAGTTGTGTGGACCCAGTGGCAATAGCTGCATTGCACGGATCTGTGGGAAACAGAAGGGTTTCTCCCAAGTGGTCTCCCCAAATATATGCCAGACTTAGCTGCTTGCGAATGACTCTACACTTGGAGGTCATCAGGAGTAGGTCCGGTGCTATTCTCCCTAAGAGCTATCAGCCTTCTAGAGCAAGTAGTCACCACTGTTTATCCCACAACAAGTAGGGCCCACTCCCTTCTGATAAGGATAGTAGTTGTCTGTTTCTGAGTAGGAGACCCCAGAGAGGCCAAGCCCACCCAAGGGTGACCAAGGTTAAGCCTCCATCATGAATCTAGGGTCCACCCTTCTTGTCACATGTATACCTCTAGTTCCTCCTCTTCCTATCATGTGTACATCCCTAGCTCATTCCCTTCCTGTTACACCTATGCCCATTGTACATCCCCTTCCTATAATGTGTATGCCTATTGTACTGCCCCTTCCTGCGATGTTTGGTTAGATATAATCACTCCTCTCTAAGTAGATATAACCCTGGGTTAGCAATTAATGGGGTCCTCCAGCCTCCTGCCTGGTACTCGAACCTCCTGCCGGGTCTCGACCCCACCTAGCATCGGCCAACGCTGTGCATGGACCTGGCTGGTAAGATCATGGCCATCCAGGAGGTGAGCACTGCTACCATGAAATGTGTCTGACTCCATTATTCCAATCTCTCTCCTATCTCTCATGCTCTCGATGACTTTAATATAATCTTTATATATCTCAACCGTACAATTGTGCTTACTGAACCCATGATTAGTGGTAGGGGGCTGGCCCCCCATTCCAACCACAGGGCTCTGGCAGCAATCAGGGTGAGCCCTCAGGAAGGGGAAGGCAAAGAGAGGAGGGGAGGTTCCCAGGGCCCTCCTTATGAGATAGGCCATGCCCACAAGGAGGCACCATCGGGCTGTGACCTGATTGATAGGTTGAATGCCACCCCTACACTTTAATATAGCTTCAAGTTACCATGAAATCACCACACAGGTAACTACCACGCAGGTGGTCTGACAAAAAGATCTGACGGGCAATAATATTACAGAGGGAGCATTTATAATAAACAAAACAACTGCAATGTGATTGATACCAGTATGTGAAAAAGAAAAAAAAAAGCAAACTGAAGAAAAATGATTTTAATCAATTTCTTTATTAAGTACACCTCCTCAGGAAATATTTTTAAAATGTTTTAATTAAATTATTCATATTACTGAATACATTTTTATGTTTTGTTCCTTCGTTTTCACAGTGCATACTTTTTCAGTGCATAAACAATGCTCTTTCCTTGATAGTCTACTATGAAAAGGCTTTTCTGTCTTAATTTTTCATGTAATATTATATCATATGCCTTTTCCAAATTACTTAAATTATTTATAAGTATCATTTAAAATCATGTTTGCATCATATGACTGCAGTACACTTTATTAATTTAATTTAATATACTCATAATAATATTCTATTGATATTTATATGAGGAAATTAAAAAGGGCTTTGCATAAATAAAATTTAAAATGTCATTATATTTTCCTATGAACATTTTACACTGTTCCTCATATTTTTCTAATTTCTTATGCTTTTATCATCACTGATTAAGGATAAATATCCTTAATCAAATGAAAACTACATTTTAAAATTATTTCCTTGAATTCAATATCAAGATATGGAATGGTAACCCAGATCATTTACTTTAAAGTACCTCAATTTATCTGGCAAGTTTTGTAACAGTAGCTGTTTGCAAAAGGCCCATGTTTTTCCTTGTTAACCAAGTTGAGTATTTAAAATTAAAATAGTTTGTTATTTCAGAGGAGAGCTAATATCCCTTGGAGTGTTTCTTTGAATATAAAGTTGCACATCAATTGCTCATATGCAAGCTCAAGTTGAAGCTGAAGAAAACTAAAACAAATGTGACATTTAGCATATCCCACCAGATAATAGTAAGTGGAGATCATCTCGGTAATAAATTCAAACTCAAGTGGGATAGACTCAGGATCGTCCTTGGCTCTCATGGATTTTTTACTTTTCAATGTCAACATAAGAATAGCTTTCATTGAAATAGAGCATGGGGTCAAGGCAAATCAGAAGCCACCAATAAATATTGAGGGGGCTTCAAAAGCTCCACAGAAAACTGGAATTAAAAAAAAAAAGGATGAGTTTTCTAAAACCCCCTTGCTTACAAAGGCTTAACAGGAGCTATTTATATGTATATATTGACATGTGCCTTAAATATATCGTTAAAATTTTATTCAGTAGTCTACCCTGAATCTAGCAGTCAGTATCAATATGGCATATGTATTGATATGTGCTGTAACCACTCCTATGAATGTAGTAGATTATTCAAAGTTATGAAAATTATTTAGCCAAAAATAAATGCCTTGAAAGAATGAGTCACATACGTAGTGTCAGTGAATGCCAAGGTCAATTGGCATACTATGGTGTACAAAAGCATTGTAGACTGTACTCTGTTTGAGGAACGCTGACGGAGTCATAAAAGTTTGTGAACGACTTTGATCTCTCCCCAGTGGAGAGCCGGAGCAGTGGAGAATAACGAAAATCAGAGGAGCCAGGAAGCAAGCAGGATGGTGCAGACTAGTTGGAGCCAACAACATGCAGAGAGCTATTTTGAGGAAGTTTCCTTCTTATTTTCCTCAACATTTTTATGAGGAAAGGCTGTTGGATTTTATCAAGTGCCTTTTCTGCATCAATTGATATGATCGTGTGATTCTTTAATTGTAGTTAAGTGGTGTTATGTTGAATTTTTTAATGTAGAAATATTCTCTCACTCTTGATCATGAAATATTATTTTATAAAATATATTTTTTACTCTATTAACTGGAATTTTGTTAAGAAGTTTTGTGTTAGGCTCCCAAGGGATATTGGTCTATAATTTTATTTTTCCATGTTTTTGTCTGTTTTTTGCATTAGGATTATACTTGCTTCTTTGAATAAATTAGGGGTGCCTTCCAGTCTTCTCTACATTCTGAACCGGTTTACATTGAATTGCTGTCAACTGTTGTCTGAATGTCTAGAAGAACATGTCAGTGAAACCTTCTGATCTGAACTTTTATTGTTGGGATTTTAAAAAAAATTACCACTCCTGTTTCTTCTTTTGTGATGATCTGTTTATCTGACTCCCTTAGAGTGTCGCCATGGATGCAAATAGTATATTTCTAAATATTTTAACATTTGTTCTAAGTTGTTAGATTTGTTGGCGTTCAGATTATGTTGTTGTTTTTAGGTGCCGTTCGGTCAATTCTGACTCATAATAACCCTATGTACAACAAAATGCTACAAGTACTTCGCCCTCCCCACAACCGTTCTTACATTTAGGACCATAGTTGCAGCCACTGTGCCAATCCACCTTTTCTAGTGCCTTCCTCTTTGTCTCTGCTTCTGTACTTTAGCAAGCATGATGTCTTCCACCAGGGATGGTCTCTCCTGACAACATGTCCAAAGTATGTGAGGTAAATCTGCTACCCTTGTCTCTAAGGAGCATATGGGCTGTACTTCTTCCAAGACATATTTGCTTGTCCATTTAGCAGTCCATGGTATTTTCAATGTTTTTTCTCCAGCACCCAAATTCAAACTCATTGATTCTTTTTCTGTTTTCCTTATTCAATGTCCAATTTTCACATCTATATGGGACAATTGAAAATAGCATGGTTGGGATCAGGCCCACCTTCATTCTCAAAATAACCTTAATTTTCAACATATTAAAGAGATTTTACAAAAACATATTGTCGAGAACAAGGGGGGTTGAAGCAAAGATCCAAAGCCCATCTGTAGACAATGGAACAATCTCCCCACAGAGGGGCCACAGGGAAGAGATGAGTCAACCAAAGTGCAGTAAAGCATCTATGAAACACACTATATTCCTCCGTTTCCTTGAGGCTTCCTCACCCCCCACTACCATGACCCCAGCGCTGCTTCTCAATTCAGATTAGACTGGAACATATACACCAGTATAGATGAGAGGTGGAGCTCATGACACACAGAATTCAGGAACAGGAGTGGGAATAGTGATACCAGAAGGGTAGCGGGGAGTGGGGGAGAGGAAGAAAGGGGGAACCGATCATGATTGACACATAACCATACACACCTCTCCAGGGGGGAGAACAACAGGAAACATGGGAGAAGGCAGATAGCGCTCAGTGTGAGATATGAAAATAATAACACTTTATCATCTATCAAGGGGTTATGAGAGTCAGGGGGAAGGAAGGGAGGAAAAACAAAGAGGAACCAATACCAAGCCCAGAACACACCTTTCCTGATTTTTTTAAAGTAACATTTTTTTGGGAGCTCTTACACATATTATTATAATCCTTAGTTCCATTAGATGAAGCATAATTTTAAAATTGCTGCCATCATTGTTTTCAATACATTTTCTTTCTTCTTGAACTCCAGTATATCAGCTCCCCTTTATCACCTTCCTCCCCCACCCTATCACCACCCCCTTGAAGCCTTAATATATTATATATTATTAATTTTTTGCCATAACTTAGAACTTTCCATGTTTTCCTTCACCTAAAATTCTGATGTTTGCTCCATTTGAATGGGGTTATACAGTCATTGTTGCTATCAGTTTCTCCTACCCCTCCCTCTTCCTGGATCCTCAGATAGTCATTACTCCCCTTACTGTTTCTGAGGGGGTTTATCTATCTTGAATTTAGTGCAGCAACAGCAAAGGTCTTTATTGTGCCAATGTACACATGCAGGTATACCAAGATTGGTGAGGGAAAACTAAGGCCATAAGAGTGGGAGGAGGAAATCTTAAAGAACTAAAGGATAATTCTGTGTTTCATCAGTGCTTTATTGCACCCTGGATGTGTCGCATGTTCTTATGACCCTTCTAAAGGGACTGTACAATTATTTTACAGGTGGGTGTTGGGTCTCCACTTTGTGCTCCTTGGAATCCATGTTGAGGTATAATCTATATGAAAGTTTTATTAAAGATTTTGTGCTCTTCATTTCTGGCATACACAGTTGTGTCATTTGCATATCACAGACTGAATGTGCCTTCCTGCAGTCCTGATGCCATGCCCTTTTTCATATAGCCCAGACTCTTGAATTATTTACTCAGCGTACACATTGAATAAAGAGGTTGACAGGATACAAACTGAAATACGACAGGAACCAGGTAGGTAATTAAATTGGTAAAGCAGGGTGGATGGTGATCTAATTTTTAATGTTGGCAACTAATTAAAATACCTTTAAAGGATGTGTAAGCTAAAGAAAACACATATGGAAAACACATGTCCAAGGGTGACCCTAAAGAAATGTGAAACCCTACTCCCTCATCAAGGCTTTCATTGTATGCCTGTCTTTCCAAGAGCCTTTGATGGGAAGGGCAGTTCATATTGACCATCACCGCCTCAGGAGTCTTATTGAGCTGGTAATGGAAATTACAATTTTCAGTGCCTTTCTTTTTTTCTGCTTCATTAAGGGGGTAATGGTCTCATGAATCTAAAGATTTCTGAGAATAGAGACTTCTAGATCCTATGGTGCTCTCTTCTCACACTGGCAGGCAATTACTATGGAGAGATTCAATAATAATAATAATAATAATAATAATAATAATAATAGTGATAACAATAAGAATGACAATTATAATACCCAGAACTAAGGTATTTTCCTGAGTCAGACTCATCCCTAAGATATTTTTCATGTATAATTTAACCCTCATGACAACTTTGTTGGAAGAACTTGGTATACTCTTCATTTTACCAATGAGAAAAGTCAGGCACAGAGAGTAAATGGCTGAACACTTATTGAGGGGTGGAGTTAGTAAATCTAGTCTGAGTGATTCTATACTATGTGCATGGAGCCACTATGTTAAAAGACCAAGCACCAACTTAGGTCCATTGACTCAATTTCAACTCATCATGACTGTATAGGACAAAGTACAATAGCCCTTGGGTTTTCTGAGATTTTGCATTTTTACAGGTGTAGACATTTCATTTTTCTTGTGAAGCTGCTGGTGGATTGAAACCCTGACCTTGTGTTAGAAGCTCCTTTGTTAGCCCAGTAAGGCTCCTTCCACTATGCTATAGCTATTAATTAAACACAATTCATTCTAGACTAGAGCTTCAAACGTTTATGTATCAAATGCTTGCCCCAATTGTTAGTAAATTCTAAGACAGGAGACTTGGAAATATTAAGTTTTATTTCCCTTTATTATTTCTCCTTTTTCTTCTACCTATTTTTGATTATCAAGATATTAAAATTGTAGAGTTAACATACTACAATCATGCCCAAAGGATGTCAAAATAGCCCTGTGATTTGCTCAAATATTCTATTAAAAATTCACGGGAGAAAACATAAAATTTATTATTAAAGTAGTCCAGTTTAATAGCAAAGTGAGAAATATTGAATCGTTTTGTGAGAAGACACAGGGGAACAGAATGGGTGATGAGGAAATAACTTGTTTTACAATAACTTGCTTTAACTCTTTGCTACCATGAAGACACAAGGGAAAACAATCTCAGGGTTTGTTTGTTTTTTATTTTAATTAATTAATTAATTTATTTATTTATTTGAGAATGAGACAGTGAGAGAGTGAGAATGAGACAGTGAGTGAGTGAGACAGTGAGTGAGTGAGTCAGTGAGTGAGTGAGTCAGCGAGAGAGTGAGGCAGTGAGTGAGTGAGTGAGAGAGTGAGAATGAGACAGTGAGTGAGTGAGACAGTGAGTGAGTGAGTCAGTGAGAGAGTGAGGCAGTGAGTGAGTGAGTGAGAGAGTGAGAATGAGACAGTGAGAGAGTCCAATCTCAGGGTTTTGTGATTCTGGGTATACTGGATATTTGACCCTGCTTCATTATTGTTTCTTCTCTACATGATAAGGACATTTTTTATACATTGAGCTATTTCAATGCATATTCAAGATTATAAAATATTTTATAATCATTTTGAGGACAAATTGTCATAATAAATTTTTCTGAATAATGTTCATTAACTAACCTTTGATTCCATAAGCTTAATGTTGTAATATAAAATGATCACTACGTCTTATCTCCTTGAGTTTCAAAGAAAAATTTCTTTGTATGACTTATGTTTTCTTTTAGTATTTTCTGACCACATTTGAGAATTGCTTGACTCTCTGTATACAAAGAACTAACTCAACCATTTGTTATTTACTGTGGGAAAAGATAAGTGTAGAATTGATAAATCTATCTATCCCAATTAATTCCCAGACAGAATAACTTCAATTTTATCTGTGCAACTACATGTTTGTGAATTCTTAGTGGTACAGGACACTTGAACATAGCCTTTTGTCATATTTGTTTCGATAACAGCAACATGACGTGGTGATGGATTATTGACTTGTACAGGTTAAAAGCTTAAGGGACTGAACATTATTTACACACAAAAAAATGAGGGTTGAGGATAGAGTGGAACTTTCAATAACACTCATTCATAAAAGCAAAACCATGCCCACTAGACTAATATACGTCACAAAAAAGCAAATAAAGGAAGACAATCATAAATATATGGTCATTCTAGACCACCATACATTGGACACCCTTCAAGGAAGAGATCTGAACCAAAGTTCAATGACCACTGATTCCATCACTTTGGGAGAGCAGTCATCTGCTACTTTTTCCACTAGAGCATGCCAGGGATGCAAGGGCATGCAAGGGCATGCAAGGGCATGCAAGGGCAAACAGGGAGTATTTCATTTCCTTAAATCTGTTACAAGTGAGTTTAAGGTAAAGATCAGATCTGATCTTTGTGGAGGATATTTTCTTTATGATTGCTTATCGCAAAGATTGACTAGGTTGAAACCCCGAACACTTATTTAGCAGCAATGTGCTTAACTGTTGCCCAACTAGAGTTTCTATTGAAACTTGAAAAAAATTCATGAAGCCTTTCATTATCTTTTACTTCCATTTGACGAAAATCTTCTGGAGCTCCGCAAATTATAGCAATCTTGAAAAGCTCTACATATTTATTCCTTTATAAAGCAAAAAGGTCTATAAAACAATACCAGAATAATATGTCTGTGTCTAGGGATGATTTTAATATTGAATTTTTCACTTCTCTGAAATTTGTTTAATGCATTTTTATTAATTTTAAAATATTTTGTCATAATTTGATATGAATAAAATAAGCTAGTATGCATGTGCTCTAACAACATTAACTCTGAATTGGCTGAAAGATAAAAAGTAAGACAGGTCCCCTTGTCCAACTTCTCCTGGACCTTTAGGACATAGTGACGGACCCCTTGCAGAGAAGGCTTATTCTTCTTGTAAATTGACAGAGGAGAAGATCATTATTAGTAATTAGTTACTGGCTCCTGAAGCTGGGAAACCAGGATTGATGCTGAATTTCCTTCAGGATATGCAATGAATTCAGATACATAGAAATATCTTGATTCCTGCTCTAGCCCTGAAAACCCATCTGCTCAACTAAATTTGCTATCATAGGCATTGCCTGAATTAATCTAATCTGAGGAACTACCTAAGGTGTAGTTCCTTGAGGGAAGGAAAAGAGTATCAAGAAATTAGCCTCCCATATGAGTGGTCTGTAAATACACAGAAAATGTACACTTTCACAAAGTTCCCCTCAAGTAATGCTTCAGATGAGGATCTTTGGTACAGGGATAACTTGCAGCAATGGTAATTCCAAGTCCCACCACTCTGTTTAGGGAATTTTTCTAATGTGAATCACCCTCTCTGCCAGCACATGTAATGAGGGGTAAATAAATAGCAGATTTTTTAACATTAAAAGCTAAAAATGTGACAGTTGTGCTTCTAGTTCTGATGGAGCAGTAGAGATGTATTTGGTTATGCAATTTATGTAACTAAAATACCAGGGAAAGTTACCCGAAAAAAATTTGCAGACAGACAATAGGAAGCACAGGGCACTAATCCCTGAGAGAGGGATAAAAAATAAGGGAAAAGCAATGTTTGCCCCACCTTACATTCTAGAGAGAATTCCTTGGGCAAAGTATAGAAAATGGAAAGATAGTTGAAGTCCAACAGTCTCTCTGATGTAAGGAGGCAGATTTCAGAGTTTTGGACATCAAGATGATTAGAACTTTGATGCTGTGTTTGTAGACAGGAGAGAATCTCAAAATCAGAACGACAGATGCACAGAGCATCTGGAAATCTTACGAGTTCCCCTTGAATCCTTGGCTGATATTGATCAGGGGTATCCATCTGGGAAATCCATGTTAAACAAAGTGAAAAAATATTTGAAAAAGACAGAAAGAACCATTCTGGAAGCTCAAAAGTGACAGGAAGTAGTTAATCTAAAACCTCTTAATGCCTGCAGTACCAGGCAGAGTACTTTGTCAGTCAAACCAAGTAGTTTGTTCTAGACTAAAAGTTGTTCTGATCTCATCTAACAAAGCTCAAATAAAGTACTCAAAGGAACGAAATGCTTTTAAGTAACTTAACTATACATCACTACAAAGGACAGGAATATTTTAATTAATACAAATGTATGCAGAACTCAATAAGGCAAAATTTGCAGCATCTGGTATCTCAACAAACATTATTAAATGTGGAAAAAAGCAAGAAATTGACTCCTACAATTAAGAGAAAACAGAATCAGTTGAATGAAAAATTACACAGATAGTAAAATTAATAAACATGAAATTTAAGATTTACTTCATAAATTTCACGTATTCTTGATGTAAAGGAAAGATGCATTAAGGAGGGAAATGGGACATATGACACAGAGCTTATTTAAAATTCTGGAAATACAAACACTGAGATTAAAATTTTAATAGATGGGGTTTGTAGAAGATTGGACTTTGCAGAAGAAAAGATTATTAATGATGAGGAAATAGAATAGAACCTATCCAAAATTATATACAGACAAAAGAATGAACAACCAATAGGAAGATCAGGGACATACTCAGAACTCAAGAGTCCTAAGGTACAAGGAAGTTTCATAATGTTCCTGGAAAACTACCATTATTTTTTAATTAAATTTTTCTTTCAAATATTTTAAGCCCTTTCATAGGTGTTGTGTTAGTCTGGGTAGACTGGAGAAACAAATCTATAGAAACTCATATATGTATAAGACAGCGTTTTATATAAAGGATAATTGTAGAGCATCTAAGAAAGCATTTAAACCCAGTCCAGTCCAAGCCCATAAGTCTGATATTAGCCCATATGTCCAATACCAATCTACGAAGTCCTCTTCAGACTCATACAAGCAAAGATGCCGAATGCAGGATGATCACAGGACAGTGTGGATAGAAAGTCTTTGGATCCAGTGGCGTTGTAAGCATCTCAGCGCTGGCAGGGGTCTCTCTGTGGCATATCCAGGTCCATGGTTCTAGGTCCATGTACCTTCTCCTCAGGGATGTCTCCCTACACAGGGAGTCCTCAATGGCCAATCATCTTACCTGCTAATCATAGATTTATTTCCGCCGCAATCAGAAGTCTGCTGTCTGCCCTCCCCATTTTGCGATCATCAGTATACTGCAGTTATGTGAGTCATGAGGAGCCTCAGCCTGACAATTGAACACTGGGTCTTGGAATTTACTTGTCTTTGCAATTGTGTTGCTGTTAGGTGCCATCCAGTCAGTTCCAAGCCATCGTGATCCCATGCATGGCAGAACAAGACCCTGCATGGTCCTGCGCCACCCTAACGATTGCTCATTTAGCTGAGCCCATCGATGCACTGTGCCAATCCATCTTGTTGATCATCTTTCTCTTTTCTGTTGCCCCTCCATCTTAGCAAATATGTTGCCCTCCGGGGACTGATCTCTCTTGAGAATATGTTCAAAGTATGTAAGATAAAGTTTGCCATCCTTGCCTGTAAGGGGCACTCTGGCTTTACTTCTTCCAACACAGATCAGTTTGTTGCAATATTCAAATATTTTATGAGCAAAATCTTGAATGATACAGGAAGCATCAAAATAATAAGAAAATAATACACAGAGTGATCTGTACCAAAAATAACTAGTCGGCATTCCATTATTGCAAGAACATATGAGCCAGAACCAATGGTGCGGAAGAAAGAAGTTCAAACTGCACTTAAAACATTGGCCAAAAAACAAGGCTTAAGGAATTGATGGGATACCAACTGAAAGGTTTCAACAAGCTGACGAAGCACTTGAAGCATTCACTGGTCTATGCCAAGAAATTAGGAGGCAGGTACTTGGCCAAATGACTGGACAAGATGCATAATTATACCCATTCCAAAAAAGGTAACCCAATGCACAAGTTATAGAATAATATCAGTAATATCTCATGGAAGGAAAATTTTATTGGAGATCATTTAACAATGGTTGCAGCCAGATGTAGCTAGATGAAAGCAGAGAACACCAGAAAGTTGTTTCCTTGTGTCTCATTGACTGTGCCAGTCATTTGGCTGCGTGGATAATAACAAACTAAGGATAATTTTGAGAAGAATGGGAATTCCAGAAAACTCATTGTGCTCATACAAAACGTTTACATGGATCAAGCGGCCATTGTGTGAACACAACATGGGATACTGCATGGTTTTAAAATCAAGAAAGCTGTGCACTCGAGTTGTGTTCTCTCACCATGCTTGTTTAATCTGGATGCTGCGAAAATATTCAGAGAAGCTGGCTCATACGAAGAAGAATGTGGCATCAGGATTGGAGGGAGGCTTATAACAACTGTGATATGCAGATGTTACAACCTTGCTTGCTGAAAAGGAGGAAGACTTGAAGCACTTGCTGATGAAGATCAAGGATTGTAGGCTTCAGTATGGGTTACACATCAATATAAAGAAAACAGAAATCCTTAAAATTAGACCAATAAATAACATCACGATAAAGGAGAAAAGGTTGAAGTTATTAAGGATTTTACCTTTCTTGGATTCAAAATCAGTGTTCATGGCAACAGCAGTTGGGAGATCAAAAGAGGCATTGCATTAGATCAATCTTTTGCCCAAGACCTCTCTAGAGTACAGAAAAACGAGAATGTTGTTTTGCATACTTTGTACGTGTTGTCAGGAGAGAACAGTCCCTGCAGAAGGACAGCATGTTTGGTAAAGAAGAGGGGCAGTGAAGAGAAGTACCTCCATGGCATGGATTGGCTTAGGTGCTGCAGCGATAGGATCAAACAAGGATCATTGGAGGATGGGGAAAACCTGGAGAGTGCTTTGTTCTGTTGTGCCTAGGGTCACTCTGGGTTGGAATAGTGACTCATTGGCACGTAGCAACAACAACAACAATACAACTGCATGAGTCTTCTTTTTTTTTTGCTACAAACCCTTCTAAATACACATATATACACATTTCACAGTTCTTGTTTCTCTGGAAGAGTCCATCTAAGATATACACTCTTGGACATGTTGCCAGGAAGGACCGGTCTCCGGGGAAATTGATCATGCTTAGTAACTAGAGGCTCCGTGAGAAAGAGGAAGATCCTCAGTCAGTGAACCGATACAGTGGCTGCACCACTGGTGTGGAACACAGGGATGATTGTGAGAGTGACACGGACCTGAGAGTGTTTCGCTCTGTTCTGCAGAAAGTCACTAGGAGTCAGAAGCAACTCCAGTGTATCTAACAACAATGATAGCTGTTGAATGATACAGTGAAATACAGGTTGAAACAGAGGGAATCCAGGACAGATGAACCCCTCAGGATCAGTGATGAGAGTGGCGATACCGGGAGGCTGGAGGGAAGGTGAGGGAGAAAGGGGGAGCAGATTACAAGGATCTACATATAACTTCCTTCTTGGGGGATGGACAGTGGAGAAGTGGGTGAACGGAGACATCAGACAGTGTAAGATATGAAAAAATAATAATAATTTATAAATTATCAAGGGTTCATTGGGGAGGAGGGAGCAGGAATGGGGGGCGGAAATGAGGAGCTGATACCAAGGGCTCAAGTAGAAGGCAAATGTTTTGAGAATGATTAGGCAACAAATGTACAAATGTGCTTGACACATGGATGGATGGATGGATTGTGATAAGAGTTGTATGAGCCCCCAATAAAATGATTTAGAAAAAAGAAATATAGGTTGATACAATGGAGAAAGAAGGGTTATGCAGCAATGTAGCAGTAGTTTTGTTATTTATGGTCTTAGACTATATTTAAAAATGCACATAACATTATCTGTGGCATGGGAGGAAGGTCACTGAAACCTGGTTTTCTGGAGCCACATATGAAAATTCACGTAATCAGTAAAGATATGTGCTGTATCTTTATGTGCAGTGATACTGTGATGTGCTTCTGGCTGATAATAAGATAGAGTAAAAGACAGCTATTCCTTTGTATGAAATAGATACATTTTGTGTAGAAGCTTAAAATTGATTTTAATCCGTTAATTTAATCTGTGTTTCAATGTTTTAAGAAATCTGACCACGTTTTGGTTTTATACTCAGAGGAAAGTGTCGGGGGAGAGAAAAGCCTTTATAGCTTATTAAACTTTTTTAGAACCAAACTTCAGGAGAAATACTCTGAATTTAGCAATTGAGACTTTTGGATTATCTTTGTCATAAGATTACTTTGTATTATTACCTGTACTCTGTGTTCCCAGGGTCTGCAGTGTTTTACATTGTAATTTTGACTTCTCATGAAAGGGGATTCAATAAAAAGCCCCCAAGAACATGGTGGAAAAAAATGAAAATGACAAGTAGTGTATGACCTAGAAAAACACTGTTATTATTACTGCTATTAAAGGATGGGAATAGAAGTAAATAAGTATTGAAATAAATAAATATTTATACTCCTCAAGGCTGTGTCAGCTACGGGGATTGTTTACAAATGCCCAAAATGTACTAGGCAAGAAGGGATATGATGTTATTCATTTTGTTCTACAAAATTGCAGTTTTTTAACTCACCATCATAAAAAAATCATTATAAAGTACAAACTTTAAATATCTTGGACACATTTCACCTTTACAATATATGTGTCATTACATGGATGTGGGTCTATATACAAAATCAAATTTATTTGTGCTGAGTTTATTAATATTGATAGGTAATGAAATGCTTATCTTTAATAGAAAACATAATATTAGGGTTGTAAAGGTGAGGCTATCACCTTAATTAAAATTGCTTCTTTGGAAATTCTCTGCTAAACTTCATGGCATAGTCCAAGATTCCAGAAATAACTTGCTAGCAATATATATCTTCTGTGCAGATTCCATAATGCTGGATCTCAGCTATTTCTTTAAAAAAGATGCAATGAGAGGTCATCATTGTAAAAATATAGCCCAATTATAGTAAACTCTACCTTGCTCCTAAATTTTTATGAAGGTATCTGCATAGAGACTGCTTAACTGTATTATAGAGTGGCAACCATATTCATAAAAATATTTTTGAAATCATAATGAATTTATAGTAAAATCAAAACCATAGAAAGTTATATTTTAATGTATAACATGTCATGTACGCCATTGGATAAAACTTTCCCACTACCTCCATGATTTTGAATCCAATATTGTCTAAATATACAGGTGGGTTGAGTGCAAATCATTTTGCTTTGATATCACAAATTATATTTGGTGTCCTAATCACTTATCACTTCCTTTTATAACTTCAGAAATAATGGCTAATTGAATAATGTATTCACACAGAATATTTCAGAAGATTTTAATGAGGTATAAAAATGTCAACATTTAAATGGGTGATAGGTTTTGTTCAGAGCAGCTGGAAGTTATGAATTGCCTATTAGGAAACGTGGGTTATCAGAGCAATCTATGTTGCCTGTACATGATTTATCTGATTTTGGAAAATATAAATTTGGAATTAAAATAATGAACTTCAGGGTGGGGTGGGGTGTATGTGTTTCTCTTAAATTGTGTCATATTTTGGTATAAATTTTCAAATTTCATGGCTTACAGACTAAAATAGGACAAAACATAGTGTTAAAGTGTGAACCTTTATGTTTTTAGTTAAATAATCCAGTGTAATATAAGATACAATAATAATTTATAAATTATTAAGGGT
>NW_022111373.1:24824487-24827411 GCF_000313985.2 Echinops telfairi
AAAAAAAAAATAATCCAGTATTTTTTATCAACATTTTGTCAACATTTTATCAACATTTCTCCCTGTACAATGTAAGATGGAGAGGAAAATTAAAATTAACATTTAGTTATTTGAATTGATCATTGTAAACAGGATAAGTATCTAATGCATATCTCAAAATTGATGTTTTTTCCCAATGGAATCAATTGTATGATAAGTAGACTGTATAATTGTAAAATAGCTTGTTTGTTTTGTGTTGTTTGAGCCTAATTTCATCTGTTGTCCACTTAAATGATTTTTCAGGATATACATAGAAAAATGTTCTCAGTAAGAAATTTTTGATAAAACAATGTATAAAATACTCGACATGAATAACTAAATTTTATTTTAAACTTTATCCTAAATTTAGAAAAGGGAATATTTCGTGTAAATGTTTGCTGTGATGACTCCTTATGGGAACTATTCTAATTCAAAATGCTTGGCTCCTAAACAAAAACAAATCCTGAAGAAACAACACATATTAGCCACACTAGCAGCAATTTCCTATATGACAATTACTAACTGAACCCTGCAATTAGAACTAGAGTATTTTTACTCCCCCGGCCCCAAATTTGGAAGATATATAATTTGATTTCTGTATAAAATCCAGGTATTGGTTTATTAGAAATGAAAATGAAGAATAAAAATGTAGCTGGTGGAAAAGAACATTATTCAACCCTAGCATTTTCATAATGGTCTTTTAAAGCAACTTATTCTGATCAGCTAAATTGATTGCTCCAATTAAAATTCACACAATTTGACATTAAAATTCTGTTCTCCACGTGCATAGTATTTTTGTCCTTGGACCTTGATCTGGTATTACAAAGAACATTATAGAAGGATAATCATCACCTACCAGGATTTATTAAGTGCCCATTTGTTCACACCCAGGGAATGGCTCATGTCAAAACCAAAAAAACAAAAACGCTCCTGTGTGTGCTGATGCCGTCTGTGTCTGTTTGCCGTTTTCCCACTTCTGTATGTGTCGCCGCGAATTTTTGATATTTCTATGTTACCCTGCTGTGAGAAAGACTAGTAATTACATCTAATTAGAAAAGATTAAAATGCTATGATTCATAGAAATAATGAAGCTTGATTACGTTTTATCCAAGACATAAATTGCAAACTTACATCTTATGCTTGAAATTAGTTTACAACCTTATCAGCAGCTAAATAACAGTGTTATGAATGGAAATCATGGCACTTGTTTTGCTAACTGCCCTTTGCTCTCAGGGCCTGTCTTGCAGGACCCGTCTTTCCTTGGGCAAAAAGAGAAGGTCAGTTTGACTTTTTAAACCTTAATTTGCTTTGTAATATATTCATTTTATTTCTTTTACGTATGCTAAGTCACAGTTACATGTAAGAACTGGATAATATCTATAGCTGAAAAATTACTAAATCTTCCTCTTTACATGGCCCTAGGACCAATTGCTTTCAGTTTTATTTCCAGGGTAAAAAGATAAAATGCAGCTTTGGCCTGATGGTTTCTGTTTAAACAGTGAGCATTCATTCTCTCTCTCTCTTTTTTTTCTTTTGCATTATGGACTCAGCATAAACACTCATTTCAATTATAGGCCAGTCCACCAAGATCCCTTTTGCACACAAGGTTTGTACTCAAACATAGTTAGTTTTATAGTGGAGCCGAGGGAGACATTGCACACAAATAGATCTGTGCCGTAAACACATATGGGCATTAGGGGTTGTCTAGATGGAAAGAAAGAAAGAAACTAACATTAAAAAAGGACACACAAAAAGGCTTCAATCGAACTGAATTGTAATTCTAGAATGTAAGAAGCTGTCATTTATTTATATACTTATCTGACATAAAGATTGTAACTTTCTGAAATGAAATGTGTTAAAATGCTTTTCTAAGTCCAATGACCAAATAATTCTGGTAACACGCTGGCAGAGTGTGAACACTGCCCCATTAATCTGAATGATACCCCCTTGGGGAAATAAAATGTTTTTCCTCCACAGGTGGGGATATGTGATCTGCAGCCATATTCTGTTTAGTCAATTCTGTGGTCCTGGTAACTATAAGTACTGAAAACATGAACTACTACAGTGTATAGCTTGTTGTGCGTCAGTGCTCCTGTGATCTCTTCTTACTGTAACCTGAGGTAAAAAAGAGTTTATGGAATTTCTAATAATAACTTTGCAGGCAAAAATAAGGTAGGGAATATGGAAAGAAATGCAAATTATCAATTTGAGTTATCTGCAGGGAATAACATTAATAAATATTGCTTGACTCTATGAGTGAAGATAAGGTAAACCATTTTTGTCAGATATTTAGTGTATATAATCTCATTTTTGCTCCTTTAATGCTTTATTTCTAATGGTGATTTTAATTGTGTGCAATAAATATTAATTTATAATAATCATCATGTAAACTCTAGGAAGCGTTAGCACACCCTAGTTGGATACTGGGTTATGAGTTCAGCTGTGGAACTCAAGCTCTGCTGTTTGAATTTATCAACCTCTCCTTGGGCAGAAGCTGAGGCTTTCTACATCCATATAGTTCCAATCTCAAAACCCATTGGGGCAGCTTCAGTCTGTCCTATAGAGTCACTGTGAATTGCTTCGATGCCAGAGAGTATTTGTGTCCTGAGATTGAGAATGTATGCAACTACATGTTCTCTTTGTTTCCTTGTGCTTCCTCACTTTTTGTTAAATCTCTAATCCATGTGATAAAACTCAAAATGACACTTTGCACTAGGTAAATCTGCTGCATAGCACAATACCTCTCTAAAGTGTTGATGAGCAAGGCAGTCACTCTGAAGAATAATGTACACCTGATGCAAGCCACGGTGTGTTTAATAGCTTCACGTGAATGAAAGGTAGACAATGAATGAGGAAGGGCATTTGCATTATGGATCTGAATCATAGTGATGGTGACAATATTGAAA
>NW_022111373.1:24828539-24830847 GCF_000313985.2 Echinops telfairi
AATGAATTTAAAAATAATAATTTTTAAAAGAGAAAGACCTTAAATGAGATGGATTGACACAGTGGCTGCAACAATTGAACCAAACATAGCAACAATTGTGTGGGTGGTGCAGGACTGGGCTGTGCTTTGCGCTGTTGTCTTTTGAGCCACTACAAGTCAGAAGCACTCGATGGCACCCAAACACAATAATCCATGGGATATTTCATGGATAGTTATTGAAAAGATTTATTAATATAGATTTATATATATGACCTAGTAGCCAAAGATTAACAGTATTTTACGTTTACCGCACTTTATAATGCTTTCTTTCTACCCTAGATGACACAGTAGAATTGCCCTGTGGTTTTCCAAGATTGTAACTCTTTACAGGTGTTGGAAGGTACCTCTGTCTTCCAAGGAGTGGTTGATAGTTTCAAACTGCTGATTCTGTGGGTAGCAGATCCACATATAACCACTAAACCATCAGTTCTCCTCTTAATCCCATATAGGTGTGTAAAATTTTAGTTTTGTTAATATGATCCAATTTTGATTACATATAGTAGTTGGTTCTTATTAGTTCACAAAATATGTGTAACCAAGCAATTAATTTTTCTATTAATGAAGCACTGGTGGCATAATAATTGAGGAACTTGCCTGTTAACTAAAGGCTGATGGTTCAAATCTACCAGTGGCACCACAGAATTGGCTCTAAAAATCGTACAGCCTAGAAAATCCTTTGGGGAGTTCTACACTGGCCGATAGAGTCTCTCATTCCCTATAGAGTCACAATGCTCTATAGGGTCACCACAATTAAAATGTGCAATTTTCATAATAGGTTGCATCATTAAACTATCCAACTGATGTTTCATTATGTATTTATAAATTTATAATAGACATTAATTTCATTCATTCAGTAATGTATTCAAGTACATATAAATATTCACAGTTTAAACTGTTCAACATATAAAAATGCCTATAAAATACCATTATTATTAATTATTGAAATTTTATCTGTGTGAAACTATCCTACAATATGTGAGATTTAAAGAAGGGACTAAATTGGTCCTACCATAAATAACCTCCAATTTATGCAATATAGAACAGAGACAAGTTACAAAAGGGCAAAAGAGCAAATTCTTATTGTGTCACAGAGAATATAAATATAATTAGAGAATCAAGAGCTATACCAACACACTAAAGAATGCCCATAACTATGGAATTATTTGTTGAGTAGTGGTTTTCATATTTTATCTTGAGACTCAACGTTTTCTAAAACAGTTTGGGGTGGAAGTAAGAAACATTAATCAAAGTCACTGCCATTGAGTCAATGCTGACACACCGAGCCCCACTGTGGGTTTCCAAGGCTGTAATGGTGTAAGAGAGCAGAAAGCCCAGTCTTTTCTCAGCGAGTTGCTGGTAGTTTTGAACCGCTGCCCTGCAATTAGCCTGGTTGATAGTTAAAAGCCACCAGCAGCTCCATAGAAGAAAGACTGGGATTTCCACTCTCATAAACAGTTACAGGCTCAGCATTGACTCAATAGCAGAGAGTTTGGAGTTTGGAAGTAAGTTTGTTGTGGGGACTTATGCCGACTTTAGAAATATATAGATGTGCAAAAGTTGAGTTAACCCAGTTACCAATCCGTCCTTTCGTGAACTGAGGGGGATAAGAACTTGGACAGCGTAGTGGGCTCCTGGGCCATGGGCTGAAATCTGTTTCTGCCTGAAAATACTTGCCCCTGCTCGTAACTTGTAGTTTTAAACAACGTGGAACTGGGTCTTTCTAACGGGCATCTCTGACATTCCAAGGCCATTTCTGGAGAGTATGGGAAAGGGAAAGTGTTTGGATAATGATACCTTTCCTTATTCCTTTTCAAGAATTTTTATTATTTCCTAATCCTTGACACAAACCTTGATGCATTAGAGAGTCTATGAGAACACTCTGAAAATAACTGAATTATGTGTGTGCATGCATAAGTACAACTACCATACACAGAAAGAGCGTTGATGGGAGATTTCTCATCTCACTCCTTGTTCTGTTCGCTCTCCTCAGAACCAAAGCTGACCCATACTCATCCCTTGAAGCACATATATGTGATGAATGGAAGAATCAATTAATAACTAATGAGTTAGAAATTTCTCTCCTATATTAGAAATGTTTCAGATAAATATAGTGATCTTGCACCAAATCTTGAGTTTACTCTTAAGCCCTTAAATGTATTCAGAATTGGTTACTACATTTCCTCTCCCTCTGGTGTCAGGGTTCAGTGCCTTCGAGTTGGTTCCTGCTCATTGTCACCCTCTTTACAAGAGAAGGAAACCCTGCCTTGTC
>NW_022111373.1:24831672-24863726 GCF_000313985.2 Echinops telfairi
TTCCTGTTTTTTAAATGACTTTGATTTTTTCATATGTGATGTTCTTGGTGTCCATCTATAGCTTATCACATCTTCTGTCATTAGTGTTTGATGCATCAAATCTCTTCTTGAGATGGTCTCAAAATTAGGTGGGCTATCTTTAATGTGTTATTTTAGCTCTTGTGTACTGGTTTTCATTTTTGCACACTTCAACTTGAACTTGTGGTTGCTGTTGTTAGATACTATTGAGTCGGTTCTGATCCATATCTACTCCATTCACAACAATCAAAATTCTGCACAGTTCTGCGGCATCCTCACAACCATTCTTATGCCTTTGCACATTCTTGAAGCTGCTATGAAAATCCACCTGGTGAGGGCTTTCCTCTTTTCCACTCCTTTTCCATTTTACCAAGCATGATGTCCTTCTCCAAAAACTGTCTATCCTGGCAATATATCTATATAAGATCAAGTTTCCCTATTCTTGCCTCTAAGCATTATACTCTGACCGTACTTCTTCCAAGACAGGTTTGTTTCTGTCCCTTAGCAGTCAATACTACTTTCAATATTCTTCTCCAGCACCAGGATTTAGATGTATCAATTCTACTTCTGTTTTCCTTATTCAATGTCCAACTTTCACATGCATATAAGGCAATGGAAAATATTATGGCTTGAGCCTGGTGCACCTTAGTCCTCAAAGTGACATCATTGCTTTTCAATACTCTAACGAGCTCTTGGGCAGCAAATTTACCTAAAGCAATGCCCCTTTGAGCTTTTGATTGCTGCTTCCATGAACATTTACTGTGGATTCAAGCAAGACAAAACCCCTGAGAACTTCAGCCTTCTCTCCATTTATCATGATTTATCTGTTGGTTTAGCTGTGATGATGTTGGTCTTCTTTACACTGAGTCATATTTCATACTGAAGGCTGCAATTCTTGACATCCACAGCAAATACTTCAATTCTTCCTCACTTTCAGCAAGCATGGTTGTGTCATCTGCATATAAAACTCATATAGAGTGGATACCAAATCATCATGTGTGATCTTATAGGTCAGGGTAAAACTGCCCTGTGAATTTCTAAAATTGCAACCGTTCACAGGATTAGAAAGACCAGGCTTTCTCCCTTAGATCTTCTGGTGATTTTGAACTGCTGACCTTATAGATTGCAGCCATATAAGTAACCACTGTGCCACTAGATCTCCTACACCTGCATATAATAGGTTGTTAATGAGCCTTCTTCAAATGCTGATGCCACATTCTTCAGCATATCCTCCAGCTTTTATGAATATTTGCTTAGCATACAGTTTGAGCAAGTATAGTGAGAGGATACAACCATGATGCATACCTTTTCTGACTTTAAAGCATGCAGCGATCCCTTATTCTGTTCTCCCAACAGCTTCTTGATCCATGTATAAGTTCTACTTGAGCACAGCGAAGTGTTCTGGAATTCCCATTCTTCTCAAGCCTGTCTATAATTTATTTAGGTACACGCAGTTAAATGTGTTTATATTGGCAATAAACACACGCAAAACTCTTTCTGGTGTTCTCTGCTTTAATCCAAGATCTATCTGATATCAACAATGATATTCCTTGTTCCATGTCATCTTATGAATCCTGCTTGACCTTCTGGCAGTTCTCTGTCAATGTAGTGCTGCCACTGTTTGATGATCTGCAACAAAAATTTACTTGCTTGTGCATCAATGATATTGGTTTGTAGTTTGAGCATTCTGTTGATTCGCCTCTATGTGGAATGGATACAAACGTGGATCTCTTCCAGTCAGTTGACCAGATAGCTGTCTTTCAAATCTGCTGGCATAGATGAGTGAGTTCTTCCAATGATGAAACACTGGAAATTGCACTTACATATGAGCAATTGATTATATATTCCACAATTTGCCCAGAGCCTGGTTTCAGCTGCTAATATTGAGATTCTCCATGCTCTCTTCTGATAAAAATAGCCAATTTAATTTCTGTGTATTCCATCTGGAGATTTCCATGTGAATAGTGTCCATTTGTATTGTTAAAAACAATTTTTGAATTAGTATACCATTGGTCTTGTAAAATCTATCATGGCAACCTCTAACTTCATTTCCATCATCAAGGCTATATTTTCTTACCATTCCTTCCCCTTTCTTTTTCAACAGTTGTGTTCCATTGGCAATGATTATGAATGCTTCTTGAATGCATGCTTGATCAATTTCAGACTGAAGATGCTGGTAAAATTGGTCAATTACTTCATCACTAGCTTTCATGTTTGGTGCATAAACTTGAATAATAATCATATTGGTTAGATTTCCTCCTATTTGTATAGACATTATCCTATCACAGATTGCACTGTAGCTCAAGATAGATCTTATAATGTCCTTTATGATGTTGAATGAACATTCACTCATCTTGATTGCATCCTTCTGACATAGTAGAGCACATAATTTTCTGAATCAAAAATGGCCAATACTAGTCCATTTTTGTTCACTACTACCTAGAGTATTGGTCTTTGTGAGTTCATTTAAATTTTTAATGACTTCGTATTTTTTAAGTTCATACTTTGTATGCTGCAAGTTACAATTATTGATTGATTGATACTTCCAGCTTCTTTTTCTCAGTTTGAGTGGTTTCCCATCAGCAAATGATGTTCCTTAATGCTTTACTTGTCATGCTTCCTCCATCTGCATCACTGTAATCAGCTTGATTTTGAGAAGACAGCTCTTTCTCAGTTATAGTTTGAGTACCTCCAGACCCGAACGACTTATTTTCTGGTATAATTTCTGACAATATTCTGCTTCTGCTCATTGGATTTTTAGTAATTGATAATATTTGATCTGTCCACAAAGTTGTCAGTGGCTAATTACTCAGAAGTAGACCACTTATTCTTTCCTTGTAGTTTGGAAGCTCTGCTGAAACTTGTTTACTTTGGGTGACTGCTGGCATTTGAAATATCAATGACATGGGCTCTAATATCATACTACCACAAACCATAATACTACAATAAAATTCCAGACAAGTGCTGGATTCTTAATCTAGTTAATTTTAATTCATGAGTACAGGTGCAAGAGTGCATTTTGTTAGATTTTTCATCATATACAAATGATGAAATGAATGAAGTTCATCATATACAAATGATGAATGAATGAAGTTAAAACAATAAAATTGATAATATTTCCATATTTTGAGATTTTCCAAACACATCACATGTTTTGTGACAGACTTCTCTTCCTCTTAGAAATCTTTCAATAGACAATTATCAATTGGAGATATTTTTCTTATTATTTAAAATACTCTAAAGATTTTTCAGCATGAAACAATTTTTAAAATAGATAAATGATACTTGAGAACACCAATATTAATATTCCAATAATTTATTTTTATTTCATCTCTTTTTTGCTGTGCTCGTTTACTTCATTCCCAAATATCTAACTATCTTTCAAGTGAATTAAGGTGGGATCATATTTTTGGCTACACTTGGATTCATATTTGCTCATGAATTCTTTATCACATTTTTCAGAGATCTCCACAGAATCAGCAATACTGCCGTGCAGGTTGCACATGTCACCCATCACTTTATCCAGATCTTCATGCCATGTCCTTTCCTGAAAAGAAAATGGTGATTAAAAAAAATCCTCATTCTGGCTAATAATAGAATAAGTAAATAAAACAGAACGTTAAACTTCACATAATGCCACATTATAAATCTTCATTATTTACCCCAGAATGTTAATAAGTTGATATGTTTACCCTTGATGAAGGCATTAATAATACTTAAGTGTTACTATTCTCATTTATGTAAAATATTGACAAGTTGATGACAGTTCAGAATTAAGTCATTGCTGCCAGGAGAGAAAACTTTCCCAAGAAACTCTTAATAAGAAAGGCTTTTTACTTGAAACACTTATTAAATGGGCACAGCTGCAAAACTTAAGTAGCCCCAAGGGCTTAGCTCATTATTCCATTTCTCAGAGTCACTCCATAGACTATCCTGCACAAAACCACACTATAACAGCTCTCACCTTCCTGAAACACTAGCATTATTGTATAGCCAGGCAGGGGCTCTGAGGCCAATGAGATAACAATGTGTGAGAAGGAGTCTCAAGTTCAGAGGTTGAGATGATTAGCACACGGAGGCTTGATGTCAATTATGATGCAGACTGGTTGAGGTAATGAATGAAGTTATTTCTCTCTGAAAATATTCAGACAATTTGGTGGAAGAATGTGAGGACTTTTTGAGAGCTCTCATATAGAGTGTGTGTACATTTAAATAACACGCAAAACAACTGGGAACCACAGTAACATTATCATTGCAAAACCAAACCCTTGGTTTAATGTTTTAGTTTTGTAATTTTGTACTGTCAGTTGTACTGTAAAGGAAATATAATATGTTGGAGATTAATGTTTTTTTTAATTCTATAAATTATTACAAAATCCCTCTGTCTGCTTCCACTTTTGTCCCTATATTTTTGCTTCTGCACAAACAAAACGACCTAACTGTTCTTTTTAGAAGTATACATAAGATCTTTGTCTCCATAGATGTTGACTTTTCATGTGCCTTATATCTCTGCGAATGCATGACAATGTAAAAGGAAAGTAGAACAAGAACTGATCTATTCAGAATGCAAAGTTGGTATCTTAGGCTGCATTCTTGAGACATCTCAGCTTCTAAGTAACTTTCTGGCAGAGCTAACTTGCCTGAAAACATGTTCAAATTAAGAAAAAGTCAAAAAAAAGGAAAAAAAGAAAAAGAAAAAGTCTTGCCAGCCTGTTTATAAGGAGAATTGTGACTATAATTAATCCAGGACAGATTTGTTTGTTCTTTTGGCAGTCCGTGGTATTTCCAATATTCTTTATGAGCCCAAGAATTCAAATGCATTCATTGTTCTTCAGACTTCCTTTCTTCAGGGTCCAATTTTCATATGGATATAAGGGACTGAAAGTACCATGGCTTGAATTAGCATACCTTAATCCTCAAAGTAACATCCTTTCTTTTCAACAAGTCAAAGAGTTCTTGTGCAGCAGACTTACACAATGCAATGGGCATTTTGTCAGGAGAGATTGGTCTGTGGAGAAGGACATTTGCTTGATAAAGGATAGAAGCGGCGAAAAAGAGGAAAACCCTCTACAAGCTGAACTGCCTGAGCGGCTTCATGGATGGGCTCCCACATAAGAACAATTGTGAAGACGGCACAGCACAGGACACTGCTTCAGTTTGCTGTGTAAAGAGTCATCCTGAATAGGAACCAACCTGACGGCACTTAAAAACCATAGACAAGAAATGTTGTAGGACTGTGGCGGCCAGCGTGGGTTTCCTCTAGAGCACACAGGGGAGTGAGGATGGCGAGATGAGAGGGATGCAACTGGACCACACACTGAAATGCGGTGACAGAGGAGAATCTTCAACAGCTCAGGAGTAGTTCTGTGCTGACAAAAGTAATTGTGGGTTGAGCCGTCCCAGTTTTGTGCTTCACAGCCTGTGAACCCTTGACAACTTCTTTAAGTGGTCTGATCCCCAGTTCTCATTAAAATGGCCACCTGTGATTAATAGTCCATTTATAGAAGCTGTGCTAGACAAACATCTAGAATAGGAATAATCTGCTACATGGAATTTTAATTCATTCATAAGAGCTTGTAAATAAAATAATAAATTTCCTTGTTACAACTATGTTGTGAATGAACAATGGAAGAAATCAGCTAAGATATTTAGGTAGGCACCCACAGAAAGAGGAGATTAAAGTGTAAAAGTGTTTGCACAAAAAACAAGATGCTTAAGATCACCTAGTTGCAAATTACAGTCTGTCTCACTGTGCACGTTGACAGTAAGTAAAAGCCTTATTATGGCCTGGCAGCTCATGAGTTTCTGATGGCTATCCCATGACCCAGGTGGATGTCGGGGGGAGATGATCTTTCTCCCGAGGAGGGTCAGACAGCTTGCAATAGGTGTCGGATTCTGATGGCATCAGAGTCCTCTAGCTGTGCCTCTTGACTGAAGTGCTGACTGGATGATAGCTTGCATCCTGGAGGCGCTGTGGATGCGCCAGATATTCTTGTCTGAACGTTGGGATTCACTTGTCCTTACAAAAATCTTATGTCTGAGATATTTTATTAATTTTTCTCATTTTCAGATCAGAAAATGGACTTATAGCAGTCGAGCCCTTCATCTGTGAGACACAGGCTGTCTCTACTGGAGGCAGAAGTTGCTCTTTGGCACTTCGGATTGAGTAGGCCCTTGAACCCGACTCAAGGCTGAGAAGGCCATTTCAGTAGATCTCAGATTTTCAGAGACATCACATGGATTTGAGGTGTTTAGTAAAAAATGCATAGCTCCATCTCAGAGATACATGTCATGGTCCAGGTACCACCAGCACAATTGCTTGCATCCTCATGAAATGGTCATAAATACATTTAAGGAGTATTGCTCTCACCTATGCGTCAAATTGCCTTGTGGACTAAACTTACTCTCTTCCATAACATGGTACAGGAAGTCTCAAGGTTATGAACAAGATATTTCCCCAAGTGTGCCTTTAAGTCGAATTTATATGTAAGTTGAAACAGGTATATACAATTCCTATTTAGCCTTAAGGAACCCTAGTGCAGTAGTGGTTACAAGTTGAGCTGCGGTCCTCAAGGTCAGCAGTTCAGAACCACGAGGTGCTCTTGGAGAAAAGGATTGGGCTCTCTATTCCCTTATAGTCTGGGGAACTCACAGGGGCAGTTCTGCCCGGCCCTATAGTGTTGCTACAAATTGACTTGATGGCTGTGAGTTTGGTGTTTGGTTTGAGAGTATGAAAAGACATACTGCTTTGAAGCTGCATATGCAGCCAATGACCATGATTGCGACAGAGAAAATAAGTAAGAAGGGTGGGTCATTTGTTTCAAAGTAAGGGGAAATTTTAACCACGTTGAAGGGCAGATAAAAATTGTCCATAAGTCAGGCATCTGTAATCCAAGGAGTCTTTATAATGGCTATGAAGTATATTTAGTGTATGATAAACAACTAATGCGATAATTTACATGAAACATTTGGATTATCTCTGGCAGTGAGGCAATTAAAACATACACCTAATAGATATATACTATTAATTATTGTAGAAGGTAATATGATTTGATGACATGTACTGTAGGATCAAGAGTTACTTTAATTATAAACTGACAGGCAAAGATTACACTTTGTAGTACCTGAGTATCACCTTCCCGGGGACATAATTTTCCTCTCAGAAAAGTGCAAGGGGTCATTCCCTCGGATTATTGCTGAGAACTAGTGAAAGGTTGTCAGTATGGTGTGCAAAAGCCATTAGCTACTTTCCTTTAGAAGTAAGCAGAAATCCCATATAACTATAGTGTACAAGGCATTCATGTAAATGATAAAATATGCATTAGTTTTTATACTCCTGCTGTTATAATATCCAGTCATTATAATCTTCCAGAAAGAAAATTCCTTGTATAGACTTTAATGGTTATCTCTGAAACTGCCAGATGGTTCCATCAACAACTTAAGAAATTTATGAAATTAATCCTTTCTAAACTTCACATTTAATTCTGTTTCAGTGGGTTCAAATCACAACTTTCATTTTGGGTTCTGAGAAAATTAGAGCGTGATTTTCGTCATAAATTCCAAATTATTATTTTGCTTGACTCTCTTGAATAGTGTCTGATAATGCTACAAAGGGATAAACAAGTAAGTCTCTAGCTCAATGGTGAGTTAGGCTATAAGATATTTTATTTTCCTTCCTAATCCTAATGAAACAAAAATATCGGACAAGAAGAGGATTTTAGGGAAGGATGCTATTTTTTGTTTTATTTTTGTTTTCCCATACAGGTTATTATTTTTGAATTTATGTTTCCTCTTGTTAAACATTACTGAACTCATTATCGTTTACATTCACAACTAAGAATTAAGAAGTGCATCAAAAAGTGCCATGCCATATTCCTGTGTCATTTCACCAATAGAAATCCCTTCCGTTGCAGTTTAGGATGAGGACTAGAGGTTTGTGCCACAGTGACCGGGTGGCAGACATTTATTACTGTAGCCATTTCTTAGTTTCAAGACATTTGGAGTCATATTCTCAGAGGGAAAAGACTTTTCATTTTAAATCAATACATAAAGTTTCCACTAAAAAATTTCATTTTCGTTTCTTTCTTTTTAAAAATTTTTCTAAATAAATGACTCCGAGTCGTTATCAGTTTTAGGTTTCACTTAGGAGAATGACAGCTTTCTATTCTGGACTGGGAAGATGAAGACTGAATTCCATCCTTACCTCTATGATTTATTTCCTTTGAAGCCTGGATTATTCCGGGAAGCCTCGCTTTAGTCACATATAAAATACCAGATATTTTAAAAATTGAAAATTTTCAAATGTGGTACAAATATAAATTATTAACTAGTTATCAAAGTCTCCAAAATCTTTTGTGCAGAGAATTATGTAGAATCTTCATTGGTGCATTCGTTTTTATGTTAACCAAATCAGTCACTTGGGCTGAATGGGTCCAAAACCAAATTCACTGCCGTTGAGGTGATTCGGCCTCATATCAATTCTACAGAGTAGGACTTCCCCGGGCAGTTCAGAGGCTGTAACCTTGTATTGGAGTAGACAGCCTCATGTGTCTCCCTTTCAGGAGCTGCTGGTTTTGAATGACTGAATTTGAGGCCATCAGGCTCCTCCACTGACAGACTAGGGCATGTGCT
The DNA here is from genome assembly GCF_000313985.2 of Echinops telfairi. Taxonomy (NCBI): domain Eukaryota; kingdom Metazoa; phylum Chordata; class Mammalia; order Afrosoricida; family Tenrecidae; genus Echinops; species Echinops telfairi. The sequence goes on from NW_022111373.1 coordinate 24,840,322, forward strand.
TATCCTGACTCATAGTGACCATATTATGTACAACAGAACAAAATACTGCCGATCCTGCCATATCCTCATGATTGTTACCTTTGCGTCCATTGGTGCAACTATGATGTTAATCCATCACTTGAGAGTCTTCCTCTTTTCCACTGCCCTTCTTCTTCTTCTTCTTCTTTTTTTACAAAGCATGATTCCTTTTCCAGGAGCTTGTCCCTCCTGGTAACATGACTGAAGTGCATGGGACAAAGTCTCGCCATCCTCATTTCTACGGAGCATTCTGACTGTAATGCTTCCAAGACGGATTTGTTTGCTCTTTTATAAGTCCACAGCACTCTCACTATGATTTGCTGGCAGTATAATTCACACAATTCTTCTTTGATTTTCCTTATTTGACGTCCAACTGACATGTGCATGTGAAGCAATCATAAACACATCTTAGTCTTCAAAGTGACATTCTTGCCCTTCAGCAGATTGAGCCAACAGAATGCATCACTTGATTTCCTGACTGCTGCCCTGGGAGTGCAGTGGTTGTGCACTGAGCTGTGATCTATGACGTTGGCAGTATGACACCACTAGCCACTCCACAGGGAGAAAAATGGGGTTTTCTGCTCCTGTAAAGAGTGACAGCCTTAGAAACCCAAAGGGACACTTCTACTATGTCCGGTAGGGTCATTATGGGTCAGCACCGACTTGATGCCCGGGAGAGATTCCATGAGCATTGATTATAGATCTAAGCAAGAGTGGTAACTTCAATTTGCTTTTTATCATAATATTATCCACTGGTTCAATTGTGAGGATTTTTCTTTGCTTGATATAGTGGATATTGAAAGCTATAATCATTGATCTTTATCAACAAGTGCTCCATGTCCTCCCCCTTTCACCAGGCAAGGCTGTATCATCTGCAAATTGCAAGTTGTGAAAAGCCTTCCTTCAAGCCTGATATCATGTTCTTCAGACAGTCCAGTTTCTTGGATTGCCTTCTCAGTCTACAAATTGAATAAGTATGGTGAGAAGATACAACCCTGATGCACACTTTTCCCGATTTAAAAATGTGCTGTATTCGCCTTTGCTGTTTGAACGAATGCAGTTTCCCTACAAGCACAATGAAGTGTTCTGGAATGTTTATTCTTCTCAATGATATTCAGAGCTTGTTATGATACACACAGTCAAATTTCTTTGCATAGTCAATGAAACAAACAAAAAAAATACTTCCTGGTATTCTTTGCTGTCAGACAAGATCCAGTTGATATAAACAATGATATCCCTTATTCTGAGTTCAGCTTGAACTTCTGGTACTTCCCCTTCAATGTACTGCTGCAATTATTGTTGAATATCTTCAGCAATAATTTACTTGCATGTTAAACTAATGATATTGCTCAATAATTTTCACATTCTGCTGGGTACTTTTCTTTGTAATGGATCCAAATATGGATCTCCTTCAGTCATTTGGCCAAGTAGTTGTCTTTCAAATATTCTAGCATAGACAAGTGAATTCTTCCATCAATCGGTATTCTGAAATATTTGCTGAAATATTTCAATGGGTATTCCATCAATTCTTGGGCCAATTGTTTGGGGGAATGCTTTCAGTGAAGCTTGAACTTCTTCCTTTAGCATCATCGGTGCTTGAACATCTGCTACAATGATTCAATGTAGACTAATATTTTGGTGCAGTGACTCTCTGTATTCTTTATATATTCCTTTCTATACTTCCTGCATCATTTAACATTTTGCCCATAGCATCTTTCAGTACAGCAACTCAAGGTTTGAATTTTTCTTCAGGTCTTCTAGGTTTAGATATAATGAGCATGTTAGTATTTTTTTTCCCCTAACACTTGGTTTTACACATTTCATTATAAGATTTTACTTGGTCTTCTCAAGCTCCCCATCAAAAATTTTTGTTCATCTCTTTTACTTCATTATTTCTTCCATGTGCTTTAATTACCTATGATCATTATATGCTTATATTACTTTTCCGTGAAGGCCGAGAGTCTCATCTGAATGGCTGTACAGACTGTCTCTGTCTAGCTCCATTCACTCCTGCCGCTTTCTGAACAGGCAGCTTGACTTCCTTTCCTTAATATAAAGATAAGTCATCTGAGTTGACTTCCCAGAGGATTCTTCCATTCCTTTTTACCTCCTAGCTCTCTTTGTCCATATGCCTTCTGAGGTAAAAACTGCATTGTTTCTTGACTTTGTTCCTGTATAAGTATCTGAGCCATTCATCTTTTTCTTTTGCATTTGTCTCTCTATTGACAACTTCTCTCCTACTCAAAACACGTTTATGTTTTCCTCTTTTACAAACAAAACAAATTTAAAAATGTTTCCCTTTCAGCGAAGTGACAGGTTATGAACTTAACACACACACACACACACAGGATTTCCATACACCAGCAAAGTCCTTCTTTAAAAAATGAAATTAAGAAAACATTTCAAAAAATGTTTCCCTTTCAGCGAAGTGACAGGTTATGAACTTAACACACACACACACACACAGGATTTCCATACACCAGCAAAGTCTTTCTTTAAAAAATGAAATTAAGAAAACATTTCAATTTATGATAGCATCTTTTAGAATAAATTCACAAGAATAAATTGGATACAGAAGGTAAAAGAACTATATACAACCAATAAAATAATTGCAAAAAGTTTGCCTAAAGAAATCAAAGAACTTAACTAAATGGAAGGAGTGATCTTTTAAGATGCTAATATTACTCAAAAGAATCTATAAATTCAATGCAATCATCATCAATATGCCAACAACATTCCTGAAAGAAATGGGGAAAAAATTCTTAAATTTTATGGAAGGACAATGGATCTCAAAAAAGCAGTCCTACAAAAAGAATTGCACTTCTGATTTCAAAGCATACCATAAAGTCAACAAATGCAGAACACCATACCAATCACCATAGAGTTGGATCTGACTCATGGGGACCTTATATTTGGTCCCCCAGGGAGCAGATAGCCTCATCTTTCTATCATGAGCAGATAGCATATTTGGACAGTCTACCTTAGGGGTAGCAATAAAACATTTACCCAACAGCACCACCAATAATAGAGTAGACAAATATAGCAGAATTGAGAGTTCAAATATAAATTCTTATATATATATGGCCAATTAATTTTCAACAAAGTGCTAAATCCACCCAATGGGAAAGAAAAAAATATCTCCAGTAAACGGTAAAGGGAAAACTATATATCCACATGCAAAAAGAATGAGTTAGATTCCCATGCTCACGTGGTACACACAACACAAACAATACCAAAATGGACGAATGATCTTAATTTGAAAATGTTAACCATAAATTACATATTCTGAGCTTAAAAACTAGCAATTGACAGTCTGTTCCACAGTGTGCCCTAGCCTGGTGTTAGCTGCTGATACCGAGTTTCTCCATCGTGTCTTCCCACAGATGTGGTCAATTTGATTTTTGTGTATTCTACCTGGGGGAGTCCATGTGTATAGTCACCTTCTGTGTTGTTGCGAAAGGTATTTGCTGTGAACAAGTTTGTGGCTTTGCAAAATTCTATCCTCCGGTCTCTAGCTTCATTTCTATCACTGACGGCATTTTCTTTTTTTTCTTTTTTTCTTTTTTTAAATCAATTTATTGGGGCTCATAAAATTCATCACAATACATAGATCAATTGTGTAAAGCACATCTATACATTTGTTGCCCTCATCATTCCCAAAATTCACTTGCCTCTTGGGTTCCCGGAATCAGCTCATTTTCCTTCCCCCCCTCCCCCTCCCTTGCTCTGCCCCCATCCCCCATGCACCCTTGATAATTTATAAATTATTATTATATCTTATAATACACTGCCCGGCGTCTCCCTTCACCTACCCTTCTGTTGTCCAATTGCATTTTCCTCTTTGTTTTCAGCCTTTGCATTTCAATCCTCAATAATTATTAATGCATTTTGTTTGTGTGTTTGACCAATTTCCAACTGAAACCATTCATAGAATTCTTTAATTTCTTCATCATTAACTTTTATCATGGATGTATAAATAAATTCAAATTATATTTGTACTGATTATATTGCCTGGAAGGCTTATAGCTATAAGCCTATTACAGATAGCATTTTAGGTCATGATGGATTTTGCAATGTCCTTATTGACAATGAATGCAACACCTTCCCCTTCATTGCGTTATACCAAGTGTGCCAAATCATATGATTTTCTGATTCAAAATTACCAATACCAGTCCATTTAGCTCATCAATACCCAAGAGATCAAGCTTTATGCATTCCATTTCATTTTTGACCACTTCTAATGTTCCTAGTTTGATACTTTCCACATCCCAAGTTCCAATCAGTAGCCGATTATCGCAGCTCTTTCTCCTTACCTTCAGTTGTACCGCATCAGCAAATGGAGATTGCGAAGACTCCATTGCCACAGGCCTTACCTGACTGATGTCACTATGGTGGGCTCGACTCTGAAAAACCAACTCCCACCCAGTCCAATTTGAGTGCCCATGGACTTGACGGTTCCATTTTCTGGCATTATCTCTGACAATGTGCTGCCTCCATTCAACAGGTTTTCAACACCTGACAATGTTTCGAAGCTGTGCATAAAGTTTTCTGAGCCTCCTTTCCTTGTGGTGGGCAGCTAAATCCTTCTTCGTGACTGTTCTTAGTTTGGGAGCTCCACTGAAACCTGTTCACTTTGAGTGACTCTGCTGGTATTTGAAATACCAGTGACATCGCTTCTAGACTCACAGCAACACTCAAGCAGCCACCACAGTACGATAAAATGGCAGACAAGTGGTGGAAGAAGCTAAATCAAACCTCATAATAATTAAATTATTATTTTTCCAATAGTCTATAAGAAAAATGAAAAGATAGCATATTGAGTAGGAGAAAAATGTGATCACCGTATAGCTGACAAGGTCTAATATAGAAAACTTGTAAAATACTTTAAATGTCACAACATAAACACCTCTATAAAAATTGTAAAAGACGTTAATCAAACATTTCATTGTGAGGGTCATGAAAAAGATTAAGGAGCACATGGAAATATATTCAGTCATTCTTTATTCTAGAAAAATCAAATTTGAAACTGAGATGATTCCAACTCATAGTGACCCTATCGGACAGATTAGAATGGGCCCATAGAGTTTTCAAGGTCTAGTGACATAGTGGTTATGTGTTGGGCTGTGATCTGCAAATTCAGCAGTTCAAAAACACCATCTGCTCCACGGGAGAAAGACGCAATTTCTACAGTATCGAAACTCACAGAGGCGGTTCTCTCCTGTCCTGGAGGGAAGCTTGGATTCAGAATTAACTCCATGACAGTGAGTTTGGTTTTTATTTTTCTGATTCTCTATGAAAGCAGACTTCCATACTTCCTCCCACGAAGTGACACTTCTGATCTTTTGGTGAGTGGCCAAATAAGTTAACCATATTGCCACCAACCCCTTTCCTTATGCTACTGGTGGTATCTAGTTGGTTCCTACAAATAGCGATAGAATGAAATGATGCCCAGATCTGTCCATCCTAACCTTCATTGGCCTGTTTGAACACACAGTAGCTCCTTTGTCAAGCCATCTGGTGGTCTTCCTTTGTTTCCCTGACTCTACTTGATCAAGCCTGACAGTCTTGTCAAGGGCCATGCCATTGTAACATGTCTGAAGTATGCGAGTCAAAATCTCACCATCCTTGCTTCTAAGGAACCTCTAATCTGCACTTCTTCTAAGAAAAATGTTTGTTCTTTTGGCAATCCAAGATATTACCAATATTATTCATCAATATCATAATTAAAATGTATTGATTTTTCTTTGGTTGCTCTTATTAATTACCCAACTTTCACATACATCTGAGGCAACTGGATAATCATGGTTTGGTCAAGTGCAACTTATTCCCCAAAGTGACCGGCAACCTTACCTTGGAACACTTTAGAAGATCTTTTGCGGTAGATTTGCCAACGGTCTCTAAAGTTGTCAGTCTTTACAAAAGCAGACTGTCTCACCCCTCTTCTGGTAGGAGCTGGTGGGCTCAACTCACTAGCTTTTTGGACAACAGGTCAGTGCTTAACTAACTGTGCCACCTGAGCTGCTTGTTAAAAAGCATGCAAATCCAAGTAAAAGTAAGTTCTTGATAACTTCAATCTTTTATCTGTGCATTCTGACTTTGCTAGATTGGTTGAGTTGTGGGGATTTTTGCTTTCTTTATGTCGAGATATAATCCACACTGGCAACTCTCATCTTTTATCTTCATTAGTACATCCTTCAAATCCTCTTTGCATTCAGCAAGCAAGTTTGAGTCATTCATGTATCACAGCTTGTTAATGAGTCTTCCTCCCATCCTCAGACCCAGTTCTTCTTCCAGTTTCTCAGACTATTTTCTCTATAGACATTGAATAAATATGGTAAAAGATTACAACCCTGATGCACATCTTTCCTGATATCTTTCATCTTTCAGTTTCATTTTTCCAGGAATTCTTTTAAGTCCCCTCATATAGTTCCTTTTGCAATATATATAGTTTTCTATGATCCACCCAGTACAAAATGTCCTCATTTTGTGAATAAAGCGCATCTTTAAGGTATTCTCTGTTTTTAGACAAAATTCATCTGACATCAGTAATGGTATCTCTTGTTCCATTTCCTCTTCTGATCCAGCCTGAATTTCTGGCAGTATATTTTCTAAGTAATAATACAACTATTTTAAAATTATTTCAGCAAAATTATACTTGTGTGAATTTTAATGTTTTTTTCTGACAATACATTCTATTAGTTCACCTTTTTTGAAATATGTAGAATTATTTTTGAGTCACTTTGTCAAGTAAGTGAATTCCAAATTTCTTGGTGTAAATAAGTGATCGCTTCCAGTATTGCATATACTTGTTGAAACATTTCAATCGTCATTCTTCTGATTCCTGGAGTCTTATTGTTCACTCTTTCTGTTGCCTTGGTGGGTTAATCATTGGACTGCCTGTCAAAAAGTCAATGTATCAAAACAACAAAAAAGTCAATGTATCAGACCCACCAGCTCCTCCAAAGAAGACAGAGAGGGCAGTAAGTTTGTCTAAGCAGTTACAGCCTTAGAAACAAGTTCTACTTAGTCCTATAGGGTCCCTGTAAGTTGGATCCAACTAAATGTCAGTTTTTTTCCTCTTACCATTAGCCCTTAAAGATATGCAAATTAAAACCACAGGAAAGACTATTCCAGCTCTTTAGAATAACAGTAAAAAAAACCAAATTAAAAATTCTAAGTATTAACAAGGGTGCAAAGGTATAGGAATCTTCACCCATTGTGGTGTGCTTATAAATTAATAACATGTTACAGAAAAAAGGTTCAGAAATTCCTCAAAATTTGAGCATTGCACTACTATACAACTCAACCATTCTAATCTTAGAAATAAACCTAAAAGACTGAAAGCAATAATGTGAACAGATATTTGTCTACTAGTTGTTATTGCGTCAACACTCAGTAACAAAAGGTGGAATAACTGAAATATCTGTCAACCAATTAATGAATAAACAAAATGTGACATATGTATAGAATGGAATATTACTTTGAAGAAGAATGAAGTTCTGATGCATGACACAAAATAAATGCATCTAGAAGATCTTGTGTTGAATAAAATAAGTCCAACACCAAAAGACCAACACAATGTCATGTCATATATGGAATGAACAAACGTATAGTATCCATGAGTAGTTACTAAGAATGTGAGAATAAAGTAAGGGTTTGCCTACAATACATTGAATGTGGTGAGAATGGTTATAATGGTGAGAAGAACATAATCAGTGTTATTGAAGGGTAGATGTATAAGTGGATGAAATATTGTACATTTTAGTGTACATATACTAATATTGCCATAATAATAATTATTTTGTCTTCCAGTGTATGCATTTGCACCCCTGTATCTCAAGCTTAGAGGAGTCCTTATGGTGTGATAGGTTAGACATTTGGCTACTAATGACAAGGTTAACAGTTCAAATCCACCAGAGAGAAAGATGAAGCTGTCTGTTCCAGCAAAGATTGACAGTCTTCACTCACTCACTCACTCACTCACTCACTCACTCACTCACTCACTGCCATCAAATTGATGGCACCTGTCAGTTACCCTATAGGACAGGGAAGAAGTGCCTCTTTCCAAGACGATTAGTTTTGGAGTAGATAACCTAGTCTTTTTCAGCAGAGTGGCTGGTGGTTTCAAACAGAGAACCTTGCAGTTAGCGGCTGAACTTATAATCACTGCACCACAGCATATCTATGAATCAGAATGGACTTGTTAGGAATGGTTGGGTGGGTGATCACAAACTTCATGACAAAGTAGTGTCCATTTTCTGGTCTTCCTGAATCTCCTTCACCTTTTATTAACTTGTCGGGTCCTGGCACTTGTGGCTCCCATAGAATCTTTTCTCTCACCTAAAAGAGATGACAGGATTCTTGTCCTTTTTTAATCTCCATCCTCTACCCTTTCTTCCTTCTCTTTCTTCGCAAGCTACTTGTGAAACTTGCTTGAAACTTTCTCCTTTTTGAAATTCATGCCTCTTGATTTTCATAACATTAATGTTCCTTTTCCCCATATCTTTGGAAACCTTTATTTTTTTCCATTTTCATTATTGGCTTATCTTTTCTTTCCACAAAGAACTTTGATGATCTGGTGAGTTAGGCTTTGGGTTACGAATGAAAATGTCAGAAGTTCCAAGCCACCAATCACTCCTTGGGAGAAAGATGAGACTTTTGGACCCATAATGATGTATAGTGTCTGCAACCCAAAGCAAGCAGCTCTACTGTGTCCTCTAGTGTTACGATAAATGGGAATTGAATTGGTGGCAGTGAGTGGGTGGGTTTCTTTCCTGCTGTCCATGTATTTCTGTAAATGATTTCATTTTATTTCCTGTCCTTTCATCAGCTCTTTTCATGAATACTCTCTTCATAAAGAGGTCTATATTTGTTCTAGTTAACTGAATATTTTTTAACTTTTTCATATCTTGAGAGTTATAATTTAAGAATCATTTCCTACTGTGCTGGTGTAGATATTATTTTTGTACTTATTTTATATGAATACTATAGAGCAGTGGTTCTCAATTTTCTTAATGCTGCAATCCTTTAATACAGGTCCTCTTGTTGCGCTGACTCCCCCCAACCATAGAATTGTTTTTTTTTGCTACTTCATAACTGTAATTTTGCTACTGTTATGAATCAGGCGACCCCTGTGAAAGGGTTGTTTTACCCCTAAAGGGGTCGCAACCCACAGGTTGAGAACCACTGCTATGGAGGAATTTAAGTCAAACTTATCATTGCAATATGTTGCCTGCATTAATGCTGAGTATAACAAAGTCTGTAGGAAGACCCTTGACCAGATGGGCACATTGGCTGCAACAATTGGGCTAATGCATAGGAAAAGAAGATGGCAAAGGAACAGGCAGTGTTTGTTCTGTTGTGCATAGGGTCGTTATGGGTCGGGACACACTCAAAAGCACCTAACAACAATACAGTGATACTCTACATGTATAATCAACTTTATTAGATAGTTCAGGAGCAGTAAATTATTTAATATGACTCTTCTAGCCAAAGTCTCCAACTCCCATGAAAAGACCTGTGTTTTCCTGCAAAAGTCTGGTACGAAGGCCTGGGAAAATATTGATAGGATTCACTCGCGAGTATTTATGAAAAGTTCTCGCTGGAATGCCATGAGCCCTCTGAGAAGGAGACGGGATCTCATTTCCAGTGAGAGCCAATAGTGGAGATCCTTTTGCAGTGAACCTCCTAGACCTAGATAGTAACTGTGAATGAGGTGGGGAATGTAGTGGAGGCCCAATGTCCTTCTGTAGACCATTGGACATCCCCTCACAGAGGGGTCACAGGGAAGAGATGAGCCAGTCAGGGTGCAGTATAGCACCAATGAAACACACAACTCTCCTCTAGCTCTTTGGTGCTTCCTTCACCCCACTATCATGACCTCACAAAACGGATCAGACCAGAGCATGCACACTGATACAGATAAGAATCCACAACACAGGGAATCCAGGATTGATAAACCCCTCAGGGCCAACAAGGAGAGTAGAGATACCAGGAGGATTAGGGGAGGGTTGGGGGAGAAAAGGGGAATCTATCACAAGGATAAACCTAGAACTCCCTCCCAGGGGGATGAATAATGGAAAGGTGGGTCAGGGGTGAAGGAGGACGATGTAAAATATGGAAAATAATCTATAACTTATCAAGGGTTCATGAGGGAGGGCAGGTGGAAGTTTTGGGGAGCTGATATCTGGACTTCAAGTGGGAAGAGAATGCTTTGAAAAAGATGATGGCGGCATATGTGTAAATATGCTTGACACATTGGAGGAGTGTATGGATTGTGATAAGAGATGTAAGAGCCCCCAATAAAAGTATTAAAAAACAAAACAAAACAAAAATAGAGAAGCAGCAGCAGAACCAAGAGGCAGAGCATGGGATGGAGTGGTGGGCTTCTCAACCCAAGGAGCATGTAAGGCGCACTGTTTAGTACTAGAGGTTCGATTGGGGATTGGGGTGCCTTTGGACACTTAATTGGAGAAATTGGGCTTGCGGACCGACAAAAGTGATGTCGGAGCTGAGTGCCTTTGGGCCGAGGCTTACTGGCGTGGGGTGCCTCTGAGCATTCATTCAGGGAGTTGGGCTTGCTGGCTCACAGAGCTTGAGCTGAGGGCCTTCAAGCTGAAACTTACAGTGGAGGGCATTTATTAGCAGATCCAAAAGAACTCTTTGACATGTCCTAACAAACAACTATCCTAATCGTTTCTCACTAACATCACAACCTGTCACCTTCTTTAATAAACGTCTTAAGTAGTACTTTTGGGCCTGGGTTCTGTGCAAGTAAAACAGAGAACATTAATCAAGAGAACACACCTAGAAGGTAGTGAATATTCAATAAAATTGCTGAGTTAATTTGTGGAGGCTGTGAATATGTTTTTAAAATTAAGACTATAGATCCAGACATAAAGAGACCTAACTCCTTGCTGTAAAATATTTATTTATTTGCATTCAATATTTATAGAAACTACATGGTGGTGGTATCTGGTCCCTCTAACTCAGTGGTTCTCAACCTTCCTAATGCTGCGATCCTCTAATACAGTTCCTCATGTTATGGTGGCTCCAAACCATCAAATTATTTTCATTGCTACTTCATAACTGTAATGTTGCTAGTCTTGTGAATCATAATGTAAATATCTGATATTCAGGATGTATTAGGCGACCCCTGTGAAAGGGTCATTTGACCCCCAAAGGCATTGTGACTCACAGGTTGAGAACCACTGCTCTAACTTCACAACTGGGGTTGAGAATCAAAACCAACAGCCCAAGGCTGATTTCTAGGAGGTGCCTCCACCTTCTAATCTCTTTACAATTTTTGAGTCCAACTGTCCCTTCCATGGCTATTTCCCTGCTGGCTTCAACAGTCCATTGTAATGGTCACACAGAACTCACACACAGTACTCACAACTATGGGACTTATCATTTATGATTTCTACTTTCTTGACTTGGTTCACTCCTAGGACAGGGTTTAGGAAAAATTGATCCCACTTTCTTGTACTGTCAATATATACTCATAGTAAAGTAATATGGATACTTCAAGCCCAGTTGAATGTTTTAAATTTTAGGAAAATAAAAAATTATAACAAACTTTCATACCATTTTCAAGACCTTTGTGGAATAATTCAGGAATATGTCAAATATAAATATAAATATAAATAAATCAGATAAAGCACCTAGGTCTAAAAATGAGTGTAGTATTAGAAAGTTCTCTGAGCTGTGCCCTAATAGAACTTGGAGATATGAATCAAATGCTTGTTTTATTTTAAGCAAACAATCATTTGGGGGGTCAGGGGGTGAGAGAGAAGAACCAAGAGTGACATGAGTAGACATTGCTCAAAAATAGAGACTGTGATTAAATATCTTGAAAGAAAAAAGTAGTAGATAAAATAGGAGCTGGCCTAGAAGACAAGCTGATCTGAAAGGACAGTAGCGTCATTTAGCTTCTGAGAATTCTGAGAGGAATAATAACTTTTTATTTTCTTTCACAATTTAGAGCAGTGTACTAAATGGTCAGCCTGAACTTATTTTCTACCTGCCTCTCTCTTCCTCAATAACATATTGACCTTACCTATGGATAATTTCTTGTGAAAGTATTTTTACCATAGTTAATAATAAATTTGATTCTTCTAGGTTTTGAGATAATTCTAATATGTGACTTGTACAACCTTGTTAAAGTTACTCAATAGCTTTTTAAAATTTTGATTTAAAAAATAAGCAAAAGTAAATGTATTTTGGTGGGGTAAAGAATGGATCTAGCAAATGAAAATGGTTTATTTGATCAAAGAACTTTTTTTTTCAGTTAAAATGACCATTTGACATCTATTTATCAATGTGTAAAGATTTTTATAATGTTTGCTATACATTTTCTATTTTCAAGATTTATTAAATGTGGTTTTCCATCTATTCTTTATCCCTTGTATTTGTGTTAACTTGAATTTAGTTTCAATCGAATCTTTATCCAAAAATTGCTAGCCTTTTTTAAAAGTACACCTATAGACTTGATAAGTAATACAGTTTGGATTCATCTTATTACGTAATGAGTTTGAAGAGAATGAAAAGCAGGCAATTATTGTTCCCTTTGCATAACTTCTGCCACTCTCATGCTCCACCAAATGGTTGGTTCCCTATTCAGCAGAGTATGCTCTTGACAAATAGTAATTTTAGGGTAATATAGCAGAATCTCAATTACATAATTTATTTTACTAGCTGCATGTTTTCCTCGCAATTACAGATGTGGCTTTCAGCTTGATTTTTGTAGAGTTGGACATTCCAAAAAAAAAAAATCATTTCATGTATGCTTTCTAACCTGAAATGTTTATAGAAGACAGATTTTTTGCAAGAGGCCATTGAGTGGGCTTGAACCACCATCTTTTCCCTAGCAGCTGACGGATTAGCCATTGCACTGTTGAGACTTCCTGCCCTTTCAAATTAAAAACCCATATTTAAAATAAAACAGAATTGATGCAATTGTGAAGAAGTGGTCCTTATTTACCAGTCAAAAATGAAAGGCTTTCAAATGAGCCACTTCTCTTCTGACTGATGTCCAAAGGGTGTCACTGATGCCATCTGTGATTGCATGCCAACATAAACGATTTCTGTGTAAACAAATGCCAACACTATCAGAAATGTCTGCACAGATTGTGCTTTTCCTAAATGGTTTAAGTTGAAAGGATCACATATCTATAACTAGACAGTTGATTGGTTAATCAAAGGGAGGGATTTAAGTAATAATCTCTCTCTGGCCATCATATACACACAATATAGACACAATCGCATCATTTTTTCCCTTGTTGTTATAATTCCCATTGGTGTTAGATCGTGAGAGATTAAGGAAGCCGCATTGCTTGTTAGTACACGGTGCGTGGAAAGTCAAGTTTTAGTTCACTGGTAATAGGAAGTAAATCAGTTTGGGTCACTTCACTCAGAGTGAGCAAACTATTAAAACAATACTTTCAATATCACACGGTGTTTTCCAATCTCATCATGTCTTGATGTCACTTTGGGTAATATATTAGTGTAGGGTAGTCTTGAAGTATAGTGATGCACATACCTCATGTGTTTCTCCTTGGCTTATGAAAAACTTGGAAATGTTGCTTGGGGAATTAGGCTAACCCGGATCTCCCAAACACTCCATCGCTAAATATGGTATAAGATAATGAAATTCTGCCCCACCCTGAACTCTTAGTTTAATGCTATACCAAGGGCAACAACAAAAACAAAAGGCTTTTAGTATTTAGATTAAAATTCAAAAGTATTTTTGCATATGAAGTTTTAATTTCATTAAAAATCAATATTTTCCAATAGAGATTCCAACATATGGAAGTTTACAAAGTATGCCTTCAGGTAGATCATCTCTAATTTGTTTTTCTCCACACCGCATTTGTCCTTGACCGAGCATTACTGGATTCTAACTTCTTGGCATGTGTTTAATTTTGGAACAGGCCCTGAACCCCACTGCTACCCATCCTCTACCTTTTAAGAAATAATTGTCTTTTTAAACCACATTCCCATAAACATTTTGGCACTCAGTACAACCTGATGTTGATTATGTAGCCTGCAAAATTCAGGGGATCAAATCACCAGCAATTTGCCTTCCCAAGTTGCTTTCTTAAATCAGCTTTTAAATAGATTTATGTTGCCTGTGGATATAAAGCAATAGAGTAAAACTAAACCTTCCTGATTTCCAAATCAGCATTTAAAGAGCTATAATTCATATTTAATGAAGAAAAACAGCTAAATAAGCATCCACAAGCATTTAACTAGTGACTTTATGCTCATAAAGTTTTTATCCCCTGCTAAAAGCCCCTTTACCATGTCTTTTTATTATACTTTGATGCAAAATGCTAACAGGAAGTTGGATATTGTTAGACTACTATTAAATTATAAGAGAACAAATACTAGGGATAAATTTCAGCTCAGTTAACTAGGATACGATTGGCAATTTTCCTAAGTTGTGCTCAACATTTAAGTTTTCAAAGAGAGAAAATGTTTTATTGCCAACAGAACATGAAATAATACTCAGGCCAGATGTCTCTGACCTTTTGTGTAAGAATAAAGCACTTTCTATTTCAATGTTGGACATCCTGTTTTTAAATGGCTACATCACAGTGAAAACAGACTTCGTTTTACCTGTGGAATTTGGGTTGGCAATTTCTCCTGAAATAAAGATGGGCTGTTGAGATCTGCTTGCCTGAAGGCAAAGGAGTATAAAATTGATGGCACGGTGCGTGTGCATTCAAGTGATGATGTGCTCCACATACCTTGAGTCTCTTTCATTGAAAACATTCCCTCTCAAGGCCAAAGCTGAGAAACTGAAATGAAGGAATACACTTTTTGTGAATAGATGATTCCCTGAGGCACATTTGCCATTGCTCATAGGTCCCCGTATTGTTTTATATTTCATCTTAGTGTCTAAACCTGACCGGCATTGAGGTGGAATGATGAGACGTGTTTAGAGAGTGTCTTACTTTAGCTAGGTAGTGAGATGTCAGATTGCATAATTGCCCACTATTTCCAATTATACTTATGAAGTCTCGACCCTTTCTTCAAAAAATGTCCAATCTCTCTCACATGCCTTTAGACTAGGAAAAGGAAATAAGACCATTGACCTCAAAGAAATCTACTTGGCTAATCAGCTTCCATCTCATAAACATTCCAACTAATATTAAAGCTATATATTGAGGTTTTATGTATACCTTTAAATGTTTCTTTATTAGTTTCTTGTAGGTGGGGAGTAAACCTAATTACTTAGAAGAATGGGAGGAAAATAACTTAAGAATTTATTGGTAATCCGAACTTTTTAGTATTTTTTCTTTCTAGAAAGGATATTAGCACCCACACCAACATTTTAGTTTACCTTGACAGACACACAATCATGATCAGTGCATCAAAACTAGTTGGGCTGCATCAAATGTCCACCTATTCTAGAATAAAATTTAAACAGGTCTCTTGCAGGAGAGGCATGACTGTGAATTTCTTTTGGATTGAACATAGCATTCTATTGATCTCTCAGAAGAAATATCCACAGCTCCAAAAGGACCACCTGGTTTTAATCAGCAGAGAAAATTCCATGAATTGCCCAATTCTCTGGGGTCCTATCGAGAATTTCCCAGAGCTTGGTTTTAATAGATAAATGACTCAAAGAATGAGTACAGGGTCTCCTTGTACTCATTCACTATGGCTATGAAATCTATATCATTGCCTCACAATTACACAGGGCCTCCATCTTAATAAGAGATAGGCACAGGTACATTAAATCTAGATTTAAAACAAATCACATAAAGTTAGAAGGGTCATGCTAATTGATTATAACTCAAACTCATGTTTAGGTAAGATGTTCCCGGTATAGGATTCATAAACATTAAGGGTCTTTTCCACCAAACAATACCATGTGGTTGGATAGATTAGGTACTCACTGCCGTGGAGTCAGTGCTGACTTATGACCCCTCTGTGGGTTTCTGAGACTGTACCTGTTTACAGGAGTAGAAAGCCAATTCTTTCTCCCTTTGATTGGCTGGTGGTTTTGAACTGCCAACCAGGCAGATCTCTGCTCAAGTTAGGCAAGGGATACATTTGGTTGAGCTGAATAACCTATGTGCTTAAGGGAACAATTATAGCAGTGCATTGACTATCCAGACTAACAAGCTTTCACCTGGCTCACTGTCACAATTTACCAGTAACCTTTAAGTGTTAGTTACCTTTCAAATGAAGTTTAATAGTGAATCTTACTTACGCGACCCACTTGATTGTGCTTACAGTGGGTGTGTGGCCTGGGCACACTAGCTTATTAGATCCAACTGCCTGAGTTGAGAGTGTTAATGATAATCAGATTATTAAGAGGGTGCTTTTGACTACCAATCCTACCTGTCTGTCTGACTTGCATTCCTCCTGAGATAACCTGACTCTAACTGAATAAACCTTGCACCCTCTGGGAGTCTTGTTTCTTTACTTCATTGCCTTGTCCATTATCCCAGGGACTTCGGAACCATTAGGGAGATGAATAGTGCATGCTCTTCTGTGGCAAAGAAGTTCATTCTAATCAAGAGAATGTCACATTTTATTCCAAGCATTGAGAGCGAGAATGTTGAATTGACACACTGACAGCTTTCATAAGCCCATCATTTACAACAATGGATAATATAGAATATTTTACTGAAGCAAAGTTCATTTCTTAGTATGACATGACCACATTTACATCCCTCATTCTAAACAATACAGATGTATGATCAAGAGGGATAGATTAACAGATATTTTCTGATATCTTTACTGTGAACTTTTAGTAAGATTTTATCCCTTTCCACTTACCATTTATTAGTATAAATGTGGCATTTTCTTTTCAATCAGTGTGTATCACTGAAGCAGCATGCTTCAAAGCTTAAGTGCACACCCCACAGGAGTTTTGTGAGCATTAAAAATGATTTTCAAAAAAGACATGGGTAGCCGGTGGAATAGGGCACTAAGCCATCCAAGGGGAGGGCATTGTTTATATCTCCATAGGAAAAGAGGGACCAGACATCAACCCAGTGCTCCAAAACAAGAACACAACACACTAGCATGAGGCAGGAAACCAATAGAGAGACCAGAGGGGCCGGCCCCATTACCATCTAAGTGGACAGTACCACCTTCCCCCAATAATTCATTTCAGAGGACAGCACTGAAGCTACCACTCAAGGAGAGGGACATGTCTGATCAGAGCACTCAGGAGCAAACGTTGTGAGAGCAAAAAAGAGTGAAGCACATCCTGGCCCACCAAACCCTGTGGACAATATTTCCGCTCAGAGCAGCCAATGCGCAGAGTCGACCATAGGGCCGGCCCCACTGTGAAACACGATGTTCCTCACTGGCCCATAGGACCACAGGAGACACCACTGGATACCACCCTACTGAGGCGAGACACTGGGGGCCTGCAAGAGAACATCAAGGGGAGTAGAGCAATGAAGTCTCCAGGGAACATCAAATATAGACTGTGGAGCCAGCGCATGTTAACCCATCAGATTCAACTGGAAAACACTCATAAAGGAAAATAAATAGACCGTGAACTATTTATAGGCTTTTCTTTTGTTTTTTTGCCATTGCCCTTTTGTTGTTGTAGCTCTTGTTTTATTTTCTATTACTGCTTTGTTGTGCTCGGTCTTGTGTTTGTGCATATTGTTGTCACTGCATGTCTTTCTATGTGGTATAGGCGGGATAAAGAAACCAGAAGTGAGAACAACGGGACAGAAGTTCTGGGGGACATGGGAAAGGGGGAAGAGGGGGAAAGGAAGTGGGTGTTAAAAAACCCAGGGACAAGGGAACAACAAGTGACTAAAATCGATGGTGAGGAGGGTCTAGGAGGACTAGAAGGGCTTGATCAAGGGCCATGTAACCGAGAGGAATTACTGAAACCCAAATGAAGGCTGAACATGATAGTGGGACAAGAGGAAAGTAAGAGGAAAGAACTAGGATGCAAATTGCATTTATAGAGGTCTAAATATGGGCATGTACATATGTAAATATATTTATATATGATGATGGGGAAATAGATATATGTACATATATTTATAGGTCTAGTATTAAGGAAGCAGATGGACATTGGGCCTCTACTCAAGTATTCCCTCAATGCAAGAACACTTTGTTCTAATAATCCATCACTCTGAGATGCTCACCTTCTCTGACACGATTGCTGAAGACAGAGTGGGCACATAAGGAAATATGGTGAAGAGAGATGATGATGCCTGGCTATCAAAAGATATAACATCTGGGGTCTTAATGGTTTGAAAATAAACAAGGGGCCTCTAGCTGAGAAACAACAAAGCCCATGTGGCAGAAGCACACCAGCCTGTGTGATCATGAGGTGTCAATGGGATCAGGTATCAAGCATCAAAGACCCAGAACAAAAAATCATAATGTGAATCAGGGCGGGGACTGCAGAGTGGAGGTCTAAAGTCAATCTGTAAGCAATTGGACATCCCCTTACCGAAGGGTCATGGGGAGGAGACGGGCCAGTCAGGATGCAATATAACACCGGTGAAACAAACAGCTTTCCTCTAGTTCTTCAATGCTTCCCATCCCCTTCTCCTCACCCCATTATCATGACCCCAATTCTACCTTACAAATCTGGGTAGACTAGAGCATGTACATGGGTACACATAAGAGCTGGAAACAGGGAATATAGTAGCCATACCAGGAGGGTAAGGAGAAGGTGGGCAGAGAAAAGGAGAACTGATCACAATGACCTACCTATAACACCCTCCCAGAGGGATGGACAACAGACAAGGGGATAAAGGTAGACATCGGACAGTGAAAGACATGAAAAATAATAATAATTTAAAAATTATGAAGGATCTTTGAGGGAGGGAAGGAAGGAGGGAGGGAGGGGGAGGAAGGGGAAAATGGAGTAATTTGAAAAAGCTGTAAAACATTTTAAAAATAAATTCTAGGTAAAGCGATACTTAGTTTCAGAAAATGTGCAATATCTTGACTTTTGCCTCAAATTTTTGATGGGGCCACTGGCACTGATTGAGATAGAATGATTAATAAATGTGATTATATTCCAGATGAATGAGAACACCTGAAATGGAAGAGCTTTTCTTCTACAATATTAAGCATGGAGGAGAAGTGCATTTTGTGGAGGGGAGGGTCAGTGGGCTTGGTTTGCTTTTACGTAGCCATTTGTTCATACCCTTAATCAACACATGAAACCCAGAAGTGCAATACATTCTCCAAGTCGTTCCAGTTATCATGCTCTTCGTCGATGCTGTAGAGTCAGCACGGTTCAGAGGGAACAGCCTGTACCGCCCAAGTCAGGAGAATTAGGGGTGCACACAATCATCCCACAAACTCCATCAGTAGATCTTGGAAAATCACTTATTTCATCTGTTTTTCTGTTTATAACAGAGGTGTGATGCCATGTCATATTGGCATTTAAGATGGCTTGAGGTCTCAATGAAGTTTAGTAGGAATGACTATAAATACCCGTCAGACATAGAAAAACCCAGGGGTAGGAAATGGGCCCAGGGCAGGACAGAGAGAGTATAAAAGTGAAGCTGTGATGAACTTCTGATGTTCACAGTAGTTCAGGTGACCTTTACCGCATCGTCTCTATTGTATTAACTTTGCATACAAGATGAACGTATACACTGTGGGATTTAACCATACTAGTGAGTAATTTTGGGGCAGCTCTCAAAAGTACAGCCATACCACTGTGAAAATGGGAATCTACAGCGGTCATTTAAAGACTACCTTTCTTATGCCTTCTTGGGGCATTTTATTAAGCCAAATATAATAGAAAAACTTTATCATTTATTTAAATGGATTTAAAAACATATTATTTTAAAAGGTTATTATTTATTTCAACGTATTTGGGCACTACTAGCAGAAAAATATTGATCATCCCTGGGGACTCCTTCAGAACATCTTAAGTGTCTGATTGCATTTCTCTATTATTCCACGATGAGAAACAATGACACTAAATCGACTCCTACTGAATCTGGAAAAGAAGTGAGAAGTGACGCCCACTGGGTTGAAGTCTATTCATCAGAACTAATCACGGGGGTGATGGAAGTCTTATTCAAAAAGTAACCAAGTTAGTCGTATCCTATTCTTTCTGAGAAATAGAATTGTAATTGAACAGTTTCATGTTTCCTTTGTTCTTTCTATTGGATTTTCCTGGCAGATTATCATCTATTACTGCTCCAGCTTCTAGAGTTCAATAAGCCTTTACATTTTCTTCAGATAAAACACAGGAAGAATAACTCATGAGAGTAAATGTATGGATTTTCCCAGAATTAGAGCAGCTTTGGAAGCTCCGCCACTGACTTCTGGTCTGGGTCATGGCACGTGGGAGATAAGAGTGCACAGCATGTCAAATGCGCTGATTCTGAATTCTCTGATAAACTGCTAGGAAAAAAGTAGTATCAGTCACTCTTTCTGATTTTGAGAAAAATAGCAAAGGTTTCTGCTCCCAAGGAAAGATAATTTATAACAGGTATGTTGCCATTACATATTGGGAAAGTGACAATGCTAGAAAGACAGTACAGTTTGCTGATTGGCTCTAATAGTGAGCAGTCTGCTATACTGGTCGCTTGTTGCTGCTAGTCTTAGATGCCATTGATGTAGTTCAAACGCAAAATGACTGTGAACAGAGTTTAACACTGCATGATTCTCATAATTATTGCTATATTTGAACCCATAACTGTAGCCAATGTGTCAATCCATCTTGCTGAGGGTCTTCCGCTTTTTCACAGATCTTATGTCTGACCATGTGTACGATCCCTTTTCCAGAGACTAATCTCTCCTGATTACATGTTCACCGTATATGAGCCAATGACTGGTCATCTGCACATCAAAGAATCATTCTGACACTACTGCAACACAGATTAGTTTGTTCTTCTGACAGTCCATGGTACTTTCAATATTCTTCACATCTCTGGTTTGAGTCAAGGTTCCTCTGGTGTCAGCAATGATATCCCTAGTTCCATGTCCTCTTCTGAGTCTAGCTTGAATTTCTGTTAGCTTCCTGTTAATGTACTGCTATAATCATTTTCAGTGAACTTCAATAAACTTTTTCTTCCATGTGATATTGATATTGCTCAATAATTTCCACATTATGCTTCGTTTCCTTACTTGTAATGGGCACAATATCAATTTCGTTGAGTCAGTTGGCCCACCATCTTCTAAATTTCTTTGATGTAGACCAGCAAGTGCTTCCAGTGCTTTACCAACATGTTAAAACATCTCAATTGGTTTCTTATCAATTTCTGGAAACTTTTTTATCTCAATATCTTTGGTGCCTCTTGAACTTATTTCTCCAACCTAATTTATTCTTGATCTTATGCCGCTTCTTGAAATGGTTGACTGTGGACGTTTTTTGGCACAGTGACTCTGTATTCTCTCTCTCTTTCTCTCTCTGCTTCCTGCATTCTTCTTTGCTTTGCCCATAGCCTCCTTGTCTCATAGCTTGAGAAATGCTGTGTGTGTTCTTCCTTTTCGGCTTTTCAACTCCAGGTCTTTGAACATTCCATTAAAATATTTTGCTTTGTGTTTCTGTGGTGAAGTGTCCTTTCAAATTTTCTGTTCAGCTTTTTTACTTCACCATTTATTCCATTAACTTTAGCTACTCTATTTTCAGAAGCAAATTTCACAGTGTCTGCTGACAACCCATTTGGTATATAGATTTTTAATTTCCTATCTTTTTAAGGTCCTTTTATTGTCTTCATGTATGCCTTCCCCATCTCATCCTGCAACTTGTCACGTCTTTAGTCATTAGTGTCCAATGCATCAGATTTGTCGCTGAGGGGGTATCAAGTCGCTGAGAGGTACTCAAGGTCACTTTTTGGCTCCTAGGACCTTAGATTAATTTTCCTCATCTTCAAATGAATTATGAGCAATTGGTGTCCCTTTTTATACTTTGGCCCTGGTCTTGTTTTAACTAATTATATTGAGTTTCTCCATTATTCTTTCCACAAATGTAGTTGATTTGATTTCTGTGTATTCCAACTGGAGAGATTTATGCATATAGGTGACATAAGTTTTTGAAAAAGAGTATTTGCAATGTAGAAATCACTGGTCTTACAAAATTCTATCATGTGATCTCTACCTTCCTTTCTACAATCAAAGATTTATTTTCCAACTTCTCGTCTTCTTTCAACTTTTACATTCCAGTCGCCAGTAATTTTCAATGAGTTTTGATGGTATCTGATCAGTTTCAGACCAAAAACATCATTGT
The DNA here is from genome assembly GCF_000313985.2 of Echinops telfairi. NCBI lineage: Eukaryota > Metazoa > Chordata > Mammalia > Afrosoricida > Tenrecidae > Echinops > Echinops telfairi. Next base: position 24,862,535 of record NW_022111373.1, read on the forward strand.
TATTGTTTTTGTGGTTTTTAGGTATCATTGAGTCGGTTCTGACCTTAGTGACCCCAAGCACAACAGAAGGAAACATAGCTCAGTCCTGTGGCATCCTCACCAGTGTTCCTGTGCCTGAGCCCAGTGTTACAGCCACTGGGCATGCTGTTGAGGACTTTCTCTTTTTCACTGCCCTTACTTTACCAAACATGATGTCCTTCCCCCGGGACTTGTCTCTCCTGACAACATGTTCGAAGTAGTACTTGAGATGAAATCTCGCCATTCTTGCTTCTCATGGGCACTCGGGTTGTACCCTTCCAAGACAGATTTGTGTTTTCTTTTGGCAGTTGCAAAATTAAAACAAATAGATTATTCTTTGGTCTCTTTATTAAATATCAAACTTTCACGTAGATCTGAGGTAAATGAAAACACCATGGCTGGTGTCAGGTACACCTTTGTACTCAAAGTAACACACTTTCTTTTCAACACTATAAATAAGTCTTGTGCAGATTGACCCAATTAAATGCATCTTTTGGTCTCTTGACTGCTCCTCTCATGAGCATTGATTGTGCATCCAATCAACATGAAATCCTTGACAGCTTCAATATCTTCTTCTATCATGGTGTCAATATTGGTTAACTTGTCAGACTTCTGGTCTTCTTTATATTGAGTTCAGATCCATATTGAAGACTACAATCCTTCATCTTTGTCTCATAGGTCAGTTTGTCATACAGTGGTGGCTTGTGGGTTGCTGTAATATTGGAGGCTATGTCACTGGTATTTTAAATGCCAACAGGGTCTATCAAAGTGAACAGGTTTTCAGTGGAGCTTCCAGACTAAGGATAGACAATAGAAAGATAATTGGTTGCCCAATTAGAAGGAAATAGATGCTTAAAGCTTATGCATAGCTTTGAAATATTAAAGGACTGATACTAAAGGACTAATGAGTGGATGCAGAATTTTGATAGAAATGTTGCCAGAGGTTGGGCCCCTCGTTTTTTAGTAACAGCCTATTTAAGAGAATAACATGCCACTGGGAAATTTGGTGTCCTGTTCGGGAAAAATGCTTCAGAAACTGTTATGATGGTGAAAACAACTTACAAAGACAGTACTATAGGAAAAACTCAAGTGTATAAGTGGTTTTCTCCTTTCAAAAAAGGTGAAGTGTCAAATGATGACAAAGCTCTTTTTGGGCATCCATCAACTTCCTAAA
>NW_022111373.1:24865009-24866129 GCF_000313985.2 Echinops telfairi
ACAGAGTCATTAAAAAACTGGCAGGAGCTAACACATGGCCAATAACCAATGGTGCTGAAGGAAGGAATTCAAGCTGCACTGTAAACAGCCTACAACAAGGCTCAGGGAATTGATGGAACACTAATTGAAATATTTCACCCAGTTGGTCAATCCCTGGAACACTCTCCCATCTAAGTCAGACTATTTGGAAGGCAGCTCCTTGAACAACTGACTGAAAGAGATCCATATTTTTTACCCATTGCAAAGAAAGTTGATCCACAGAATCCTCAAATTATAGAACAATATCATTAATATCAGATGGAAGTAAATTTTGCTGATGATTATCCAACATCACTTAATAGTTGGAATTTCAAAGGTAAGAAATATGGCCTAGGAAAGCTGAAGTCAAAAATGAAATGCATGACTATGGATATCCTAGGCATTAGTGAGGTGAAATTAACTTGTTTGGGCCATTTTGAATCTGACAGTCCTATGTATTACTATGTCATAAGATGACAAATTGAAGAATTTTATCAACCTCTTCAGTCGTAAATTGATAAAATATGCTATCAAGATACATGGATTATTATTTGCAATTAGAATACAAAAGTTGAAAACAAAGGAAGGAACAGTAGTTGGAAGATAGGACTTAGTGACAGAAATGAAGCTAGAGTTCACATGATAGAATTTTGTAAGACTGACAACTTCTTCAAAGCAACTACATATTTTTCAACAAGAGAAAAGTTTTTTTTCAATAACACATGAACTTCTTTAGATGAGATATACTGAACTCAAATTGACTATATCTGTAGGAAGAAACCATGGAGATGCTCAATGTCATCAGCCAAAATGAGGTCAGGTCTGACTCTGAAAAAGACCAACGATTGCCCATATGTAAATCCAGGCTGAATCTCAAGGAAATTAAAACATGTTCACAAGACAAAATAAGACTATGACTCTATCCCTCTTAAATTTCTAGAATAGATTTTATTAATTGAACACTTCATTCATTAGGAAGAAGACCTAATGCACTATGGAATGACATCAAGAACATCATACAAGAAAAAATAGCAAATGTTCCTTAAGATTAATGTGGCTTCCCGACACAACCGCTGAAGACAAAGCGGGTGAATAAGCAAAT
>NW_022111373.1:24867126-24870904 GCF_000313985.2 Echinops telfairi
AATAAAATGATTAAAAAAAAGATTAATGTGGCTGTCACAGGAGATTCTGTAATTTGCTATTCATCATAAAGTAGCTAAGCAAATGGAAGAAATTATGAAACAAGAGAACTGAGCAGAAAATTCTCAAAATTCAAAGGGCAGTTAGAAAAGACAATGCAAAATATTAGAATAAAATATGAAAGTCCTTGACATAGCAAATCAAAAAGAAACAACATTTTCAGCATATATTAAAGTGAACCAATTGGGAAAAATACAAATCTTGAGTTGTATAATTGAAAGATTCTATCGGCAGAATATTGAACAGTGCTGGAAGCATCACAGGAAGAATACACAATCCTGTACCAAAATAACTAGTTAACTTTGAATCATTTACAGAGTTACCATATGACCAAGAAGCAATGGTATGGAAGGAAGAAGTCCATGCTTCACTAAAGTAAGTGAAATTCAAATCTCTAGGTTCTGATAGCCAGGCACCATCTAATTTCTTCACCATACTTTGCTATAGCACTCATATCTTCTGGGTTCCCTTCTTGGGAGCAAGTATTCAGCAGGGCCGTAATGTAAGAACTAATTGTTCTTTAATTGGAGGTAGGATTTCATGTGAGCCCAAAACCCATCCCTGGATTTATGATTTTTTATCTGACTTTGGCACCCTTTCAAAATCTGCTTGTTAATTTATGGTAGAGAGACTTATCAAACATCTCCTTGGGCATAAAGATCTTAATATTTTCTTTGATTAGTCCCGTACTAATTTTTTAAATTTTTAACTAATTTTTATTAGGAGCTCTTACAGATACTGTCACAGTCCATATTTCAATTAGATCAAGCATAATTGTACATATGCTACCACCATCAGTTTAAATACATTTTCTTTCTTCTTGAATTCTGATATCAGCTCTTCTTTATCCCTTCCCTCCCCCATCCTACTCCCTAGGAACCCTAATTCTTAAAATATATTATTATTATTTGTCATATCTTACACCTTGCAATGTATCCATTCACCTGCAATTCTGTTATTCATTCCCCTCCAGTGGGATTATACAATCATCATTACTATCAGCTCTCCTTTCCCCCCCTTCTCCCCCACCCCTGTTCCCTTACCATCAGGGAATCATTACTCCTGTTACTTTTTCTGAAGGGTGATCTATCTAGGCTTTCCTGCATTGAGTGCTCTTAATTTTACAGATGAACATACACAGGTCCAACAAGATTAATGAGGTAAACAAAAACCATAATAGTAATTGGAGGGAATATTAAACAGCTAGAGGGTATTTATGTGTTTCACAAGTGCCATATTACACCCTGGATATATCATCCCTATTGTGTGATCCTTCTGTGAAGGACTGTCCATTGATCTTACAGGTGGGTTTGGGGACTCCACTTTGTCCATGTTCCTTCACATCAATTTGATTGCATGATTTTGAACTTCTGAAACCTATTCCTGTGGACACCTCATAATCACACAGGCTGGTGGACTTCTTCCATGTGAGCTTTGTTGCTTCCTTGCTAGATGACCTCTTGTTTAATTTCAGTCCTTTAAGACCCCAGACACTATATGTTTTAATAGCTGGGCAACATCAGCTTTCTTCACCACATTTGCTTATGCACCCATTTTGTCTTCAGTAATCATTTGGCAAGGTGAGTATCAAAGAGGGCCACATTATTAGAACAAATTTTTCTTGTACAGAAGTAAAATTTAAATATAGGCCCAAAGTCCATCTGCTTACTTACTGAGTTTATATATATGTATGTACATAGACAAATACATCTATCTTTATATATGCATAGATTTACATATATACAAATCTATAATTATGCATATATAATTATTACTTTCTTATTTTTCTTTTTCTTTCCTCCTGCCCCACTCTCATGCTTACCTTTTGGTTGTATCTCAGTAATTTCTCTGGTATATATTTCAATTGATCAAACATGACCAGGAACACTGTATCCTCCAGTTTTAGAAACCTTGCTTTTCCCTTATCCCTGCCCTTATTGCCTTACTGCTCACTTCCTCCTACTTCCTTCCTTCTCATTCAGTGCCTCCTCCGTCCCCAACTATTGGTCCCATTGGTATCTCCTTGGGATTGATGATCTTACCCATCTTATATAGATAGACAGAAAAAGAGAAAAGAGAAGAAATTTAAATCATGAATAAATAAATAAAAATAAGGAAAAAAGATCATCCAGATAGTTCCAAGTCTAACTGATTTCCTGACCCAGAGTAGATGGGTATCTCTCTGTTAACAGTGAGTGGGACCCATTATTATCCATCAATCCAATCCCCTTTTCTTTCAGGATTCCAAATCCCAGGACCCGCTTACCTAATAGCACCTGTACTGTTTTAGTCCTCAGCCTTCATACCCGAAAGTCATGGGTGCCTCCTTCAAGTCCCCATTGCTCTTCCTGATATCAAGAGAGAGCAGTCTAATGCCCCAAACCAATCACACCTTTAGACTTTCCGTGTGCCCCCTTGTGTGGAGCCCCCAACCAGTTCAGATGAGGTTCCATGCACTGCCCCCCAAGTCCGAAGTGTACAATCCATTGAGATTCCTTAGGGATATCATGTGTTTATTCCCATTGTTGGCCAGCACTGTTGAGAAAGAGCTACTGGGCAAACAAAGTAAGTTAACTCCATATCACATTCCTTGAATTAATCACTTATACAGAATCAATCCTTTCGTGTTTGGATGATATTTAGACAACAATGGCAGTTGGTTGTCAGGGAAAATTTACAATAATATTCATTAAGACTCTAAGTCACAGGTTTTTCCAGAATAATATATATCTTAATACAGCATATAGGGCAATGATACATCAAGACCATGATTGTCCACCTACCAATAGTTCAACAATGGTACAGCTGTCTTCTGTTCTTCAAGCACTACGAATGTTCAGCCTTAAATCCTCATGTTATAAGTGGGTCTGTAGGGTCCAGTTCACACGATGGATTTCCGCATTGGAGCTCACTGGTGCAGCCTGTGGAGCACACCATGTACCGTGAAGATCCAGCATTCCACAGCACCCAGCCTGGGTCTGCAGGATGCACCCAGAAACCTGGGCCAAGGTGGCCCATTCGGTGAATACCAGATGGGACACGACCCTTCTAGAGTCCCCTTAGCACTTGCAGTCATTCTTCCCCCACATGAAGGTTGGTCCTCCCAATTTTCCTACCAGCAGTCATGCATATGTGTTCCCTCAGACATGTTTGCTCCCTGTCCCTTCTGATTTTACTTTCCCCTCAGGGTTCGTCATCCCTCTGGTAGAAGGATGCCTTGTCAGAGCATTGCATACCACTCAGTAGACAACATCCCCTCCTCCTCCCTGAATTTGAACTCAGCTGCTGTGAGGTGCCCTCTGGCAAAATGACCTTCAAGATACATATACCTAGAGAGGATGATGTATGGTTCACGTCTGGCCATCCTGGTCAGCAGACTGGATGCCCTACAAGTTTGAGCTAGTGCCTGTGTTGCTGCTTGCTCCTACAGCAGTGGACTCACACAGTATTTGTCCTTTTGTGATTGACCTACTTTACTCTGCTTAATGTCTTAACGACCCCTCCATGTCATGAGGTGTTTCATAGTTTCATCACTGTTTTTTTCCCAGAGTGTGTAGTATTCCATTGTATGTATTTACCAAAGGTTTTTATCCAGTCTTCTACTGATGGGAATTTAGGCTGTTTCCAACTTCTTGCTATTGTGAACTGTGCTACAACGCACATCAGGGAGCATGGTCTCTATGTGATCTGCTTTTTATTGCTTTGGGGTATATGCCCAGT
>NW_022111373.1:24871997-24875368 GCF_000313985.2 Echinops telfairi
TTTTGTTAAAAATCAGTTGTCTGTATGTGGATGTTTTTATTTTTTGCCTTTCTGTCCTGATCTGTTGGTCTGTGTATCTATCATTATACCAGTACCAGGCCGCTTTATTGTTTTGTTTTGTTTTTAATCATTTTTTTATTTTGGAGGGGGGCTCTTACAGCTCTGATAACAATCCAATACATCAATTGTATCAAGCATATTTGGATACATGGTACCACCATCATTTCAAAATAATTATTTTCTACTCTAGCCCTTGGTATATAAGCTTCTCTGTTTTCTCATCCCTCCCCACCCCTACCCTCATGTATCGTTGATCAATTATATATTGTTATTGTCATTCTGTACCTTGCACTGTCCATTGTCTCCCTTCATCCAGATGTCTGTTATTCACCCCTTCATGGGGGGGTATATATACAATCTTGTGAGGGGTTCACGCTTTCTCACCCTTCCCCCTCCCTGACCATCTCCCTACCTTCATGATACCACTACTCGCTACTCCCATTACTGTTCCTGAGGGGTTTATCTTTCCTGAATTCCATGTGTTGAGAGCTCTTATCTTTACCAATGTGTGTTCTCCTGTAAAGCCAAATTTGTAAGTTAGAACTGGGTCAGGGTAGTGGGGGTATCAAAAGATCCAAAACAAACAACTATATTCATGTGAAAGAGGGAGGTTGCAGTGGAGACACAAAGCCCATCTTTAGATAATGGGATATTCCTCCCACAGTAGTGATATAAGGAATTGATAATTTAACCAAGGTTTAGTATAGCACCAACGAATCATACATCATTCCTCAAGTTTCTGAACACTTCCTCCCCCGTGAAAATAGAAAAAGTGTCACTTCTTTGTCCAATTTTACTCCTTTGATTTCTTGCTGTTGTCTTATGATTCTGGCTAGGACTTCCAGCACAATGTTGTATGTAGCTCATTTTTCATAAACATTGTGTAAATTACAGAATGTATAGACATATCCCAGTGGAACATCATTTGCAACTACAAGCTTTTGAATGCATAGCACGTTGTAGGAGCCCTGCCTTCTAGTCCTACTAATATGATGGACCATCGATGTGACACTACGAAAGTTATTTACTTCCTTTTCCACTTCTTTAAAATATTGCTCAAGATCTATGGCAAAACTAAGTCTTTTAGATTAATTCCAAAGTTTTAAGAGCTATTTTAGGTAACAGGGATTTTACTCCATCTCTTTGTACTCTACATTATAAATTTGGTGAAAATGACATCTTCCATCCATTTACCAGGAATTGGATCAGCATCCAGCCATCTGAGACGAGGTATGCTAGTTTCCATAGAAATGTCAGTCCTTGTGTAAGTCTTGGTACTCTAGAGAAACAAATCCACAGAAACTCATGTATAAGAGAGAGTTTTATATAAATGTTAAGTGTACAGCAAGTAAACATCCCAACCCAGTGCTGCCCGAGTGCACAAGTCCAATATTAACCCATATGTCTGACACCAATCCACAAAGTCCTCACAAACACAAAACACACACTAGACGCCAACTTCAGGAGGAAAGCCAAATCAGTGAACATGTAAGCATCTCAGCGCTGGCAGGGGTCTCCACACGGCTGCTCCAGCACCCAGGGCTGAGTTGGGGGAGGTCCATGCGATTTCTCCTTGGGGATGTCTTACAGGAAGTGAGCCTTGCCAGCTGAATCAGGGAACTGACTAAGGCAGCTGCACCCTGCTCTGACCATCCAAAAGCAAGAGACCCGAGAACTAGAAAGGCGAAGCTCACGGAGCCATTTATCCCTCCGCCCTTCAATTTACCCCACGCGTGTTTATCAGCCAGGTTGGCACAATAAATTAATTATCTCAGTCCCCAAACACTGAATTGAGGTAGGGCTGCCCTAGGACAACATGATCCCCAAAGTCCTTTTTACTGAAGTGTCTTGGAAGATGGAGTAACATTTACAAATGCATTACAAGTTTAGACTTTGGGTTTACATTTCACACTTCTGATCATTAATTATATGTAAAGATTTCATTACCTTGCCTTGGTCTCTCAATCCTTAAAACTAAAATGTTTAATAGTATTTACTTTATAGTACTGTTGATATGATTGAATGTGGTAATAAACTTAAAATGCCTAATACGTATGCAAAACATCTGAGCAATTACTGTATGACTTATGCCTTCGCGATTTCCTCCTCTCCCACCCACGTCTGATACTTCTAGAGCATACGCATGTAATCACACAGCTCATCCTGAACTTTGGTCCATTTAAGAGAGAAGAGCCTCTGGGGTATCCCTTCCTAAGCAGATCCTCCAGTTTTCCTAATCTGATCCTAAGTAAATGCAGCGTTATGCCACTGGAATTATAAATCTAGAACTAAATTATTTTTAGAAGATTTTTGTCTTAGTTTTGTTTCATGAACATTTTCATTTCAAATGATATCCCCACAAGCAGAGGGTGTTTCCATTGTGCTCCCCAGCTAGAAAGGACCTGGAATAATTGTATAGAGCTGCCAGTACATTGATATGAATCCAGTTGGCAGAACCAAGGCCAACATTTTTCTTCAGCCTGTCTCTTCAAGATAGAAAAATTGAAACATGTAAATTAGCAAAGTAAGTATTTATTGAATTTCACTGAGGGCTTTCTGTATGTGTATGAGAAGCTTGGAGACCTGTGTGTCGCAAGACAAATTGGAATCAATGCAACTTCAAAATAATTTAGTTTGTATTTAAAGCTTTGAAAAACCTCCTGAAGTTTAAGCTACAGGGCCATCATTTTATTTGATGTTTACCCATGTTATCATGACATAAATTTCATATCTAGAAAGTAATTAAATATGTCATATATATGGTCCCAGCCAGGTTTATATTCCTTGGAAAAGATTCATTTCAGGTGCCGCTACTTGTGCCAGCTGCATCACATACACCACTTGATTTTGAAACTACTTACTTTAAAGATGACTTTGAGGTCTATTTTATTTTTATCATGAACACTGTACACATTTGTTTACACATTTGGTTTTTATTACTCACATTTTGTGTGAAGAAATCCTACCTTGTGACATATTTCCTTTGCCTTTTGCCTGTTATTGTCTAACAAACTGTCTAAGTTTGTTCTCCTAGAGAATGAACAGAGGAAAAGAACAAAATAAGCTTCACATTCGTGAGTTTTGTTCAGTTATGACCCTGATATTAGTGGTGGTTATGTGGGACAGAAAGGATAATGATACTTGATATCAACAGAAAAATTTTATGTAGAACACGATGAATATATAAAAAATAAATAACATCTGTACAGTTTATAATTTATAATTTTCTATAGTTAACATCACCCTACCCAACCCCGAGATGCATATGGCAGCCAACTAAAAAGGAGGAGAAAAGGAAAAAAAAAGATGAG
>NW_022111373.1:24877884-24882748 GCF_000313985.2 Echinops telfairi
GAAGCACCATCGAAAGGAGACCGTAGGTTGGTCAGTACAGTAGAAATCAATACAGGCAAACAGATTCGATACAAAGAAAGTGAAGCCTGCAGAGGCTGGCACAACCCGTCACAAGTGCCGCTCTGCTGTCCCTGCTGCCTGCAGGTCTCATGATTTCAGTGTCTGGGGATAGTAGCTCCTTCAGTCTGCTGCCTCTAGTAACCCTACTCTGATGCAGGAATATTTTATCACTTAGGAAATTTCATTCAATCATCAGACTAATAATAAGATTTCATTCTATTGGACATGTACACAAGACCAATTATTTTCATGTCCATGGTCACAGGAGAGTAAAAAATGAAGACTTGAACTAAATTTGTGATACTCAAATATATACCACGGTCTCATTTAGATAGAAGTATCACAGCCTATTGGACAATATCCCCAGTTCCCAAATGATTGAAGTTAGGAACTATTTTGCTTTGACAATCAGCTAGTGACTCTCTGCTTTCTTATGCCAGAGTGAAAGTGATCAGAACAGTTAAAGAAATTCCACAGATCCAAAGGATTATAAGATTTCCACATTATGATAGGTCACTTTAGAAATGGAATTGGCTTCCTCTGCTATCCATCCCAAATAACATTTCTCTAAATAGGTCATCTTTCTTCTGCCTAGCAACTAATGGGTTCAAAATGCCTACCTTGCTACATGTTGGATGACTAATCACAAAGTCGGCAGTTCAAAACTGCCAGCTGCTCCAAGGGAGAAAGATGGAGCTTTCTACTCCTGTAAAGAGTTATAGTATTGAAAACACAAAATGGAGTAGTTCTACCCTGTCCTAAAGGGTTGCTATGAGTCAAAACAACTCAATGCAGTGAGCTTTAAAAAAAATACATAATACATTCCTTTTAAAATTCCCTTTCTCTGACTTTAAACAATCTTCAGCAAGTAAAAAATGGTAATCAATTCTGAAAGAATAAACACATAAAAGAACGAATTAAAGAGTTTTTATGCAAAGAAAATATCTCTGAATTAGCGTGCGTGATGCCCATCTGGAAAAACACAGGAAGACATGTCTAGAGTTAATCAGTTGTTGAATGGTCCACGTTTATGTTTTTTCCCCTTTAAATGTGGGGGGGAAATGCCAAGTTCCCCTAAAGAAGTTCTTAAACATCTATCCAGAATGTTGTAATGGAAAAGGAGAGTTTGCCTGGGCAAGCGTTACCTCTGTTCTCAAGTTTCCAAGAAACTCTCAAAGGGTAGGAATTCTTCAAGTGGACTTCTCTAAATGTAAGACATCATTTTGTATGCAAGTTTGGCTTATGTAGGGAACGAAGATAGGGCATAATGAGATCAGATAGGGATTAGAAGAAGGAGTTTATGTCTAACAGTTCTGAACAACATCCTTTTTCTATTGCTGGTATTAAAATGCAAGAGAGGATGTAAATTAATTGCACAGCTGAAATGAAAATGGCATATAAGCCTGGGGTAATCACATTGTCTTCCAGATTTGGGTAGATAGAGCATATGATTGCTGCTGTTGTCTTATGTGCCCTCAAGGCAGTTCAGAGTCATTATGTCTCCGCACAACGGAGCGAAATATAGGTTGGGTCTCTGTCAGCTTCACGATTGTTAGATTGAGCCCATTTGTGCAGGTACTGAGCTACTGAAAACTTCTAAAATCCGTGTACAAGTACTTTAAAAATTAGAACACTGGTTTAGGAGTCATAGGTTGACACAACAAGTTAACCTTAGAATTAAATGAACTTTTTGTTTTCTATATTCAAGGCAGCTCCGACATATACAACTTCTGTAGAAGAGTATGAAATACTTCCGGGTCTGTAGGCGTCCTTCTGATCATTGCTAAGCTTGAGCTCATTGCGCCACTCCAAGGGGGTGCTTTCAGTGGTTTCTTCTCCTTTGGAACCCCGCCCTACAGAAAAAGGAGGGTTCCCATAGTTTCACTCCATCCATTACTGTAGATTTTATTTTGAGGAGGTAGTGATTCCCTAGTTGTAATTTGAGCACCTTCCATAGTGTGGGGTTCCCCTTCACACATCCTATCAACAGTACTCTGCTGCTAGTCTTACGGTTCTCAGTAGTTAACGTTGCAGAATTGGGCAGGGAAATTGGAAGTCATGAAAAATAAAATAGAACAAATGAAGATCGATTTTCTTGGCATGGATGAGTTGAATTGGATGCTTTTGGCCATTGTGAATCAGAAAATTTTATGACTTATTAAGTCAAGAAAAGCAGAATCAAGAAGGATGGCATGGCACTCATTGTCAGAAAGGGTCTTGCTAAATCCACCATGCCGTACAACGCTGTCTGTGATCAGATTATTTCTATCTGCCTTCAGGGAAATTTAATCAATACAATTATTATTCAAATTTATGCACCAACCACACAAGCCAGTGATTCAGCAATTGAAGAATTCTACAAATGTCTTCAATCAGAAATTGATCAAACATACAATCAAGATGTATTGATCATTATTAGAGGAAAGAACAATAATTGGAAAATATGGCCTTTAAGGTAATAGAAATGAAGCTGGAGATCGCATGATAGAATTTTACAAATCCAACAACTTGTTTATAGCAAATACCTTTTTTCTTTTTAAATATATTTTTAATTGGGAGCTCTTACAGATGTTTTAGCAATTCATAATTCAATAGATCATGCATGATTATGCAATTGCTGCCACCATCTGTTTCAAAATATTTTCATTCTTGAACTCCTTATTACCAGCTCTCCTTATCCCCTCCCTCCCATACCCTACCTCACAGGAACCCTTATTGTTATGTCATAATATAATAAGCTATTATTATTATTATCTGGGTCTTACACAGTCAATAGATCCATTCACTTACAATTATGCTATTAGTTACCCTTGAGTGGGATTGAACAGTCATCATTGCTATCAGCTCCCCTTCTCCTCCACCCCCTTCTCTTCCCATACCTCAGGGATCATTACATCCATTACTGTTTCTGAAGAGTTTATCTATCTTGGCTTTCATGCATCAAATGATCTTAGTTATACACATGAGCATACTCATGTCTGATGAGGTTAATAAGGTAAAACAAGTCCCATAATATTGAGGGGAGGAAATACTGAAGAACTAGGGGGTAGTTATGTGTTTCATCAGTGCTATAGTGCATCCTAAACTTAATATCCCTTCTGTGTGGCCCTTCTGTGAGGGGCTGACCAATTATCTTTCAGGTGGATTTTGGGCCTCCACTCTGTCTCTGCTCCTTCATTTCTATTTGATTGCTTGTTGGTTTTTGTTTTTTTATCTGAACTTCTGATGCATATTCCTATCAACACCTCATACTCACACAGGCTGGTTGCTTCTTCCATGTAGGCTTTGCTGCATCCCTGCTAGATGGTGACTGGCTCAAGTTCAAGTCTAAGACCCCAGATGCTATATCTTTTAATAGCTGTGCACCATCGCTTTCTTCATCACATTTGCTCAAGCACCCATTTTTTCCTTCAGTGATCATTTTGGGAAGGTATCATGCAATGCAAAATTATTAGAACAAACCGTTCTTGTACTAGGTCAGTTTTGAGTAGAGGCCTAAAGTCCATCTGCTTACTTAATGTAAATATATACACATTTATACATGTCTATGTTTATCCCTATATATTTAATTTTTAATTTCTTCTATCCTCCTCATTTCCTTTCTCTTTTCTCTTGCCCCACCATAATGATTACCCATTGTTCCCCTCTCCATAATTCCTCTCAGATATGTTTCAATTGATCAAACATGACTAGGAACTCTGTACCCTGTATCCTCACTATTTGTTTTAATGCCCTGCTATTCCCCTGTCCTTGTTGACTCACTGCTCCCCTTTCCCCCCCCTCCCCCCCTCTAATACACAACCACCACTGCCAACTGTCCGTTCCATTGATTTTTCCTTGGGCCTGTTTCTCCTGCCTGTATTAAATAGACAGCCACCCAAAGGGAAACAAAAAAGGGGGACAGAAAAATATAAAACAAGTAAATAGATAGATTAAAGAAAAAAAGAGAGGAAGAAGAATAAAGAACCATGCAAATACTTGCGTCCAGTTGTTATCTTGTACCAGAGCATATGAGTATCTCTCTGTTAAATAGGGAAGGACTTGCTACAATCCATCAGTCCAGTGCCCGTTTCTCTCCAGGTTCAATATCCCAGGATCCGCTTAGCCAATAGCACTTAGACCCCTTTAATCCTCACTTTTCTTGGCTATAAATCTCTCTTACTCTTCCTGCCTTCAGGGATGGAGCAGTCTAGTGTGTCCCCCCACCCCCATTCCACCTTTAAACCTTCAGTGTGGGCCCCTTCTGAGTAACCCCAAACCAGTTCAGATGTGGTGTCCACACTGTGGTCCCCCAGTCGGAGGGCTATAATCAGGATAGCTCAGGAGCAGCATGGCTTTGCTCCCATTGCTGGGCTGCTGCACTCCCCACCTAGTTTGCTCCCATGTGGGCAGGACAGACCAACTACTCTCCCACGTCTGTGTCTTTAGAACTGTCCTCTGTCACAGTACAATCTAGGGAGGGGACAAAGGGGACTTCACGTCTTGAGCTGGGGTCAGGCCTGCTGTCCTCTCTGTTAACCAGCTGCTTCATGCAGGAGTGGCGAACCAGAATGAGGTCTACTCTCTTTCTCCCTTTAAGATGTCTTTCATTACAGGTGCCATCTGCGCCTTTTTTATTCCTTCTTCTTCTTTTTTTTGATGAGTATGCATCATTGGGGTTTGGTCTGACTTTAGCTGGGGAATTGTGTGCTGTGTGTCTTTCCCCTGTGCCCATCCTGCTGTTTGAACTTACCTCAGTAGACTCATGTTGTACTTGTCCTTTTGTACTTGACTAACTTCACTCAGCATAATATTTTCCATCCCT
>NW_022111373.1:24883403-24887237 GCF_000313985.2 Echinops telfairi
GTTTTAATGTGCACTTCCCTTATGGCTAATGATCAGGAACTCTTTCTCATGTTTATTGGCCATTCAGGTTTCTTCCCTTGTGAATCTTCTGATTAAAAGTGGGGGAGAATATGCATCCTTGTCTGGTCCCCTTTTTCAGGGGAATTATTTCAATCTTTTCTCCATTGATTATAATGCGGCTGTTGGTTTTTCATATATAAATTGTATTATATTGAGCTAATTATCTTCCAATCCTATCTTGTGAGTGTCTTTATTAGGAATTGGTGTTGAATGTTGACAAATGCTTTTTCTGGGTCTAATGATATTATCGTGTGGTCCTTGTCCTTTTGCTTATTGATGTGGATGATCTTAATGGATGTGCAGATGCTAAACCATCCCTGCATTTCTGATATGAATCCCACTTGCTCATGATAAATTATTCGTTTTACATACTTTTGGATTCTATTAGACAAAATTGTGTTAAGGATGTTTGCATTGATGTTCATTAGAGATATTCGTCTGTACTTCTCTATTCTTGTGGGAGCCTTGCCTGATTTTGGTATCAGTGTTAAAATAGCTTCATAGAATGTGTTTGGAAGTTTTCCGTCCTTTTCTATGTTCTGGAAGAGCTTGTGTAGAATTGGTGTCAGCTCTTCCCTGAATGCTTGGCAAAATTCTGTGAGGTCGTCTTGGCCAGGACTTTTTGCTGTTGGTAGTTCTTTGATAACCTTAACTATTTCGTCTTTTGCTATGTGTCTGTGGGGATACTTGACATCTATATGGGATAATCTGAGGAGGGATGGTTTTCCAAGTATGCCCATGTCTTCCAGATTGTTGTATTCATTGGAGTACAAACCTTCATAGTACTGTGTAGATGAGTGTTTAATTTAATTAAGGTAGGGTCTAATTTCTCCTGTTTCATCCTTCATCCTTGATATTGATGTCTGTCCTTTTCGATCTTTGATTATGTTTGTCAATGGTTTGTCGATTCTGCTAATCCTTGCAAAGAACCAGCTTTGTGCTGCATTGATTTTTTTCATTGTTTTCTTGTTTTTCCAGTCATTTAGCTCTCCCTTGATTTTCATTATTTCTTTTCTTTTCTTATTCTGTTGACAATGTTCTAATTGCTAGAGGTTTTGTGGTAGATTATTTAGTATAAGTCTCTCTTCCTTCTTCATCTGTACCTTTATCACTATCCTCTGATAACTGCCTTTGGTTTTGGTATGAGGAATTCTCATTTGTTTCCAAAAACTTCCTAATTTTGTCTTTAATTTGGGCCAGTACCTACTCATTTTGAAGAAGAATGTTGTTCATCCTCCATGTATTTCCCCTTGACTTTTAATCTTTCTTTTGCTGATTTTTCAGCCGTATGACATAGTGATCAGAGAGGTAATTTGAGTGACCTCTATATGTTTGAATTACTCAAGCTTGACTTGTATCCCAGCATGTGGTCTATTTTCAAAAACATGCCATATGCCCTTGGAAAGAATGTGTATCTCTTTTTGCATTTGAGTAGGGAGCTCTAAATATGTGTATCGGGTTGAGTTGTCTGATTGTGGGATTTAGTTCTATAGCCTCCTTGTTAAGTTTCTTTCCCACTGGTCTTTTTCAGAGAATGGTGTACTGAAGTCACCTATTGTGGATGTTGAAACTGTGATTTATTTTTCCTTCTTTTGAAGGATTTGATTGACATATTTTGTGGGTCTCTCATTGGGCATTTATGTATTTATTATGCTCACTGGCTCTTGATCTATTGATCCCTTGAGCATTATGTAGGGCTCATCCTTATCTCTTGTTATGTCCTACACCTTGAGATCAATTTTGTCAGAAGTTAGGATTGTTACTCCTCCTTTGAAAAATTGTCATTTGTTTGGTATACTTTTCACCAGCGTTTGGTTCTCAACCAATTTTTGTCTTGAGCTTAAGATGTGTCGTTTATAGACAACAGATTGATGGGTTTTGTTTCCTTATTCAGTCTGCTAGCCTTTGTCTGTTAATGGGTGAATAAAGACCGTTACGTTCAGAGCTATTACATCCATCCTTGGGTTATTTGCAGTCATCTCCTCCTACCTTTCGTGTTAGGTATTTTCCTCCCTCCCTCCTTAGCTGTGTGCTGTGTCTGTGTGGGGAGATTCATTCTTGCCTTCTTTTTGTGTTGGGTCAATATCATCTTGGGGTTATTTTCCGTGTATTGACTTCGACCTAGTGATCTCATTTTTGTGCTCTGTGAATGCTGGTCTTCTGTCCAAAGTGACTTGGCAAGACATGTGTTTGTAGTGATGACTTTTTGTAACGTACTCTCTGAACTACTCCTGGTCTGGGAAAACACTTACTTCTCCATCTATTTTGATAGCTAGTTTGGCAGGAGGATTCACAGGTCACTGTTATTCTCTTTCAACTTTCAGAAGACACTATTCCACTCTCTATTCTTCATGTTATCTGTTGATAAATCTGAGCATATTCTTAACTGAGTACCCTTATAAGTGACTGCCTTTGTTTTTTTTCCATAGCTGCTCTTATGATTTTCTCCTTATTCCTCAAAGTTGGATAAATTTGACTACTATATGCCTTGGTGTGTTTTTCTTGTGGATCAATCTTATTGGTGTCCTTTCTTCATCCTGGATGATTTTCTGGTTCTCATTCATTAAATTGGGGAAGTTTGCTTCCAGAATTTCCCTTGCTATTTGGCTGTGGATTTCTTCATAATGTCTTGTTCTGGTATCCTGACTATTCAAATGTTGCTTCTCTTCATAGCATTGCTTGTTGTTCTCAGGTTTTCTTAAGTTTCTTGGATAATTTTGTTTGATTTCCTTTCTTATTTGTTATAATCTGCTTGGCTATGTTTGAGATTGCTGATACAACCATATCTCCACCTCCTCTATCCTGTTGGTGAGGTCTCTTACCTTATTCTTTGATTCTGTAGCCTTGTCCCTTACCTCTTCCCTTTCCCTTCAGTATGTGGACTCTGTCTTTTCTATTATTTCTTCTCTTTTCTGTATTTTCGGAGATGGGTCAATGTCTGCCTCTTCTATGAGTGACATCAGGTTTTGGTCTTCATCCAGCGTTGTATTTTCTTTCTCTTGTTTCCTTATAGAGGTTGTTGCTCAGCGGCATCTTGCTGGAAGTATGAAAATAACTTCTTTTCAACAACACAGAAGGCAACTATACACATGGACTTCCCCAGACAGAATACACAGAAATAAAATTGACTTATCAGTGGGAGAACACATGGTAAAGCTCAATCATACCAGGGGTTGACAGTGGAGTATCTCATCAATTGCTCATCTATAATTTCTGGGTAAATCTGAAAATACTTAAAACAATTCCTCCAGAACAAAATAAGACCTGAGTCTATACTTCCTGAATCTCTAGAGCATCTCAAGAACCAATTGTCTGCGTTGACCACTGTAGACAGAAGACCTGACGATCTGTGGGAGGCCATCAAGACCATTATCCATGAAGAATGGAACAGGACATTAAAAAGGCAGAAAGAAAATAAAAGATCAAAGTGAATGTCAGAGCAACTCTGAAACTTGCTATTAATCAAGAGTAGTTAAAGCAAATGGAAAAAAAGGATATGTCAGGGAGCTGAATTGAAAATTTTAAAGGGCAACTCGACTAGATGAAGCTGAATATTATAAGGAAATGTACAAAAAACTAGATTTGGAAAACCAAAAGGAAAGAATGTATTCATTATATCTGAAACAGAACTCAACAAAAATGAAAGCATCAAATGGTAATTTTGAAAGATTTTATAGGTAAAATATTGAACAATGCAGAAAGCCTGAAGAGAAGATGGAAAGAATATCCACATTCACTGTACCAGAAAGAGTTAGTCGACAGTCCATTATTTCA
>NW_022111373.1:24887985-24904420 GCF_000313985.2 Echinops telfairi
CAGGGTTGGAGGAAGGTTTATTAACAACCTGTGGTATGCAGATGACACAAACTTGCTTGCTGAGAGAGAGGAGGAATTGGAGCCCTTGCTTGCGAAGATCAAGTATTGTAGCCTTCAGTATGGAATTAGAACTCAATATAAGAAATAGTAATGGGAATAATGACTCTCTATGAGTTTGGGAAGTGGGGGCTGATACAGAAAATAATAATAATATATTATGTCATAATAAGGGTTCCTGTGGGGTAGATGGCGAAGGGAGAGGATAAAGGGAAGCTGACATCAAAGACTTCAAGAAGAAAAGCTTTGAAAATGATGGTGGCAGAAACTGTAAACTTATGCTTGTCTAACTGTTTATGGATTGTTAAAATAATTGTAAGAGCTCCCAATAAAATAATAAAAAGAAGAAGAAAGAAGATCAACATTCTCACAACTGGACCAATAGGTGACATCATGGTAAATGGATAAAAGTTTGAAGTCGTCATGGTCTTTGTTTTTTTGGATCCACAATCAATGCT
Organism: Echinops telfairi; assembly: GCF_000313985.2. NCBI lineage: Eukaryota > Metazoa > Chordata > Mammalia > Afrosoricida > Tenrecidae > Echinops > Echinops telfairi. The sequence goes on from NW_022111373.1 coordinate 24,888,501, forward strand.
CTTGGAAGCAGAAGTCCAGGGAGCAAAAGACATATTGCATTAGGTAAATGTGTTGCACAAGAGCTCTTTGGCGTATTCAAGAGCAAAGATGATTCCTTGAAAAATAAGATGCTCCTGACCCAAGCCATGCATATTCTTCATAGTATCATAGTCATTTGAAAGCTGGACATTGAATAAGGAAGACGGAAAAATAATTGATGGATTTGAATTGTGGAGTTGGAGAAGGATATTGAAAGTTCCATTGACTACTAAAAATACCAAAAAAAAATCTCTTGGGAGACGTTAGGTCAGAATGTTCCTTTGAGATGAGGATGGCAAAACTTCATTTTATGTACTTTGGACGTAGTGCAAGAGAGACCCATCCCTGGAGAAGGCCATAATGTTGGATAAAGTGGAAGGGTGGTGAAAAAGAGGAAGGCCATGTAAAAGCGGGGTTGACACAGTGCTGCTTCTATGGTCTCAGGCACAGGAACAATTCTGAGGATGGGCCAGACTGTGTAGTGTTCTGTTTGCTATAGGGTGGAGCTGATTTGGTGGCACCTATCAACAACAACCACATGCTCCTTAGAGGTTAGGATGATGAAACTTTGTCCCACATACTTTGGAAACAATATCAGGAACGAAACATGCTTGGAAAAGAACAATATGCTTGGTAAAGTCATTGGTAAATAAAAGAGAAGAATTTCAATATGACGAATTGACACAATGACTACAACAATCAGACTCAAAGATAACAATGATTGAGGATGGCAGAAAATGTAGTTACTGTTTTGTTGTCCATAGGCATGCTATAAGTCAGAACCAATTCTATAAAGCCTGACATCACTGTCCACATAAGTCTAACAAAATTGGCCAACTTATTATTTCTTTTTTTTCATTTCACATATATATTTTTATTTTTTATTTTTCTTTTAAAATTTTTATTTAGAGACCTGTGAATCAAGCTGCAATGTCTATGATTTTTCTCTTTCTCATTTATTTATTAATTAAATACTTTTATTGGGGGCTCTTACATCTCTTATCACAATCCATACATTCATCCATTGTGTCAAGTATATTTGTACATATGTTGTCATCTTCATTTTCAAAGCATTATCTTTCTACTTGAGCCCTTGATATCAGCTCCTAATTTTCCCTCTCCCTCCCCCACCCTCTTCCCTCATGGATCCTGATAAGTTATAGATGACTATTTTCATACCCTACATCATCCTCTGTCACTCTTTACCCACTTTTCTGTTTTTCATCCCCCTGGGAGGGGGTTATATATTGATCCTCGTGATTGATTCTCCTTCTCTCCCCCCACCTTCCCCTTCTTATCCTTCTGGTATCTCTACTCTCATGGTTGGCCCTGAGGGGTTTATCTATCCTGGATTCCCTTTGTTGTGGGCTCTTATCTGTAGCAGTGTACATGTTCTGGTCTAATCTGATTTGTAAGGTAGAAATGGGATCATGATAGTGTGGGGGAGGAATCATTAAAGAACTGGAGGAAAGTTGTATGTTTTATAGGTGCTATACTGCACGCTGACTGGCTCATCTCTCCCTTGTGGCCCTTCTGTAAGGGGATGTCCAATTGTCTATAGATGGGTTTTGGGTCTACACTCCACACACTCCAGGCCCATTCACATTGGTATGATTTTGTTCTGGGTCTTTTATGCCTGATACCTGATGCCATCAATACCTCATGATCACACAGGCTGTTGAGCTTCTTCCATGTGGGCTTTGTTGCTTCTCAGGTAGATGGCTGCTTGTTTTTCTTCAAGCCTTTAAGACTCCAGATGCTAACTCTTTTGATAGCCAGGCACCATCAGCTTTCTTCACCACATTTACTTTTTGTCTTCAGCGATCATGTTGGGAAAGTGAGCATCACAGAATGCTGGGTTATTAGAACAAAGTGTTCTTTTGTTGTGGGAGTACTTGAGTGGAGGCCCAGTGTCCATTTGCTGCCTTAATTCTTAACATATAGATATAAGTACGTACATCTATTTCCCTATCATTATATGAAAATATATTTACATATGTGTATGCCTGCATTTAGAACTCAATAAATGTCCTTTGCCTCCTAGTTCTTTCCTCTATTTCCTTTTACTTTCCTCTTGTCCACTATCATGTTCTGCCTACATTCGGGTTTAGTAATTCCTTGCTGCTACATTGCCCTTGATTAAGCCCCACTAGTCATCCTAAGTCCTTCTCTGCATTTCTTGAAGTAGCCAATCCTGCTTCTTAATCTTGGCACATGCCTTGTATGCCCTCTCCTCGATGACTGTGCTGCTCTTTCCTAGTACTGAGACTTTGCCTGACCACTCTGTCTGAAATGGAACACCGAAAGACCCTCTTACACTAGTTATCTCCTTTCCTCAAGATCATCTGTCAGTGATCTGCTCACCAGTCTTTTTTCTGAAAATTTGAGAATTCCAAACAGATTAAGTGATAGTATTATCTGATATCTTGCTTGATATCAAGAAATTACCTTTCCTTCTGTAGAGAAAGATGAGAGAGCTTAGCCATCATTTGGAACTTTAACCTAAAGCCATACACACTTTCAGTTTAGTAAACAATATTTCAAGTATAGTTCTTGCACCTCAGGATTAATACTCATATTTCCCATCATTACCTGATGCCTTATTACAATATTTTTGCAGTTACGATTTAATTGTAACTATTTAAAATATGTTCCTTTATATAATCTCTTAGAATCTGCAGAGTAACGAAGAGTTGCTGGGATTCTGAGAGGAATTTGCTGGACTTCTGTAAAGTCCAGCCTTTATGAAGAAGATTATATTATACTGCTGTATTTTCAGGAATGTTTGAAAATGAATTCATTGTCCCTCTAGCATTCATTATAAGACAGAGAAGACTTAGGCAGATGTGTATGTTAAGAGACTGGGAGCAGCGGCTTGGGTGTCAGTTTAATAATAAATGTAAATGAATGAATAAAGTAAGGAGTGAAATTCAGTGTCTATAAGCAAAATATTAAAGGATTATGATTAAGTCTTGTGAATCCTCTGTTAACAGATTTATGCATTTTACGTCTGCTTTCAAAAAAATCCCACAAAGTGTTGCTTATGACTTAGAACTTGATGCACTTCTGAAAACCTAAAACTATAACAAGGATGAATTTTAGTATGTATATGCACATAAATATGACATTTTATAAATAAATATTCAATACATATTTTAATATTTTCAGTAAAAATATGCTGAACAATTATAATATATGGCATTCCTTGATAAGAGGACATATGCACATACACATGGGGGAATTCACCTCTAGGAATTTGGAATTAAAATTAATTTTAGTTAGTGTACATAGGCTAATTTAATATAAACTAAACTGCAATATATACCTTTAAGCAGTTACTGGTTTTTAAGGACCATGAAAGGGGACGTGATAGCTGTTACTTGCAGTAAAGACTTAGTGAAGAGCTGACATGGGAGATATACTTAGAAGGATATAAAGAGAGTAGGGAGCAATGGAAAAGGAATGCACCCACTGAAGAAGTGGTAGGGCAAAGATGTGAATCCAGGAAATGTCTGGAGTGCTTTCAAAGAACCCAAAGCAGTGATTCCATCCTGATGAGGATGGATTGTGTTAGGGTAGAAGAAACTGGAGAGTTTGGGTCAGTTAATAGTTGCCTATTTTTTAAAAATATTCCTTGGATTAAATAAAAATTTCCAGTATTGGAAATTACATTTTATCATCATTGCCATAACTTGCATATGCTCATATTTTATGTAAATATAAATTTAAATCACATGTAATTATGTAATTCATGTAAATCATAAATATAAATTATGATTTACACAAATGAAACCCACCTACATTTGCATTTATAGTCCATGTGGCTCAGTCTTAGCATGGAGTCAAAATAGCAACAGTCAAATGAGGGAGGAATACACATATTCACAAAGCACATCATATTTTAATAACTATATCTTTATGTATATCTATATCTGTATCTATCTATCTCTATCATCTAACACATCTCTATCTCTGTCTCTGCCTCTGCCTCTGTCTCAATAGATATCTGGTGCTTGGCTGTTTAAGAAAAAGCTAGTGGTTGGAAGACCATCAAGGAGAAAGACCTAATGACTTGCTCCTGTAAATATTAGAAAACTCTATATTAGAGTCATTATTAGAATTAGAGTGAATCAACTTGACGACTTTCTACCGCAACAACTCAGCCTGTTGCATTTAGTTGATTTGGAATCACAGCGACCTTATATTATTATTAGTGGCCAATGAGTCTGTTTTGATCCATAGAGACCTATAATGAAGAGATTGAAACACTGCCTGGTTCCTGAGTCCATTCTTGCAGCCTCTGTGTCAATCCATCTTATTGACAGAATTCCTCACTTCCACTGCCCTTTTACTGTTCCAAGCCTGGTGCCCTCTCCAGAGACAGTTTTCTTCTGAAAACATTTCCAAAGTACATGAGATGGAAGTCTGACCAGCCTTATTATTAAAGGGATTTCTGGCTAATTCTAAGACAAATTTGGCCGTCTACAGTAATCTCTATATTCTTTGTGGCACCATAATTCAAATGCATAAAGTATCTTTTGATTTTTCTTATGGAATGTACAACTGTCCCATGCAAATGCTGTTATTGAAAGTCCCATGCTTTGGGTCAGGTGCATCCTAGTCCAAAAAGCAACATTCTTTCTTTTCAATACCCTAAAGAAGTCTCTTGCAACAGAATTACCCAACAAAATACATCTTTTGATCTCTTGACTGCTGCTTCCATGATCATTGATTATGGATCCAAGCAAGATGAAATCATTGGCAACTTTAATCTTTTCTCCATTTATCATGATGTTAGCTAGTGGTCCAATTGTGAGGATTTTGGTCTTCTTTGAATTTAGTTGGAATCCATACTTAAGACTACAATCCAATGATGATATTCAGATAATTTAACAGTCAGTTTGATGCCCTTATTTTTAAGTACAAAAATATACAAGATGTTGTTTATTATTTGATACAGTTTATATTTAAGTAAGAACAATAAAAGAGGTATAAAATGATTATTATGAGAAAAAATAAATATTTATGAGAAATATTAAATACTTGACAATATTAAATATCATATATTTTAAACAAATATTAAGTAAGACTTGCCAGTAATATAGCCAATGCACAGAGAGAACCACAGGGCCGGCCCCACCATTAGACATCATGTCTCTCACTGACCCATAGGGCTATGGGAGACAACATTGGAGATGGTGTGGAAATTGTGCCCAATCTGATCCCACCACACCTGGGCAAAAGACTAAGTATGTGCAACAGAGCAGCAAGAGGAGCAAAGTAATGAAGTCCTTGAGGAATCCCCAAAATAGACTTTGGGGCCAGGGCATGGCACCCCATCAGACTCAACTAGAAAACACTCATAAAGGTCAACAAACTGGAACTATTTCTAGGCTTTTCTTTTTATTGTTGGTTTTGTTGTTGTTTTGGTTTTGTGCTTATTATTCTTTTTGCATATCTATCTAGTTAAGATAGGCGGGATAAACAATCCGGAGGAGAAAACAATGGAACCAAAGGTTCCTGGGGCGGCACAGGAGAGGGGTAGGCAGGGGAAAGGTAGGGAGTGTCAACAAACCCAGGGCAAGGAAAAAACAAGTGATCTAAAATGGATGGCGATGAGGTTGTGGGATGCCTAGTCCAATTTAGCCAAGAGAAATTACTGAAACCCGAATGAAGGTTGAACATGATAGTGGGACAAGAGGAAGGTAAAAGGAAATAGAGGAAAGAATGAGGAGGAAAAGGACATTTTTAGAGGTCTAAATACTAGCAGCATAACACCGATGAAACACACAACTTTCCTCTAGTTCTTCAATGCTGTCCCCACCAACTATCATGAACCCCCAATTCTACCTTACAAATCCGGCTAGACCAGAGCATGTACACTGGTACAGATAAGAGCTGGAAACACAGGGAATCCTGGGTAAAAAAAACCCTCAGGACCAATAATGAGAGTGTGATACCAAGAGGGTAGGCGAAGATGGAGGAAGAAAGGGGGAATCAATCACAATGATTGACATATAATTCCTTCCCTGGGGGACGAACAACAGACATGTGGGTGAAGGGAGACAGAAGTCTGTGTAACACATGAATAAACAATAACTTATAAAATCAGGGATAGAGCATGGGGTGAGGGGGTGCAAATGAGCTGATAACAATGTCTCAGGTAGAAAGAAAATGTTTTGAAAAGGATGATGGCAACATCTACTCATCTACACATGTGCTTGACACAATGTATGTATGTATGGATTGTGATAAAAGCCCAAAGTAAAATGATTTAAACAAAACAACAAAACTGTCAGGATGTTTTCATATTGCTTCTTAATTGGTGTCCTCACTTGAAATATTCTTTGCTTTTTTTCCAAGTATCATTGGCTTTTCTATTTAACTTTAATCGTTGTTTTCACCGCAGGAGTCGGATCGCATTCTTTTAGAGGTAGACCAGTTCAACGATACTCTATGTGTTTAATGTAAGAGAAAGAGGTGACTTCTCTGAACATATTCTGTGCACCTTTGAAAAACCCCTTCTGCTTTTGGTGAACTTACAGCGATTGTTCTGACAATATTTTAAGCTCTTTGAACACTTTCAGGAATTGAATTATTCTCTCATGATATCTTGTGGGAATTGGGGGCATCATGCAAAGCTGAAACAAATGACAGCATAGCACATCACTCTTCGGTGGTTTGGAACTTTTTCTCATATGTTATATGGTTTTTTTACTGCAGTAACAAACACAAGGGAATAAAAATATGTAGTAGTTCATCAAAAGCATAATGAGTGTTATGACCTGAGTAAATAAATATTACCATCATAGTTCTAATTGTTTATACCTATCAACGGAATGAACATTAGAATATGCTGGTACTCAAGTGAACATTAAAAAAAGTAACCAATATTAAATTTGTGATTTCCACATTAGGCAGCTACCCAGCCACTCACCGTAGAAAGAACCCTGACTACAAGAACCGTTATAACAACTGATTCACAAACCTCAACCAAAAGTTAAGTGTCGGTCCTGCTGAACCGGTGCTAACGGGCTAAATCCTACCACTGTGGCAACTCTTTATCTTCATCAACAACAGCTTCAAGTTCTCCTCACTTTCCACAGCCATTGTTGAATCATCTGTGTGTTGCAGGTTGTTGACAAGCCTTCCTCCAATACTGATGTCACTTCTTCTTCATGCAATCTAGTTTCTCTTATGATTTGCTTTGCAAACTGACTGAGTCAGTATAGTGAAAGGATAAAACACTGACATACACGTTTCCTGATTTTAAACCATGGAGTACTCCCTTGTTTGTCTGGCACAACTGCCGTGATCTGTGTACTGGTTCCACGTGAGTACCAGGAAGTGTTCTGGAATTCCCATGATTCTCAAGGCTAACCCTAGTTTGTTATAATCCACACGGTTGGATTCCCTGGTCTCGTCAATAAAACATAACTAACCATCTTTCTAGTATTCTGTGCTTTCCACGGAGATCCAGATCTCATCAGCAACGATATCCCTTATTCCAAGTCCTCATCTGCATCCAGCCCAAACCTCTGGCAGCTCCTTGTCAAAGTCCTGCTGCAACCATTGTTAGATAATCTTAAGCAAAATTTTACATGTGATATTAATAATATTGTTCTATAATTTGAGCATTTGGGGGGTCATCTTTCTTTGGAATGGGTATAAATATGGATCTCTTCCAGTTAGTTAGCCAAGTACTCTTCAAAATTTCCTGGCATAACTAAGTCAGTGCTTCCAGTGCTTCATTAGCTTGTTGAACCATTTCGATGGGTTTCAACAATTCCTGGAGCCTTGTTTTTGGCTAATGCTTTCAGTGCAGCCTGAACTTCTTCCTTCAGCACCATTGGTTCTTGTTCATATGCCATCCTTTGAAATGACAGAATGTCCAATAGTTCTCTTTGGCACAGTGACTCTGTATTTTCTTCTTTTGATATGTCCAGAATCATTAAATATTTTGCCTATAGAACAAGAAACAGGATTTCCTGTAATGATTTTGTTTTCTTGCATAGTAGATTAGGTTTTCAATGGATAACTGCAAAATTGAATGTTCAAATTCAGCATTTCCTTCTCCAGAGAAACGCCATCTTCTCCTCTGTTTTGGAAGCCCTATAAAAGGTCACTGTAAGTCAGAACTGACTTGCTGGGAGTGGGTTTTGTCTGGATTAGTTTTAGAATCTTCATGAAAGCAGGCTGCCACATTTTATTTTTTGGAGCAGTTGGTGATTTGAACCCCTAAATGTTTAAGTATAAAACAAGACCACATAATTACTGTGATATGTATGCATGTATCTGACCTAAAGTATAACAGCAACAACAACAAAAATCATGTTGGTATTATGTTGTCTTAATTAATATTCCCTACTTAATCTCTTGGTTCTAATATTGATTGCAAAGCTATAAATGCAATCAACACAAGTAAACATCCTTCTAGTATTTATTCTCTGCTTGGAGCCAAGATCAGAAAAATTCCATGATAACAGGGTTTATTAAGCAAGTTAATAACTTGTAATGTCTGTGAGAAATGCTCAGGGTTGACTTGCTTATCAGGAAATATTACAAAGTTCTTTTAGGTTTGCTGACAAATGCCCTAAGAGGCCTACAACTCCACTGTAAACCTCTATCTGGACACATTGAGGTCAAGCTCAATGGATCATCAAACCTAGCTCCCTGAATGAAATGCCTAGATGCACCCCACCCCAGCAAGCCTTAGCCTAAAGACATTCAGTTCTTCTCCCATGTGTCAGCAACTTCTGAAGACCAACTTCCCCAGTTAAGTTCCCAGAGGCATCCCACTCCAAATCTAGCCTCCCGAACAAAAGCATTCAGTATGACTTGTTCTCTTGGTTGGGAAATCCACCACCTTTTCCATTTTCTGACTTCTGTTCTGCTGCTGCTGCTCTGATGTTATAGCTGTCTTCTGGGTCCAGGTGGGTCACTGTTCAGTGATCTTGGGTCCAGAGGATGTGTTTCATTTCTGATTCTGGCTGCCACTGGGGGCCCTCCTCCTGCTTCTCAGAGGGTAACTTTTATACAGAGCAGGATGGCATTCTAGCGACTCCTGTTCACAATTACTCACAGGGGAATACTATCAGCACCTTCCTCCACCTTCTTCTTCCCAGGTTCATAGAAGAAAAGTTAGGTTGCTTGGTGGGAGTTAGAGACTTAGGCTAGAAAAGGCACATTAAATAATTCACTGTCCCTGCAGGTATATAAATGTCAGAACAACTTCTTAGTATTCCTCTAAATGCCTCTCCAAATTTCTAGCTTTCCCACCAACATCTGAGAGAAAAAAAAATCTGTTGCCTTCATATTTCCTCCTACCCTAAACTGAAATATCTGCCCTGTCATCCCCCAACTTCCCTCTCTGTGGGCTCTTTCCTATAAAGAGTGCCTTAATCTTGGTGTATTTAAATTTTTCTTTCTGTTTCCCATGGCCAGCACTCTAAAGAAGAGGAATATTTACTCCTGACTAAGGGAAGAAGAGCAGGGGTGGGAGGTGGAAGCACTTATTTTGTATTATCTTCTCCACACAGAAATGTTGCTAATTCTGAATAATGTGCTGCATTGGAAAACACATTGTATTTAATATTAGAATACCAGGGTTCCAGTCACAGTTCTAATTCTTACCGGCTTGGTAACCCAGTGCAAACAAATGAATCACTATTATTAGGGCTTATCTTTTGTTAAACGATGAGGATTATACTTGCTTCATAGTGAGGCATGTGTATTTCGATAGTTTAGGTTTTGTGTCAACTTGGCTGGTTCAAGATTCTCCGTGGTTTGGGAATGAACACTCTGTAATCTCCCATAAACTGGTCTAAGAGTGTAATTCAGTGTAAGCCTCCATAATGGTTTATGATTTGGGTGGAATATAATACTTTTCCTCCAGATTTAGGCCTAATACACTTGATTGCCTTGGGGGCGAGGGGTGGGGATGCTTCCAATGTCAATTGACCCAAGGGAAAGCTTGCTTGCCTTTTCACTGAACCTAAATCCTGTATCTGGCTCATCAACATCCCATAGCGTGGACTTGAGCCAAGAACCTGGCCTATTGCCTACTGATCTAACCTTAGATTCATTCTCTTTCCAGTCACAAGCTTGATCTGCTACCTGGGATCACCTTCTTTTCAGTCTTGAGTATATCAACTAGAGCTGCCTGAGTCAAGAGAAAACTCCAGTTTAACACCTTAGCCATGGACTTGCAACTGGACTTGAGTTTGTGGCTTCAACAACTGGGAGCCATTTTCTTGATATAAATGCATTTCTATGTCTCTATATAAAAGCATCACCGGTCTTGTTTCTTTAAGGAATCCATTCTAAGACATGTATCTTTGTGTTTGCAAATAGCTACATGAATTAAAGTTATTCATGGTGTTTTGAGATTGATAAGAGATTCAGTTCATAAAGCTTATTCCTAAAAGATATTGTTTTCACTTTTCTGTTGGATTCTGTCCTCGTATTTCCAATTTCTCTTCCTCAGTCATAGGTATCTAGGAAGATTCTGGGTTCCCTGTATATTCTTATTGTTACAGGACCTCACTGTAACTTTGTACTTTGGCTCTTTCTTTCTTGTTCAAGACACACTGCTTAATTTAATTCCTTGTCCCCCCAACCTCCATATAACACTGCCAGTAGTGCATCATGGTATGTTACCACATGGGCCCCATATGTTAAAGTTATTTTATTCATTTGTAAGCATGTGTTCTATTAAAAACTTGCTCTTATGTAGTTTCCTTTCTTGGCTCTATAGTAGATAGGTTATATTATCTATTTGAAAACAAACAAAAATTAATTTAAAAGAAAACTCTTCCAACCGCTTCAGTAAAAAGTGGGAGCAAGAATTGTCAGAATATGCAATTTACTATTATTCATCTGTTGATTTGTGAAGGGCCATTTGGACATGAGGCTATGACTTAAATAGACTGCTTTTACCCTTGTGCCCTCTGATGTCTCTATTAACAAAGTTAGAATCAAACAAGTAACCAGGAAATTCTCAATTTAATGGGGCTAAAAATGATTTGGTCTCTGACCTTAAGCATTAACTGCCATTAACTATATCTTAGTCATCGTTACTGGTTTTTCCAACAGAAAAGACCTGTATTGAGTCACTGAAATGGCTAAATCCATAACTCTGATGTCATTACAGCTTAATGATTGAGATTCTAATTTAATTTATGTACTATGTTAGTACAGGAAATTAACTGATGAGTCAATTTGTTTTAGACAATAATTGAAAAGCAAAGATTTGTAGCAAGGCTTTTGAATTTGATGTATGGCAAGGTTTTGAATTAAAAAGAGCATTAATTCATTTCATTAATGTGGTGGTTGGTACTTTGTTACTGTTTTAGATGTCGGATCTGATTGCATGAGATCACCAAATGGATATCACATTAAGTGAATGGTAATGACAAACCAAGTCTGGAGAACCTATTTTTAGACCATCTGTGAGATGTGAAACCGTTATCTTTAGAGCTTCATCTCTTTTAATTAGGGGAATTGATTTTCCCAGCTTGTCTACAGGTGGCATAGGGTGATCCATGCATGAGGATGAGCAGGTGGTTGAAACTATTGACCTGATAAAGATAATTCTCATCTTATACGAGGCCCCCTGTTTTGACAATATGGCTGCTTTTGATGCCATACCGTGACAAGACTAGTTGGGAGGTGGGGGTTTCCAGTCACATTTGATATCTTTCCTTGAGCACCCGCCAAGAGAAACATTACAATTACAGGTAGATCGGACTCAATTGCGGTGACATCTGTGAGAGCAAGAACTCAAAGGGGCTTCTTTATTCTTATGGGTCTTCAAGTTTTTTTTTCTTTGACAGCATGTGATTTTATCTCTTTTATGTTTTTGTTAAGGAAATCTGCTGCACAAGGCCTTGTTGAAGTGTTAAAAAAGCAAAGATGTCACTCTGAGGACTAAGATACATGTGACCCAAATTGTGGTGAATTCAATTCATGTGAAATCTGGATAATAAATAAAGCAAAATGCAGAAGAATCAGTGCTTCTGGTTTATGGTGTTGGCTAAGAATATTGAAAGTACCATGGGCTGCAAGAAGAACAAGTAAATATGTTTTGGAAGAAGTTCAATCAGAATGCTCCCTAGAAGCAAATATGATAAGACTTCATTTCTCATACTTTGAAAATTTTAATTGGGTTATTTGAGATGTATAGACACCAATCCCTGGGAGAGAACATTATTCTTGGGAAAAGTAGAGGAAGACCTTCACCAACGTGAACTGACACAGTGGCTGCAGCATTGGTTCAAATACAACAATTATGAGGATAATTCAGGACCAGGCAGTGTTTTTTGCTGATGTACATAAGGTTGCTGTACTTGACTGCATGAGAACATAGAGGAAAATATGGGAGATTTTGTTTTCTAAAAGTGTTCTACTTTTCACTGGTTCCACCTTTCATAAGTTTTATTGAGTTATAGTTGGGAAAATATGGGGAGACAGCTGGTTATAAAAAAAGAAAGAAAGAAAAGAAAATCATCTTTAGTGTGCCCAACTCTTAAAATCATGGATAGTTGGTCAGACTAAGTTGTCCTTGCTTGCAAGATCAAATTCTTCACTGCTGTGTAGCAAGGAGGGTATTTCTAACAACCCTCTGAGCATAGATCTCTTAGTTGCAAAATGGAAATCTTACTCACGTATCAACCTAGTCCTTACTTGGAATGGCTTACAAAGCAAAGACACAAACTAGGTGTAAGTGAAAGGGGAAAGCTTTACTCTGGTTGATCAAGCAAAGAACAAAGAAGAATAGAGTCACCCAGGCAAGTTTCCTCAAAATGGGGGCTGCACTTTTCTATTAGCACAGCAGGAAGTCATTGATTAAATTGTGAATATGCAACAGATATCTGAGGAAGGGTCTTGAATATGCATTCTTTATGATTCTTGGCCAGAAGATAGCTTGTCCTTTCTTATTTCTAATTTTCGCAAATTTTGAGCTTTCCAATGACTTCTTGTTTCTTTACAATAGTTCTTTGGGCCCAAGTTCAGCTAAAATTTTCAACTGTCCATTCAGTATATATTCAGTGGACGAGAACCAATATTCAGTTGCTGTGGAGAGATGCTTTCTTGGAAGGTACCCAAAACTCCATACTAACTGCTATTGAATTGACACTGACTCATAGAGACATTATAGGGCCGGGGGGAGCTTGCCCTGGTTTTCTTTCAACATTCTAATGCTTCACTTATTTTTTTCTCCTGTGGAGCGGCTAGTGGTTTCAAACTGCTGACCTTACCTTGTAGATAGCAGCTCAATGAATGGGTAACCACTACTCCACCGGGGATATATTTATATTTACACTGCAGAGGACCCAAAATTCAGGGAAAATGCTGACATCTTTTGTTATATTTAATATTAATTTTTACAATTTTGGTAATTTCATAGCAGTAAATTTTACAATTGTCATGGGAGGAAAGAGCTAAGAAAGAACAGGTTATCAGGAAGAAAAGAACAGATTAATTATGAACTATATATGAGGTATATATTTCATATTAAGACTATCTCTTAAATACTAAAGGTAGGCTCATTGGGTGAGCTATAGAATTTATAGTATTACACAAGGCTGTTAGTTGGGGAGTGGTCTCCCACTTGGCTTGTGTGTGTATATTAAATCAGACAGCAAAATATAAACTAAGTAGAGTTAGAGTACTCAATACATGTAGTCCTTTCCCACCTTTAATTAAACTTAAATTAGTGGTTCAGTTTGACCCCTTAAAACTGTTCATTATACATTTGCCCTAAGCAAATAGTATATTTTCTAGGATAGGGACACTGTAAATAAAATGAACTTGGAATCAAAGTTCCATTTGTATCAGATTAGAAAGGGACTGATTCAGAGCTGAGAGGAAATAAATTAATTTCAGCTTCAATTTCTATAACTTTATTTGTGTGACATAGAACAAATGAGCTGTCAAGGCTAACAAATGAAGTGTTTGTGTCTAAGGACAGATTTTAAATCACTTCTCTCTCTATTTCCTTAGCTATCATCCCCTCCCCCAACTCAGCAGATTAAGCTTTAGTTGTTGATGTTTGACTGTCTCTGTATATCAAGGCCATGCTTATCTTTTGTAGAGGAATGTCTCTCCCATGTTAGAAGAATCTAAAGTGGGCTCTGAAGAGTTGAAATGTCTCAAAGAAAGGTGATACGAATGATAAAGGATAGAATCAACTGATCTATATAGACAGAGTAATGGCATTCAGATTCCTGAAAGTAGGGAGAAAAATTTGAGTGTGCCAGAAAGACATAACAAACTGATAGTAATAATTTACAGGTGTCAGACAATAGCTGTTTTTTTATTTTCTTTTAATAAAGAAAAGAACTTCCTTACAATATATAAATAATTTGGATGAACGAAGCTTTAAGATGAAATATTTGTTTGCACTGGTTAGCAGATACGGGAGTAGAGCTGACAGCTGGGCCTGTAAGAATTCTTTCTAAAGATAAATTTTAAACTTCACATTGGGAATTCGGTGCAGGTTTACAGAGCAAATCAATCTTTCATTCAAAGATCCACACATGTTTTGTTTCATAGCATGGATTGCAATCCACAAGGGAATACCACTTATCCTACTTCCTGCCTGTTTCCTCTTTCCATTTCGCCTTCTTTCCTAACTCTCTGAACATTGGCCTTGGTCAACTGTTACCCTTTTGATCTCAATGGTTTGATTGTTTTAAGCTGTGCATACATCCTTAATGTCATTCCCCCCTGTAGAGTTGCTGTTTGAAATTGAGTCATGGGAGTAGCCATAACTCCAGATATGAAGAAAGGGTCTCAGCATTTCAGAGGTGCTGTCAACCTCTATCCCCAAAGTAAGTATGTTTATTTTATTTGATTCGGGATTTCTCCACATTTTCCTCGATTATTTTCAAGATCTCCAAATCAGAGTAATTGGTAGTGATAGCCAGGCACCATCAAGAGAATTTTGTTAAAAACAACAACAATAACATTGTTTTTCAAGTAGGTAAAGAGTATTTTGTCCAGTGGCAAAGGATTGGACCTTTTTCCTTATGATCTATGGAGAAATCATCTATATACAAATTTCAAACTATGCTCTGAACTTAGCTCATTTATATTTGTAAACTTCCCTTTGTAAGGAGGTTATGCTGCTAGCGCTATTTGAACCATTCTGCTTGGATGGGAAATGGAGAGACTCTGCCTAAAGGAAAGGCATGATGATAGAGGGGGAAATACCCACATTGTCATTGATCTGGATCTCATTTGCTTTCACCACAGCTCTAGGACATACATATTTATTCTCATTTTACATAAGAGGAACTGAGGCTCAGATAAGATTGGTCACTTTTCCCAGCTGTCAGTCCCTGACTTATAACCCTGTGCTTGTTCTACAATTTCAGAGAAGCTTTGTTCTTCGGAGCATTTACAAGAAGGAGGTAGATTGCCACTTTGTCCTTGAGGACCTACTAGAGTGCTTAGGACAGACAACTTGTTTGGCGACTCATGTCATATTTTGGAGAATTTAACTTCCCTTACATTTATGTAGGAGCCCCTGGGATACAGGGCGTTACACCGTGGGCTGCAAACTGTAAGATCCGCAGCTTGAAGCTTCAAGACAAAGGGAGATTTTTTACTCCTGTGAAGAGATAGAATGTTGGAAACCCATAAAAGGTTTCAGGATCCTGTATCAGGAAAGGAACAAGGCCTATTAACAATCTGCTATATGCAGATGACACGACCTTGCTTGCTGAAAGTTCAGAGGACTTGAAGCACTTGCTGGAAAATGTCAAGGACTTCAGCCTTCAGTGTGGCTTACAACTCAATGTAATGAAGACCAAAATCCTCAAAAATGGATCAATAAGTCATAATGATAAATGGAGAAAAGGGTGAAATTGTCAAGGATTATATCTTGTTTGGATCT
>NW_022111373.1:24904862-24908042 GCF_000313985.2 Echinops telfairi
TGGAAGGCTGTCAATGAGATGGATTGACACAATGGCTGTAACAATTTGATAGAAGCATAGGAACAATTGTGAGGACAGTGTAGGATAGATTAATGTTTAATTTTTTCTGCGTATTGTCACTAAGTATTGGGACTGACTCAAAACCTAATAACAAGAACTCTCTGTCCTGTCGGGTTGCTATAAGTGGGAATTGACACAATTTCTGTGAATAGTAGTATACGTTGGTGTATTTTCTTAGAGATACTATGTTATGGCTCTCTCTTGTGAAATATGATCTTTCAGAAACTAACAGACAGTTCTGAAACCAGGAAAATTTAATAAGGTATTATTTAACCTGATTTGCCATTCAATTTTTATCATTTGAGTACATTTTTAAAAAGATTCCTATTTTTAAAGCTTAGGGACAATTCACCACTGAATTAAAAAGAATTCAAACACAAAATCCAGGTGACACTATTATATGGAAAAGAAAGGGTTCAATGGGAAAACAGTAAAGGAATAGAAACTTAAAGTCAAAGCAATCTGAGGTAGTAATTTGGGAGATGTGAACCCTCCCTGATGACATGCAATGTTTTAGAAAATAAGTTCTCAATTTATGACTTTAATCAGACTAATCCATTGCATAAGTTTTCTGGATTAGTTTTATAAACTTGTTGATTTTTTTTTAAAAATACCTCTTAAAATTTTCTCCATCACTCTATATCAAAAATGATATGTGGAATTTTCAATTGCCTCTTATGCCCGTGGAAGTTGTACATTGAATAAGGAAGACTGAATAATCAATGCATTTGAATTATGGTGATGACAAAGAATACTGAAAGTACCATATACTGCCAAAAGAACCAATAAATGTGTCTTTCATGAAGTACATCCAGACTGGAAACACAGGGAATCCAGGACAGATGATCCCTTCAGGACCAGTGCTGAGAATGGCGATACCGGGAAAGTTGAGGGAAGGTGGGATAAAAAAAGGGAACTGATTATAAGGATCTACATATAACCTCCTCCCTAGGGGATGGACAACAGAAAAGTGGGTGAATGGAGGCATCGGACAGTGTAAGATATGACAAAATAAAAATAATTTATAAATTATCAAGGATTCATGAGGGAAGGGGGAGCAGGTGGGGGCGGAAATGAGGAACTAATACCAACAGCTCAAGTAAAAAGCAAATGTTTTGAGAATGATGATGGCAACAAATGTACAAATGTGCTTGACACAATGGATGGATGGATTACGATACGAGTTGTACGAGCCCCCAATAAAATGGTTTGAGAAAATAAACTAAAAAAAAAGTACATCCAGAAAGCTTCTTAATGGCAAGGATGATGAGACTTCATCTCAGGTACTTTGGACATGTTGACAGAAGAGATCAATCTCTGGAGAAGGACAGCAATCTCAGTAAAGGAGCAAGGCAGTGGAAAAGAGGTAGACCTTTGGCAAGATGGATGGACATAATAGATACATCGGTGGGCTCAAACAAGAACAATTGTGAGAACAGCACGGGATTGAGCAATGTTTCATTTTGTTCACAAAGGGTCACTCTGAGTTGGAACCAATTCTTCTGCATCTAACAACAACCTGTGTATAAATAAACCCATACAATAAAAACCAAAATTCAAGTATTAGTTAAATTATGTGAAATGTTTTGCCACAATTTATTTCTTAAACACATCATGAAGTGAGCATGTGTTTATTCCCAGTATCATAATTTTCAAAGAAAATTTATGATTAAAATGAAATGTGTGAAACTAGAAATAGCCCAAATTTACAGTAATAGTGGAATAGATAAACATGAGGGCCCTTTAAAATTTTTTTAAAAATGGGATTAAACAACGGAATTTTCCACAAAATTTTTTGAAGTCTTATAGTATATTATACCATGTTTATACAAAAAAATCATATCATCATTGAAATGATGATTTCTATGTAATTGCAACAAAATGAGTAAATTACATAAATATAACCTTGAGTGTATAAAGCTAGATTTACCAAACACATAACTGTGTATAATTGCACATTCTGTGTAGGTCCATTTGTATAAAAGTTTAGGTCTGGAAAAATTAATTTATGCTATTATAGACAGAATATGAATTTCCCTTTGAAGATAAATAGTCACTGTGAGAGATGCGTCTAGGGTATGGACAATATTCTGTTTCTTGATTTGGGTGCTTATCATTTAGGTATAATCAATTTATGTTAGTCTATTGAGCTGTACAATTAGCATTTGTGCAGGTACCTGCTCTTCTATTTCTTCAATTAAATGTGGACTGAAAATAAAATATAAACAAAATAATCTCTAAAATTGGGACTAATTTATGTACAGGCAATTTAGACACCAACAATGATCTTTTTATATTTTACCCCCATGATAACAAGAATGGCTATATCTCATTGATTTTTAAACACATTTAATTTTACATTGGAACACCTTTGACGTTAATTAATACAAGAGTCTTCCAGAAGTTCATGGAAAAATTCCATTATATTTAAATTCCATTTGTTCATAATTTTTTGTAATCCCAAGTATAACAATATATGTTGTCTTATTATATGTAAAGGAGTTTCAAAAATTTAGTGGAAATGTTATCTTTTACTTACATCTGTCCACGAACTTTATGAAGCCCCTTCATATAATTAGTGGCATTTATCCATAATAGCATATAGATTAATACTGTTTTATTTTGATGGTTTACTAGATTTGATGAAATATAGCATTAAAATTTATATTATATAATGCATATGTAAATAGAGAAAATTTATATTTATAAATATGACTATATTGTGTTTGAAAATATTGAAGTGAATAGTTGAAGTGAAGTTCTATGACGTTTTCCAGTATTTTTACAAAATATGTCAAAAAGAATTAATATGCAAGCACTTGAAATATTTTTGTATAATAAAAATAAAATATGTCTAATTTTCAATAGACCTGGAATATATTTTAAAAAGGAAGGCACTCATACAAAAGAATATCCAATTACATAGGAGAATATAGTGGATATTGAAAGTGACATTTGAAATCTGGGTGGAAAGTTCAGGGGGAACAAGCAATGACGGAAATTTGGCTGATCCTCAAACCCGTCATTCTTAGTCTATGTTTCCAAGGATTATGCATGAGAGACAGGAAGTATCTGGGTTTTGGTTTATGACAGATAAGGCTGTCAACTACTCTCTGTCAA
>NW_022111373.1:24910004-24912355 GCF_000313985.2 Echinops telfairi
TGGTGTGCTGCTTCCATGTGGACTTTGTTGCTTTAGGGCTAGGTGGCTGCTGACAACTTATCAGCACTAGCATGGCTGCATAAGAGATTTTCTCATGGCAAACAATGTTACATTAAACTGCAACTGAACCATTGAGAATATCATTCTATATCCACACATATTATTAAAACAATGTAGACTGAGTCTTCAAACGAGATTGACCTTCATGATTTGAAAGTCTTATAGAGTGTTGAGCTTTTTAAGATTTATCTCTATTGAAGATTTGCTCATGTTACTGCTTTTAAGAGAGGAAAAATACACGATGACGAGAAAAGAAGCAAGCACAAAGGGATTTCACTTTTATGCTTTGTAGGTAGGTGATACTTAAATATGTTTCTGGGTAAAGAAGACAGACTCAGGATAGAAATTTAAAATACAAGAATGACATGATGAGCAGTAATCAAGCGACCTGTCTAAAGGAGTCTGTAGGGGATATGAAACACAGCAGAGGGATTGTTTGCTTAGAGAGGTGACCAGAAACCATGAGAAGGAAACTCAGCAGGTGTCCCCATCCTGCTCATTTCAGCGGGGAAAGAAGATCGTGGGTCAGGGGTGCTAGATTGGGAGTTAGATGACTGAGGGGAATGGAAAATATTTGGAATAAGGGATATAGAGGATTTATGAGTAAAGGTTAAGATCCAGGTAAGATAGGAAAACATACATTTCTAATTGCATCTGCAACCCTATTATGTACTTTTTTTTCCCTTTGCAGAGTATAAGAGAGAAGCTGAGGGCCTACTTGATTCACAGCCACACAATCTCTATGAGACAGGTACGGAGATGGATTCACTGCTTACCTGAGTCAGGAGGAGCACTGCCTGTACAAGTAGGCAGGTTCTATGCGTTTGTTAATCGATTGGGTGGATTAATGAATAAATGAATTAATAGAAAAATAAGGAGCAATAGTATTGAGGGAAATGGTGAATGTTTTAGCATTAGGCACAGTCAAGACAGAAAATAATGGGATATGACTAGTTGGGAAGCAATCTTGGGATACAGCGAAAAAAAGTTTTTAATAAAAAGCATACTAGATATACTAAAAATAAGAAAGTTAGTGGTTATAAAGATAGGAATTATAAGTACAGCACTTGAAATTTCAGATCAGAGAATGCAGTTTAAAATAAGATATTTATATTGCTTTATCTTTTTAAAATTTATTTATATATCTTGTCTCCTTCACTGACTTATGAGTTCTCTGAAGGTGGAAACTTTATCTTGTATTTCTTGGCATGCTTCATAGAATCATTGTAGTGCACAATCAATAAAGGGCGAGTGAATAAATAAGCATACACACATAAAATTGAGCCTCGGCTTCATCGCTGACTTTCCATGCAAACAAAAGCAATTTCTTCCAGCCCCTCTGTACCTCAGTTTTATTACCAGTACAGGTGAGAAGGTACTTTTTATTCTCATATGTTCATTCTTAAGAAATAATTTAACAACAAAGGTAAATAACTTTATTTCTAGGATTTTTATTTTAGCATCTCACTATGAGAAACCCAATCCATTTGTTTACATGGTTTTTCATCTTTATTAATATAGTCCAAATTTTACTATGATTTTCAAAACTAAAACTTTATAACCTTAGTTTGGAAACCCAATCCATTTGTTTACATGGTTTTTCATCTTTATTAATATAGTCCAAATTTTACTATGATTTTCAAAACTAAAACTTTATAACCTTACTTTGGAAAAATATAGGAATGTGTCCATGGTCTTTTAACAAATGATCAAAAATTTACTGAGTCTCCATTATATGTCTAAGAAAATGCTAAATGCATGGAGCGGGGTTTGAAATATTATTCATGGCATCTGAGTTAATACTAATAGTTATAAATATATATTAATGGCATAAAATATAAGTATAAAGTATAAATACATATATAGAGAGATTAGCTAATATATAAAATATAACCTAGCTTTAAATGTGTAGTAATTTATCAATCCAAGACAATTGGACTAATGCAGTGTCTTGGGACTGTGAAACTTTTAAGGAAATTAGATCAATGAGGTCTGAATAGAGATGGGTCTTCATGGAAGATTAGAATTGGTTCTAATATTGAAGGATGAACAGAATCTGACTAGATAAGAGTTTTCCAGAAGAGGTAAGGAATAAAATTATAGTGATGTACCTTTCTTGCTCCTCTTAATAGTTAGATATATTAGACTTCTCAAACCTACTTTGAACGGACACTTTTTTGCAGTGCCATCATTGCCCTGTGACCAGTGTCCCATCCTTCATCAACATGGGCTCCTTTAGTTAGGTGTGCACTAGCCTCTCTCACTCCTGATCTTATTTGATTAGATCATGG
>NW_022111373.1:24912613-24919088 GCF_000313985.2 Echinops telfairi
AATATCTAAACAGTCTTATACATTGCACAAGCTACTATGATATGATGAGTAGGAATTAAAATTGAGATAGTATTCCTCTGTTCGGTGATCTTTTTATTAAGCCAGTAATTTATATATTTTTTGCATTGTGTGATATTTATGTGATTTTTCTTTTGCCTTAATATAGTGAATTTTAATGATTGGCTTTCAAGTATTGAGTCTATTTTCTATTTCTAGAATGAGCCTCACTTAGTCATGCTGTATATTGTTGAATTCTGTGTGTTAATATTTGGATAAGGGTTTTTGGAATCTGTATTAATGAGGCACTCTGTTCTCTAGTCTATTTTCTTTAAGTTTCTTTTTCCTAGTTTTAGTATGAATAATACTAGCTTCATAAAATGAAGTTGGAAATGTTCTCTGATCTTTTATTTTCTTTAACCAAATATATAGAAATTGTGTTAATTATCTTTAAACATTTGGTAGAATTCTCTGGTGAAATTATTGACAAAGAGAATTCTTAGGGGATTGAGTTGAGTTTAGAGAGCCCTGGTGGCAGAGTGGTTCCCACTGGGCTACTTAGTACAAGTTTAGCAATTTAAATCCACCACTACTCCATGAGAGAAAGACGAGGCTTTCTATTCCTATAAAGAGTTACAGTCTCAGAAACTCATAGAACCAGTTCCACCCTGTGCTGTAAGGTCACTATGAGTCGGCATCAACTAAATGGAATTGAAGTTTTCTGTTATTGTTTGAGAGTTTCGATTATAAACTCAATTCCCTTTATAGGTAAACAGCCCAGTGACATCTAGTCGATGCTCACTAGTAGTAATCCTATATAGGATTTCTGCCACTACTTATATGTCAGTTTATCATACTGTCGTAGGTTTTTAATTGCTCTGATGGTAGAAGCTATGTCACTGATATTTCAAATGCCAGCAGGATTGCCCAGATTGAACAGTTTTTAGAGGAGCTTCCAGACTAAGAAGAGACAATGTAGAAGAACTCGGCTGCCCACTTCAGATGAAGGAGAAACTTATGCATAACTTTGAAACATTGTCAGACACTGGAGGCTTAAAGAATGGAAGACTAAGTCAGGGAGCATGTCAGGGGATGGGCTCCTCTAATTGGAGGGTGCTCCACATGGGACTAAATAAGAGCTGCTTTATTGGAGTGGAGTCACACATGATGACATGAATGCTGTGGGAATGTAGCCTTTGGAATCTTTGATTGCTTAAAATGCGCCAAAAGTCTACTAATAATCAGAACTTAGAATGTGTGAAATATGAATCTAGGAAAATTGGAAGTCATCAAAAATAAACGAGAACACATGAAGATCACTAACCTTGGTATCAGTGAGCTGAAATGGACTTGTATTGGACATTTTAAATCAGAAAATCACATGATTTGCTACATCAGGATTAACACAATCATGAAGAATGGCATGGCATTCACTGTTCAAAAGTATATTGCAAAATCAATCAGGCACATTGCAATCTATGAAAAGATTATATCTATCTGCCTGCAAAGAAATCCAATCAAAAGAGTATTAAACTTTATACTCCAACCACAAAAGCTAATTATGAAGAACTTGAGGAGTTCTACAAATGTCTTCATTCTGAAATGTATCAAATTTACAATCAAGATGCATTGTTAGTAATTGGTGAATCAGAAATTGGAAAATCAGAAGACAGCTACTAGGCTACTGACTGGAAGAGATCTATATTTGTATCCATTCCAAAGCAAGGTGACACAACATAATTCAAATTGTAGAGCAATTTCATTGATAGCACATGCAAGTAAAATTTTGCTGAAGATTATCCAACAATTTTAACAGCAGTACATTGATAGGGAGCTTCCAGAGGTACAGACTATATTCCGATGAGATTGTGATATCATTGTTGACATCAAGTACATCTTGGCTGAAAAGAGAATACCAAATATTTACTTGTACTTTAATGATTATGTAAGGCATTTAACTGTGAGGATCATAACAAACTATAGACAGCCTGGAGAAGAAAGGGGATTTCAAAACATTTCATTGTACTCATTTGGAACTTGTGCATTGATCAAGAGGCAGTTGTGCAAATATAACAAGAGGATATGGTTTAAAATATAGAAAGGCGTATATCAGTGTTGTATACTCTCACTATACTTATTCAACCTATATGTTGAACAAATAATCCGAGAAGTTGGATTATATGAAGAAGAATGTGGCATCAGAATTGGAGAAGGCCTTTAACAATGCTTGATATGCAGATGACACAATCTTGCCGAAAGTAAGGAGGACCTGAAGCAGTTGCTGAAGAAGATCAAGGATTTTAGCCTTCAGTATGGATTAAACTAAATGTCAAGAAGACCAAAATCCTCCAATGAACCAATAGGTAACACCATGATGAATGGAGACAATATTAAACTTGTTTGGTAGTTACATAACTTCATGTCAACTTAATGATACATCAAAGTGTAGGGGTGGAGTTTAGCCTGTCAATCAGGTCACAGACTGGTGGTGACTCATAGGTGTGGCCTTCTTATGGGGAGGGCCCTGGGAATCCCCCTTCTCTCTCTGCTTTCACCTTCCTGTTTCACCTTTCTGTTAGTTGATCCTGGTAGCTTCTAGAGCCCTGGAGATGTTACCACTGCCATTGGATTCATACTACCCTGCACCACCAACCTGTGATATTATTGCATTCTGCATCATTGTTTGTGAATACATGTCTCTGAAAGAGACTTATGGACTTGGGTTGGACTGGGTTGGAATGTTTTCTTGATACATTGATAATCATTTCTCGATATAAAGTTCTTTCCTACACATATGTGAATATCACTGGATTTGATACTCTAGTCCACCTGGCCTAACACGACTTGTCAAGAATATTATCAATCAATACTCATGGAAGCAGCATTCAATGTATGAAAAGATGAGTTGTTTTAAGTAAATCTGCTGCAGAAGACCTTTTTAGAATATTGAAAAAGAAAGATATTACTTTGAGGAATAAGGCGTGCCTGACCCAAGTCATGGTATTTTCAATCGCCTCATATGCATGTGAACATTTCAAATACATACAAGCAGAATCCTGGGGAATATCCCTGGGAATGGTTACTAAAAGTTTGGGATACTGGTGCAAGGAATGTCACATAAGACCAGTCTGAATTTCTTGATATGGGGCCACTAAGCACAGATTCATCCTTCAATGTCTCAGCAAGAGAGGATAAGAGAGGATCCAATTGCTTAATTTGTTGGTTCACTGAAGCATGGGCTGCTTGATGGCCTATATTAGAGCAACTTGAGGTACCTGACCTACCTTGGTACACTGTAGAGGAAGGCATCCAAAACCTTAGAGAAATTGGTATGTTGGAATGGATCTATCAAGATATTCCCATAGACCCAAAAAGGGAGTGTTCTGAGGACATAACCATAAGGAACAAGTTTGTGAAGTGGGCCGCAGCATCTCTTAAGACTCCTGTAATTGCTATTTTATGTGCACCAGGACTAACAGTTGGAATTGTCCTAAGCAAACTCAGACATGTGCTTACAATGGGGCGATAGGGCTCTGTGATGGTAGAGGGCAGATTTCAGCACTGAATCAACAGAAACAGGGTGGGTGTGGTGATAATAGACAAGAGGGTTTCCATCGTCATCACAGCAACCTGTCTCATGTGGAATTATGGCATTGGCTACTTAGCCACGGTGTCCCTAGGAGTGAAATACATGGGAAACCTCCTAAATAATTATGTGATCTATATAGGTAGAAGAATGCTAGATCAGGTGAACAGCAGAATAGACAGTAATGATCACTCAATCAATTCCCGTACCTCAGCCAGTTTACAGACCCCCTTGAATGAAGGGAAGGCCAGGCCCCTTTGAAGAAGGACCCTGCTACATCACTGAAGGTTTATACTGTTAGTTTTTCTTCTAGCCTTTCCCAAAGGAACCTGCGGCCTTTCACAAGAATGACTGTTCATTGGGGAAAGGGAAATAATAAAACTTTTGGGGTATTATTGGGCACTGGCTCTGAACTGACACTAATTCCAGGTGACCCCAAATGTTTTGAGGGCCCACCAGTCAGAGTTGGGACATATGGAGGTCAAGTTATCAATGGAGTGTTAGCTCAGGTATGCCTCACCATGAGTCCAGTGGTCCCCCAAACCCATCCTGTCCTTATTTCCCCAATTCCAGAATACATCATTGGAATAGACATACTTAGTAATTGTCAGAACCCCCATATTGGATCACTGAAATGTGGAATAAGGGCTATCATGGTAGGAAAGGCCAAGTGGACATCATTAGAACTGCCACTGCCTAGGAAAATAGTAAACCAAAAGCAGTACCGCATTCCTGGAGGGATTGCAGAGATCAGTGCCACCATCAAAGACTTGAAAGATGCAGGGGTGGTGATTCCTACCACATCCCCATTTAACTCACCTATTTGGCCTGTAAAGAAAACAGAAGGATCCTGGATTTGCCTTCCTTGCACGCAATGCTTCTGTCAAAACTACCATTCATGGCCTTATAGAATGCCTCATCTACCGGCATGGCATCCCACTTAGCACTGCTTCAGATCAAAGAAATGCAGTGCGGCAATGGGCCCATGTCCATGGAATCCACCGGTCATATTATGTTCCTCATCATCCCGAAGCTGCTGGCTTGATAGAATGATGGAATGAGCTCCTAAAGAGACAATTTCGGCACCAGCTAGGTGGCAACAACTTGCGGGGCTGGAGAACTATTCTCCAAGGGGCTGTATGTACTCTAAACCAGAGGCCAATATATGGCGCTGTGTCTCCAACAGCCAGAATTCATGGCTCCAGGAACCAAGGGGTGGAAACTGCAGTGGCACCACTCACTATTACTCCTAGGGATCCACTTGCAGCATTTTTGCTTCCTGTCTCAGCAACCCTATGCGCTTTAGGCCTGGAGGTCCTGGTCCCGAAGGAAGGAACTCTCCCACCTGGAAACACAGCATGGATTCCACTGAACCGGCAGCTGAGAATGCCCCCTGGCCACTTTGAGCTTATAATGTCTTTGGATCAACAGGTCAGGAAGGGTGTCACTGTACTGAGTGGTGTGATTGATCCTGATAAGCAAGGAGAAATTGGACTGGCACTACATAATGGCGGTAAAGAAGAATATGTCTGGAATCCAGGTGATCCCATAGGCCGACTCTTAATGCTATCATGCCCTGTGATTAAAGTAAATGTAAATTACAGCACCCCAAACCTGACAGGACATATAATGACCCAGACCTCAGGAATGAAGGTCTGGGTCACCCCACCAGGCAAAGAACCACAGATATCTGAGGTGCTTACTGAAGGCAAAGGTAATATAGAGTGCTGGCCCCGAAGGAGTTAACAGAGGCTGAGGGCAGTGGACTGTTTTCATGGACACTCGATATCCCTCATAAATGAGGGAGGCTCTGGGCATCTCAGCTGCAAGAGACTTGGATGCAGTTCTTGGATCAGGACCTGTCTGAGGGCGCTGTGTTCCTTCCCAAGGACAAAAACCTTAAGTTTCCTGATAAGACAGTACTAAGTACTAACCTAGTACTTAGTCTGCTCCCTCGTTCCTTGTTTACTTTGAGGAAGTGCATATGTGCTTCCCAACCCATACCCTAGCTAGCAGAGAAAGTAAAGACCATGCAGGGTGGCCATCGGCGGCACACCCAGTCAGAGGGTGTCAGTCCTTCACTGGCGTCAAACCACATTTCCTGTGTCCCTGTCTTTAATTCTGCTCTGCTCTGACATTGCACGCTACAACAGAATGGGAAGTAGAAGAAGGTAGTTCTACCTATCAGTTACGACAACATGATCAATTGCAAAAGCAGGATTTGTGATTGTCAAGTTATTTTCTTTATATGTGCTTATTGAATATCTTTCATTTGTTCATGTATGATGTACCAGATACAGTTATTCAGTGTGCTTTCATTCATATGTATGATAGATGTTTTATGTTAAGAATAAGTATGATTTCATTTATTTCTGGAAATTATATATGGCTAAAGAATTGTGTACAGGTGCCAAGTTGGCAAGGGGTGGATTTTGATAAGTTTATTGTGCCAACCTATCCAATAAACACATGTGGAAATTTTACTGCTGCAGTTTAATTGAAGGGCAAAGAAATAAATGGCTCAGCAAGCCTTGCCTTTCTGTCTCCTGCTCTTTGATGATTGAGCCAGTGTGCAGCTGCCTTAACTGGTTCTCTGCCTCAACTTGCAAACTACACTGACTGTGGGACACTCAACCCGTGGACCGTGTCGCTGTAGTTTGAGGTTCCTTTGAGACCTGCTTCACCACACTGCTGTTGTACATATCACTTGAGCTGAGGACTGTTGGACCCTGTCATCTGGATGACTGCCGGTGACTCACCCTGCTGTTCACTGCCTGTGGCCAGACTGCCTGTATTGCTCTACAAAAGACTCAGCTCTCTATTTTCTTGACTTGCACCCAGTAGCCCTCATGAGTTGAAGGACTGCCAGTATATTAACTGTCTCACGAAAGC
>NW_022111373.1:24920000-24933518 GCF_000313985.2 Echinops telfairi
TCAAATGCCCAGAATCATCCTTCTCCAGTAAACCTCCGCCCAAATGAACTCAGCTCCACTTCTGTGGGTCAGCAAGTCCAACTTCCCCAATTAAGTGGAGACATCAAGAAGTATGAGGCACCCCACTCAGTAAGGCAGTATCCTCCACAATCACTAATCTAACATGGCTCTTTGGGTGGGGAAGTCCACCTCTGTTCCATTCTCTGGTTTCTGGTCAGCTGCTGCTCCCTGATGGTGCACCTGCCAGCTGGATGTAGGAGATTCACTGTGCAGGGGTTTCTGACCCAGATGATGTGCTCCACTCCTGGCTCTTGCTGGTATTGAGATCTCTAGTCCTGCTTCTCAGAGCTCATTTTTATGCACAGAAGGATGGCACTCCAGGGAATCCTGTTACCAATTACAAGTCATCGGATTAGTATCTCCCTCAACCTTCTTACCAGCTCCATGTAGGGAAAAGTCATTTGGTGGGAATTAGAAGCTTAGTCCACCGGAGCCATTTTGAATAATTCACTGTCCCTGCAGATACTGTAGCACTTTTAGTAGGTGTACACATATTTAAAATTGCTATGCCTCTTCGCCTTTGGAATAGAAATTATGTTAATTATCTCATGATAGAATCTTTAGACCAATGATTTATTACCCAGCACCTTTTTTCAACCACATAAACAGCATCTACACAAATGGTCCTCACTTACTTGATGGTATATATAAGAATCAAACTGGCATTTGTTTTTCTTTTTTACTTTTGAGAAATGAGATGTTGGAGAAGGTAACAGAAAATAGTCTAAATCAGAACAACCATGGAACAAACCATCAATTTCTCATAGAGAAGCTCAAGTAGGAACAAAGAAAGTTAGAACTTGTTCAATAAGAACCAAAATATGGCCTTGAATATATCTCACACAAATTTAGAGAACATTTTAGGAATAGATTGGACTTATTGAACACTAATAATTCAAGAATAGTTGTGGAAGACATCAAGAACATCATACATAAAGAAAACAGGTCACTGTAGAGACAGGAGAGAAACATAGACCAAAATGGATGTCAGAAGAGACTCTAAAACTTTCTCCAGAGAGTAGGGCAGAATAATTGATAGAAATAATGATTAAGTAAAATAACTGAACTAAAAAAATATAAAAATTCAGTTTGAGATGATGTAAACTATTATAACAAAGAGTAGAAGGACCTGGGATTAAAGACAACAAAAGGGAAGATTATGCTCCGCATATTCTCATGCTGAAAGAACTGAAAAATCTCATCTTGAGTTACAATATTGAAGGATACTGTGAACAAAATATAGAATGATACAGGAGTGCCAAAAGAAGATGGGAGGAGAACACAAATCATTGTACAAAGAAGACTTGCTAGGCAGTCAATCATTTTAGGAGGTAGAATATGGTCAAGAACTAATGGTATTTAAGAAAGAAGTCCTAGTTAAATTGAAAGTGTTGTCTAAAAACGGGCATCCATGGGAATACCTGTTAAGATATTTCAAGAAATGGATGCAAGGCTGGAAGCTGAAGACGGGAAGAGATCCATATTTGGTAACATTGAAAAGGAAAGTGACCAGACAAAATACTGAAATTATAGAATAATATCATTTAATGTGACACAAAAATAAAATTTCACTTAAGACATTATGTATGTTTATCTATCTATCTATCTATCTATCTATCTATCTATCTATCTATCTCTCTATCTATCTATGCATCTGTCTATCTATCATCTATCTATCTATCTATCTATCTATCTATCTATCATCTATCATTTATCTATTTTGCCTCCTTTTGGCAATGCAGGCAGAGTCTGCCCTCAGGCAGCAAACACCATGGTGGATCAGCAACAGTCAGTGACCCCAGGGGCTTAGCCAAGCAAGCCCAGATGGGATATTGAACTCAAGCCATGCCAGGTGACAAGATCCACCAGCCTCAAGGACAAGGGTTGTATGCAACAGCAGAGTTTCAAAACAGATCACAAAGAAGCCTCAAGCTCTAGCATGGTTGGCTAGGCCCACAGTTAGTGTAGCACACAGGTGAGGCGGAGAACTAGCTAAAGCAGCAGCATGATGTTCTGATCACGAGACCAAGAGAAATGGAGAGGAGCCTTGCAGAACTATTTATTTATTTGACCTCCAATTAAATTGTGACTTGATTAATCCCACATGTTTCTAAGAGCCAGGTTGGCACAATAAGCCTATCACACCAAGATAGGCATATTCTGGAGAGAACTTGTCTAATACCATCCACCAATTTTAGGCACATGTTTAAACACATTTTGTTTCTCAAAAAACTTATGCATGTATGAACTGGAACCCCAGTAGCAATAACTTTCATATCCCCCTGTATTAGTCAAAGTTTTTAGTTTTTTGCATTTACTTAATGGTAGGAATAGGGAACATTATATGTCTTTCATCTTTTCTCTTTGATATACATATATTTATGGATTTTTTGGCCATTTTTTAATCTCTGAGGTTTAAGCCTTGTTAATTACCAACAGAATTTGTGCTGCAGTGAATATGAAAAACACCATTAATGTAAATGCTATTGGTAAGGTATTTCTGAGAATAAATGCATTTTATTATTTTCCAAATAAGTAGTACAGATCATTGTTCCATGAACTCCTAATATTAGTTTGTGAGACTTAGATAGCATGTGAGGATGTGTACAAACCTAGAATTTATTATGAGTCTGATATAAAATTAGGTATATGGCCCTAGTAACTCAGAAAAATATCCACAACCTGAATTTAATAATTTTAAGCATTGACTCAATTAGAATGACAGTCTTATTAGTTACACCTTGTTGATGTGTAACTATGATTTGGATCATGATTGGTTCTCTTTCTTTTCATGTCTCTAAATTAGATTTGAGGAGGTGAGTAGTTGTTCTAACAGGTACTGTTTCATGAGCCATCTTTCAATATTGTTCATCTCATGTGTTCATGAAAAGTAAAGCTATTTTCCAGTTATTTCTGTATTTTATCTTACCTTTCTTCTACCTGAATGCTAGACTTCATCTCAAGTTAAGCAAAAATAATATGCATATTTTATTTGTTTTAGAATCAGGCTGAAAGGCACTCTTAAAACTTATTCATATTTACTTCCCTGGGCTATATTCCCAAAGAAAGTCTTTTTGAATTTACATAAGACCATAATGTTTGTTTTGAAAGATCTCAACTCTTCCTAGAATTGCTAGGAACACATTCCTGAATTTCCCCAAGAGGCACTAACTTTAGGCAAAGCCTCTAAACCAAGAGGCTCAAATCTTTCCTGTTAGCTCATTTTCTCTGGAGGAAGCCTACTAATTTATTTCCCATCTGGAAGACTTCGCTGAGATCGAGTTCATAGCCCCGCGTCCTCATGGCATATATCAGTGTTCTGGCAGATAACCTGCCTGTGGATAGATTTCATCAAAACTAATGGAAGGATGAATGTGCTTATCTCTGAATTTAGAGCTGCTCCTAACCAAATATTGCTTTGTCATTTAGACACAAATCAGCAGGGGAAACTGCACCATGGACAGATTGAGAGTAAATAGGTTGTAAAATTATTAATTAGTTATTCTATGATTAAAATAAAATATCAGGGAAAAAACACCATAGTTATACAAGAATAAGCAACATCTCCAGATTGCAATTTGATTTTTGTAATACTGGCTACCTCGCCAGCATAATGGGATTGATGGCTTTATTAGTTGAATAAAAGTTTGATACAAAAACAGTGGGGGTATTTCCTGGGTTTCCTTCAAGGTGCACAGTGTCCCAAAACATGGACGTCATAATGTATTAGCCATAATAAAATGTAGTAGAAAACTGAAGAACAGAAAATTAGTAGAAAACATGAGCTACCTCAAGACCAGGTCATTTCAATCAAGATTAAAGCCTTAGTGTCAGTTTGGATGTGCTGCAAGCCCCTCTCTGAGAACCACTTCAAAAGGGGCAACTACACTTTGCACCAATTCACATGCTCAAGCTAGACTGTGAGCAGAGATGAAATACTTAGGTTTTGAGTTAGAGTAACTTTTTTTGAGTTAAAGTAACTTTAGTAGGATATTTTTGTAGACTCACTAGCAAATTGAGTGGATGATATAAGATAATTTCAAGATTCTGCCTCCAACATCAACCAAAAGACTTTCATCTCTTCAGTTTAGCAGGTATGCCAGTAGTACGAAGCAGCATGGATTTTCTTCCAATAGTAAAGTTTTGTTTCTCCAACGGAATGAACATGATAATATGCAATGCTGCCTCTGGAATTCAGACATGTCTACTCGGTTGCACTGTTGCAGCTCCTCTGGTGGCATGCGGAGGATGTTCTTTGCGGGTGTCTTTGCAGACTGTCAGGGGCCTCCTCCGCCAGAGCAGACTATTGAGCTCTCTTTTGAGAGCTCTGTTGGTTAAAAAATATACACAGATAGGCTTTATATAGCAGATTTTATGTTTTCCTTTGAAAGAAAACGTTTGGGGGGATAGTGGTTTTGGGGTTGCGAGACCATCAGCTGCTCTGCAGGAAGAAGAAGGAGCTTCTACTGCAAAAAGCAGTTACCGTGACTGGAACTCACGGGCCATTCTGTTCGGTCCTTTAGGGTCAGCGTCGACTAGATGGCAGTGAATGTTCTTTTCTTTTTTTAAGAAGAAACAAAGCAAGATGACCACTTATTCGCAAGGCCTGGTTTTAGGCATTTGATATGGATTAAGTACTTTAACACTCACATCACTAAGATGATATTGATTTCCTGCATTTTCTTTTGAGAAAAAATGTGATTCAAAGAATTAAAGGGCTTGAGAAAGTCAGATATCTCATAGAAAATAAAGGTTCTGCTGTCATGGAGTTACATTGTAGTTGGGAGAGGCCAATGACTAAAAGAGGTAGAAACACTTATAAGCAAGCATTCAGACACTGAAAAGTTGATCTGGAAAATGGAAACAGGATAATGTATGAAAAGGACTTTGGAAATAAAGCAAAGCAATGTGATAGTTACTTGGAAGGGGTGCAAATCCGAATTTCAGGAAAAGTTCTGTTCAGAAGGAGTACAGAGCCTGAGACTCTGATGGTAACAATGAGTCAGCACAGAGAAGGGCAGGCTGCTATGTCTTTCAGTGAGGACGATGGGCAAAAAAAAGCTTTCAAAAAATTAACCCACCTGCTGATCTGGAGAGAGTAAAATGAAGGCAGATGACTGAAGGTAAAGCACTGGTAAGAGATGAGTGAGGAGAGATGGGGTGGAATAAAGATCTGACTTGATAAGAGGTTTAAATTTTATTTATAAAATAATGTTGCTCTGAATGATATTTTTCATAAGCCTTCTATTATTCTCACAACTTTGTAACTATTGACTTCATCTTTATAATTACCCTAGAAAGTAGCAGTTGTATTAATTTTATTTAACCAGTTAGAAAATGGAAGTGCACTGAGGAAAGTAACTACTCATTGGAATGGAATTGGAAAGGATTTGAAAAATTAACTCAGGGTAGTAACATATTTGATTTTTACTTAAACATATCACAGTGATGGCTGTGTGAAAAATGGGATATGAGAGAAACTAACTAGAGATTCAAGGCAAGTCGGTCTTAACCTCTACTAGTACATTATGGACAAAAAGGGAATTGAACAGATGATGTGGGTTATATTTGTAAGTGTTGTTGAAATAGCAAGAAGGTGGAGTTAGGAAGAATCAAGGTAGTGGTATAGTGATTTACTTGATAGAGCTTTTCTAGCCATAGACTTTGTAATCCTACCAAATGAATGAAGGGGTGCACAAAATCTAGGTGTGGACAAGGGAAAGTGGGGGAGGGTGTGGACAAGGGAAATGGGGGGAGATGCTGATAGAATCCTATGTTTTAGTTGTGACTGAACTTGAAGCTCTGTCATATCGGTTGGTCCATTTTGCCATCTCTTGGCAAAATGAGGCATGTCACAAGTAGGAAGGCAGGAATCTGATTATCATCAAGAGTCACAAGTAGAGTATGTTCTTTGGACCCTGTGATACCTTTACTTGGAACCTCCTCAATCCAGAAACAGAAAGCTTTGGTACTGGAGAAGCTGCACAGAAGTGTCAGCATCAGACCCAAGAAGCAAGAATGTGAAGGGTGGGCTCTTTGACCCAAGAGTAGGTAAAGCTAAGTGTCTTTGAGCAGGAGGCTTGCTTACTTTGTTGAATGGCTCTCAGCACTTCACTGGTGAGCTGGGTTTGCTCCTTTGGAATGAGGTTACGCATAGTGATGTGCCTTTGGGGCATTTATCAACTATGTTAAAAGAGTTCTGTAGCATTGCTAAGGCAGAGCAGAGGCCTAAGGACAGCATAGCTAAGATGTCAAGGACAAGATAAAAACCCAATATGCAACCACTATGCCATCGGGGCTCCTATAACTAATAAACCTCTAATAAACCCCTTGTTGGTTAGTGATTATGCATTGGGATGTTAACCACAAGGTTGGTAGTCAAAACCACTAGTGGCTCACAGGGAAAATATGAACCGTTGTACTCCTGTCAAGAGGTTCATTCGCAGAAACCCACAGGAGCAGTTCTACTTTGTCTTAGAGGGTTGTTATGAACTGGCACTGACTCAATGGCAATGAGTAAGATTTCTCTAACAAGTTCCCTAATCTTGAATGGGGTCTGTGCATTCTGTGAGGTCATTGCAATGAATTATCAAATCTCATGGAAAAGAAGGCTGTTGTGGGAGAGATGGCTTGTGTCAAAATGGGTAAAGACGTTTGGAGTTTATAGCCATATTTCCCTGAGTTCCACAGCAATCAGTCTTTGGCTCAGGCTGATAAGTTTGTTTCTCTTCCTCTCCACTGGCTCTGCATTCTCATTTTTACAAATACTGCACAACTAAATAGTAAAGGGGTCATGCTAGAGAGTAAACAGTAAACAATAAGAAAGACAGGGAATACCCTAATCTGCATAATGAGTTCTCATTTGGCTATTATGAAGATGTTGCTACCCAAGGGGAGATAACAAATATAAAAAAGGATATATGACATTTGAAACAGTGACTGAATTGCACCATGTTTGGGGGTATATAATCCAAAAGTTTTGGTTTAAGTGTTTTTATAAATACATCTAGGAGTTAAGTTTATTTTTGAATTAGAAGACTGAATAAGGAGTTTCCATTCCTTTTAAAACTCTTTCATGGTGCTCAAGTGCTAGTTTTTTTTCCCCTCAGAAAATAGTTTTGGTTCCTAAGAAAGGGTCATTCTCAATGTCAGGACAGCTGTCCATTCTTAAGTTTTGTTCTTTTGGATTTATTCTGATGTAGGATCTCACACATATTTTCAATATCAATATTTCATTACCGCTGACATCAGTCAGTATACCTCCACAGAAGCTCAAAGGGATGTATTATTTTTAAAACCTGTTCAACTTAGTTTTTCCTGGGAGCAGGAAAGGTATAAGGTAAGTAAGAAAGAACATCTTAAAGATGACAGCTGCCCAAACATAAGTGGTATTTTCAATAAAGTTCAATCCAAGTATGTTTTCAAAAGGCATTTAATCAGTATTCCATGTCATAAATAGTTGAATGATTATTTTCATTAGGTCCTACTTTCTAGGTTTTTATTTATGCATGATGTCTCTCTTCTTAATCTGAATTTGTTTTTCAAACTATTGGCATCATTCCACCATAGTATAGGTGGAATATGTTGAACTTGGTTTTGATTATATATTCCTTTATATTGAAAGCAGAAATGACAGAACTATCTCAATCATCACCAAAAGTAGAGTGTATTTTGATATGAGATAGCAAGAAAATACCAACAAGTGAACTCTATCACATCTCTTCAGCTGTTTGCTTTCAATAATACTTTGAAGGCCTAGAGATTTTATTTTTCATAAGTTCTGAGTCATATATTAAAAAATGTTGTAATATTTCTGAAAACAGTATGTCTCATAGTTATAACTGACAGTATGTGTTCTTTTTTAAAAGGCACATAAAATAGTGGCATATCTTTATCATTGAAGACAATTTATATTCCTGAAAAACAAAGCTAGTATCCAATATTTTCTATAATGTTAACATGTGAAAAGAGAAAAGGATGTTCTAGCTTACCATTGGAATTAAAGATATAAAATAAAGATTATTGGTTGTGCTTATAATTTTTTACAGAAAACATATGACCTTTTAGTAGGGGCCTTCAAACTATATTTTCACACTGGCATATGAATTATTTTCTTAATACTTACTTTAATAATTGATTGTAAAATTTAATAATGATGACAATACATAATCTTGATAAATAATTTTAAAATTAAACTGCTTAATGCTCTTATATTTGAACTCTAAGATATAAATATTGAGGATTGGATTTGTTGTGAAATTTTACATCATTCTACTTTACTTACATACTTTGTCTTGAATAATTTGAAACTTGAAAATAAAAGATATGAGGACTTCTAGCTTTCAAAATCTGTAGATGAAGGTTGAATTCTGTTTATTAGACTGTCAAGAACTGCTGAACTTATTTAGGAGATTGAGACATACAATTATGAGGAGTTTCTCTTATGATAATTTGTTGTTCACTACTTTTTTTTCTTTTTCAAATTATAGACTCCATAACCCATTCCCTTTATATCCCCATGAGTTTCTGTGTTCTATATGTTTAAATTTTTCCTTGATAGAGGCAACTCGATGAACATAAGTACCTGACTTGGGTGGGAGATTTGTCAATATTGGATTCATGAGGATGCTCTTTGCCCCGGTCATGCTTCTGTCCTGACACCTTGGTGTACAGCGCATCAATCTGTCTATAAAAGGACAACCCTATCTCTAAAGTGATAGGGCCTATTTGGAATAGTACACTCACTTAGCCACCTTGCCCATGAAATACTCCAGAGAGCAAAAGGTGAAAGGTAGGAATATAAATTTGCTAACATCCACAGAAGTGCTTAGTTTGATAACCAGTACTAAATTTTTATCTTAACTTCTAAGAAAATAGAAATATTTCCAGGAGAAAACGTTTTTGTCTTATTTCATAAACAAACAGCAACCTGGCAATTTATTTGCAACAATACATCTGTCACCACTTAACAAGAGGAAAACTTTCCAGGGTCCATCAGGTCTATGCGGCATTTTTCTCAAATTGAGTCATATGGCACGTTGATGGATTCTGCATATATTGTTTTTATTTTGGAGATGACTTCCTTTATTTCTTGTTCCTTCTTAGAAGAAGTTGCTTTTCTATCTCTCTCATGAGATAACAGTGTATATCAAAAGCAGAGAAAAACAGATCATTTGACATAATGGATCAGTCTTGATGAAAGCAGAAGAGAAAATTAACAGGAGAAAGATTTATTACTCTAGTAGCAGTTTTACTCTGAGGTTAGACCTGGAATGACTATTTTTTTCCTTTATCTTTTTCAATAAGTGAGACCTAAATGACACACCTTGACCACTTCTGCCACCATCACCCAAAGGCAGTTACTGAGGGTTAAAGTAGCCATTTCCCTCCTCCATATGAACCAGTGACAATAATAAATTAATAAAAAAATAGTCAAAGAATCTTTGTTAACAAACTGTTTGCTTTATAAATGGAGCTTCAGCATGTCCCCTTGCCTCTATTCTTCACCCTACCATCATTTCACAGATTGCTGCTCTTCAATTCCACCTGTAGAGAAATTCTGAAAGGCTCAACTCTTATCATCTCAATCAGGTGAAAAAACAGTCTTTTCATTAAAAATAGTTTTAATGATATATACTTCATGTATTATACAATTTAATAGTTCAATTATATTAAGAAGAGCGATGTAATCATC
This sequence comes from Echinops telfairi, assembly GCF_000313985.2. NCBI lineage: Eukaryota > Metazoa > Chordata > Mammalia > Afrosoricida > Tenrecidae > Echinops > Echinops telfairi. Next base: position 24,929,755 of record NW_022111373.1, read on the forward strand.
AGCATAATGCATTTCAGAACATTTTCTTCTCATATTCATTGTTGTGGAAGAAGTACAGACAAAATGCACCTTAAAAGCCAGGATAGTGAGAATTCATTTGACATACTTTGGACATGTTGTCAAGAGAGACTATTGTTGTTGCCGGGTGCCATCGAGCTAGGTCTGATTCAAAAAGACCCTCAGCACAACAGAAAGAAACAGACCCTGATTCAGCACCATCCTTACAATGATTAAGTTTTAGATCATTTTTGCAGCCCCCGTGTCAACTCATCTCACAGAAGGCCTTCCGCTTTATTCTGCCCCTCCACTTTCCTAAGTACGCTGCCCTTGTCCAGGGACTCTTCTCTCTTGATAACGTGCCCAAGAATGTCAGAGAAACCTCACTACATTTGACGCTAAAGGACATTCTAGCTGCACTTCTTATAAGACAGAGCTCTGTAGTATTTCTGTTGTTGTTGTTGTTGTGGAAGTTGGTGCCGTTTTCAATAACCTTTGCTAGCATCAGAGTTCAAATGCATTGAGTTTTCTTTGGGCTACTTTATTCAAGGACCAACAGTATATGAGGCAAATGAAAACATGGCTCGGGTCAGGAGAACTTTAGATCTCAAAATATCATCATTGCTTTTCAAAACTTTAAAGAGTTCTTGTGTAGTACATTTAACTAGCAATACATCCTTTGATCTCTTCGCTGCTGCTTCCATTAACATTGACCATGGTTCCAAGCAAGACCAAATCCCTAAAAACATCAATTTTTTTCTCCATTAATCGTGATGTTTCCCATTGGTCCAGTTGTGAGGATTTTGGTATTCTTTACATTGAGTTGTAATCTATACTGAAGGCTGGAGCCCTTGATCTTTATCTACAAGTGCTTCAAGTATTCTTCACTTTCAGTAAGCAAGGTTGGGTTAGCTGTGTATCCCAGAGGTTACTAATGAGCCTTCCTCAAATGTTGATAACACATTATTTTACCCAAATCCAGCTTTTTTTTTATTATTTGCTCAGAATACAGATTGAATAAGTATGGTTAGAGGTTGCAATTCTGACCCACACCTTTCCTGGTTTAAAATCATATTGTATGTCCTTGTTCTGTTCGCACAGCTGCATCTTAATCTATGTACAGATTCCAAAGGAGCAAAATGTTGTATTCTTGGATTCCCATTTGTGATAGTTACATAATCTGTTGCCAATTTGAGACTATTAAGAGTGAAGGGATAGAGCTTGATGACCTCATTTGGAGGTGCTATGGAGATAAATAGCTCACTGGAGGTGGGGCACACTCTGTATTTTCTGTTTTGTATTCCTGATGACAAGACACATGGAGCTACCATAGAGCCCTAGAGTTGGAGGAACACGTGGAGACCCATGCCAGCACTAAGATGCTTCCACTACCACTGGATCCATAAGACTTTCCACCACTGGCCTGTGCTCTTCCTGAATTTTCTGTGTGAGTCTGAAGAATAATTTGTAGACTTGTAATGGACAAATGGACTAATATTGGATTTATGAACTTAACCTGTACTTGACTGTGATGTTATATAAAGCTCTTATACACATATGAGTGTCAATGAATTTGTTTCTCTAGTCAACCTAGACTAACACATTATGGTACCAAGAGTGCAGTACTAGAGAAACAAATCATAGAGATAGAGAGTGGATGCTTGTTTGATTTCTGCCTCATGGTAATTTTTCTGCTTTGGTTAGCAAGAAGTCAGATATAGCCATGCCATTTAATGTGTTGCTTTCTGGAAAGAATATGGGAAGTTAAACTATTGATTATTTTGTTTGGTTGTTGTTTTCATTATCCCTGTTTGAAATAGAGAAAATGAATGAGGTTAATATATATTTTGAGCTCAGGGATAGAAATTTCCTCTTCAATTTCTTAGAGACCATGCTACTTAGTGAAAATGGCAGACAGAAGGGAAACATGACTGACAGAAATCCTGGCTCTGACTTGATGCAGTCAGAGGCCTAATCCCATATTTTGTATCAATAAGATAGCTTAGATAAAGATTAAATTAAGATAGATAAGTATTCAACTCGTTTGTTTCGAGAATTTAGTTTAGAATCTGATTAGACTTTATACTGATTTATTCTGCTTATTATTGTTAATATAATGATTGATAGAAATGATTATTGGGAGGTATGAAAATAGAGAGCTTTTAAGCCCATTTGCCTTGAGTCATTAAAATTGGAACTTTAAATGGGTTTAGGACACCCCTGCAAGGAAGGCTCTGAACGAATAAACCCCACTCAGTGTCTTGAGTGCTTAGGATATTCGAGGGTGAAAAGACTTCCCTAAGGGTTTGTTGAAAGATTAAGGAAAAATGAACTCTTTGGATTTTTTTATTTTGAACTGGTGCTTTGCACTTGAGGCTGGAAAAAATCTGGAACCATAACGAAAACTCCTCTCTAGCACTAAATGTAAAAGGAAGCCTGTAAGCAGGCTGAAATGCTTGCTAGGTGGCCACCTGGATCCACTTGTTAGTGGAAGTGGGAGAAATGCAACAATAAAGAGACGGGTTGAATCGCACCACTGACACCCATGGACCTGGTTAACAAGAACTAGAAAATATGAGAGCAGGTTGACTGGTCTTAAGTTCATGACCTAGTTCAAGGGAGCTAGAGTTTTGCAGAATTTGTGATGGGGCCCATGGTCTAAAGGCAAGGCAGCCAATGGGCACCCTGGGAAGACTAAGTGAGACAGCCCACGTGGACTTGACCAGAACCCAACCAGATGAAGAGCAGATATTTGAGTCTGTGAACTGCACACGTTGCTGCTGACTTTATGGATGACATGCCCTGATTTGACTTTGCTTATGAATGTGGACTTCACAACGTTCCAATGGGGATGAAGATTCTTCACATCAAAGAACATGATTGTCTCCTCAGAGCACTGGGTTGATGTAAGTGGGCAGTATAGAAACTGGATACCCAAAATAGGACAAATAAAGGCATGAAGTGGCTGACTTACAAACTTTCATAGCTTGGGAAATATATTCCTACGAATATGTTCTTAGGATTATGGTGTAGGTGTTAACATAAATATAGCATATTTTTGTTTTGTTCACTTATAGAACGTTATGTTTAAATGAGGGTGGCAAATGTTTTAATTGTATGCATTTTAGTTTTATCCTTTAGGTATAGATACAATTTTATTATTGTTTGAAAATTATGTATGATTAAAGAGTTGTGTGAAAGTGTCAATAACTTGGGGTGGTCTGTGATAGTTACATAATCTGGTGCCAATTTGAGTCATTAAGAATGAAGGGGTCGAGTTTAGCCTGTCAATCAGGTCACTGCTTGATGACCTCATTTGAAGGCATTATGGAGATACGTAGCTTGCTGGAGGCAGGACACACATACTCTCCACTTCATATTCCTGATGATAAGACACTTGGAGCTCCACTAGAGCCCTGGAGTTGGAGGAGCCATGTGGAGACCCACACCCGTGCTAAGATGGTTCCACTGCCACTGGATGCACAAGATTTTCTACCCACTGGCCTGTGATCTTCCTGAATTCAGCATCATTGTATGTGCTGCATGAGTCTGAGGAAGAACTTATAGACTGGTAATGGATATATGGGCAATGGATATATGGGCAAATATTGAATTTATGGGCTTAACCTGAACTGGGCTTGGATGTTTTCTTTTTTTTGGCTTGGATGTTTTCATAAAATAAAATTACTCTTTATCAAAAGCTTTCTTTTTTCCTTTTTAAATCATTTTATTGGTGGTTTGTACAACTCTTATCATACATCAATCTA
>NW_022111373.1:24933723-24935030 GCF_000313985.2 Echinops telfairi
GAGGTTATATGTAGATCCTTGTAATCAATGCCCCCTTTCTACCCCACCCTCCCTTCACCCTCCTGGTATCACCACTCTCACCACTGGTCCTGAAAGGAACACCTGTCCTGGGTCCCTGTGTTTCCAGTTCCTATCCATACCAGTGTACATCCTTTGGTCTAGCCAGATTTGTAAGGTAGAATTAGGATCATGATAGTGGGGCAGGAAGGAATTTTTTTAATAGAGGAAAGTTGTATGTTTCATCGTTGCTACACTGCACCCTGATTGGCTCATATCCTCCCCGGAACCTTTCTGTAAGGGGATGTCCAGTTGCCTACAGATGGACTCTGGGTCCCTAACCTGCACACCCCGCATTTACAATGATATGATTTTTTTGTTCCTTGATGCCTGATACCTGATCCCTTTGACACCTTGTGATCGCATAGGCTGGTGTTCTTCTTCCATGTGGACATTGTTGCTTCTGAGCTAGATGGCTGCTTGTTTACCTTCAAGTCTTTAAGACCCCAGATGCCATACCTTTGATAGTTGGGCAACATCAGCTTTCTTCACCACATTTGCTTATGCACCCATTTGTCTTCAGTCATCATATTGCGAAGGTGAGCACACAATGACATGCTTTTTTGGTTTTTGATGCCTGATACCGGATCCCTTGGACACCTCACAGTCACACAGGCTGGTGTGCTTCTTCCATGTGGGATTTGTTACTTCTGATAAAACTCTTTCTTATACACATATGAGTGTCTATGAATTTGTTTCTCTAGTCAACCCAGACTAAGACACCATTCTTCTCAAGTGTCTCTATAGCTTTTTATATTCAGACAGTTGAATGCCTTAGCATAGTAAATAAAATGCAAGTAAATGACTTTCTGGTATTTTCTGTTTTGAGTCAAGATCCATCTGACATCAGCAATGATTTATCCTTTTCCATATCCTTCTCTAAATCCAGCCCGAACCCCTGTTAGTTCTTCATCAATAAACTGCTGAAACCATTGTTGGATGATCTTCAGCAAAATTTTACTTGCATGTGATATCATATCAATGATATATATAATTTGGTCACACTGTGGAGTCACCTCACTTTGGATTGGGGATGAATTTGGATCTCTTCCAGAATGCTGGCCAAGTAGCTGTTTTTCAAATTTCCTGTAATAAATGAGTAAGTGTTTCTAGTGCTTCATCAGCCTGTTGAAACATTTTGATTGGCACACCCTCTATTCTTGGAGCCTTATTATTTGCTCATATTTTCAGTACAACTTGAAGTGGTTCCTTCATTTTCATTGGTTTTGTTCATATGCTACCTCTTGAAA
>NW_022111373.1:24936155-24948654 GCF_000313985.2 Echinops telfairi
AGGTATATGAGCAATTGATGGTATGTTTCACATTCTGCCCTTGGCCTGCTGAAATTTACTTTCTCTTTGGTATCTTCTCACAGATGTATTCAACTTAACATTTTTTTATTCCATCGACAGAAGTTCATGTGTATATTCTCCTTTTGTGTTTTTCAAAGAAGCTGTTTGCTATGAAGAAGTCATTGATCGTAAAAATTCTATCAATTAATCTCCAGCTTCATTTATATCATCAACACTGTGTTTTCCAACTACTATTCCTTCCTCTTTTCTCAACTTTTGCATTCCAATAGCCAATAATCATCAATGCATCTTGATTGAATATTTGATCAATTTTCAACTGAAGTCTTTTTTAGAATTCTTCAATTCTTTCATAATTAGCTGTAGTAGGCAGGGTTCTTCAGAGAAGCAAAACCAGGTCACTTATGATTTTATATATATATGGTTACATTTATATAGAAAAAAGCAATATAACATCAAATTAGTTTACAAAGCACCACAGAGAGATCAGCCCCATTCACTGCCATGGGACAGTTAATATACTGAAGATCCTTCCAACTCACTGCCAAAGAAGCAGACAGTAGGAGGAGGAAGTGGTGAGACATAGCAGAGGCCAGTCGTGCAGCATCAAGAAGCAGGTTGTAATGGAGCCTCATGGTGTAACATGTGGAGTGGTTGTCAGGAGGTTTGGCATCTGGAGTGGTAGCAAGCTGTGCAGGGTCAGCCTGCAGGCAGCAGACACAGCAAAGTGGGGCAGTAACATTGTATGGAATAGCGTGGCACAGCGATGTGGTCCTCCATGGTCTATGGGGTGGCTTGCCCCTTGGGTAGCACAATATACTTGATGAGGCAGGGCAGCAAACTCAGGCAGCACACTGGTCCAATCACCAGGGCCACCAGGGGGAAGGAGAGAGGAGCCCTCCAGGATCCATTTATCTGGGTCACACCTCCAAAGTAGCTCATCAAGCTGCAACCTGATTGACAGGCTAAACTCCACCAACATATTCTTATGGGTGCCAGGTTAGGACAAAATACTTACACTAGCTTTAGTGGTTGGTGCATAAAATTTGAATAATAGATTTATTTATTGGATATCCTTGTATCCAGATAGACTTTATCCTATGCCAGACAGAAGATAGATCTTGGAATGTTCTTTTTGTGATGACTAAAACACCATTCCTTTGGACTCGGTCATTCCTGGCATAGTAAACCATATGGTTTTCTTATTCCAAATGGCCAATTCCAGTCCATTTCAGCTGGAATATCACCTAGGATCTCAATTTTTACTTGTTCCATTTTATTTTCTATAATTTCAAATTATCCTAGATTTTTAAGCAAAACAAAGCCTACAAGAATTTACTATGATAGGCCTGGTTCCATCGGAGTTGTGATGGTCTACCGTACTTTGCTTTGGCAGCTTTTCCTCAGTCATGTTTTGAATGCCTTCTGACCTGAGGGCCTTAACCACTGCGGAGGAATTAGCCAATGAAAAACCAATGGATAGCATCAAAACATTGCCATTTGCTGAGAACCTAATGAATAGAAACAAAACGTAGATAGAGACAGTGTCAGAGGTTAAGCTTAACAACAATGGATTGGAATTTTGGTTCACTATTTGTTGGCTTTATACACCTGCCTAATTACTGAGACCAGAACGCCTGTTTTCCTAATAGGTAAAATAGGCATCCTTATAGCTTCCTTTCATAGTGAAGAAACCCTTGTGCTGCTGTGGTTAAGAAAAGCTGTCAACAAAAATGGTGCTACAAAAGAACCAGCTACCATGGGAGAAATCTGGCAGATGGCTTCCATAAAGATTACACTCTCAGAAGCGCTATGGCACAGCTCTATTTTGTCCTAGAAGGTTGCTGTGAGTTGGAATTTACTTGATGACAACCGGATTGTTTGGTTTCTTTTCTTGTCCAATAAATGAACTGCCGAGCGCTCTATAGTCATTGACCTGATAGTTACTTTTAGCATTGGCCCATGAGTCCATATATTTTCATTTTAACCAATGGTTTCTAAAATGCTAGTATTATACCATGATTTCTCTACTTCTTCTTATTCATATACATTAGGGAAATGTATGATAATGTAAAATTGTATTACTGTTTATTACCATTTTACATTTTTGTACTAATTGCCTTGTTTCTTTTATTTCTCACAAGACTTGAACTTAATACTCTAATTTTAAGTACATTAAAATATTTTATAACTGAAAGTCATAATGAAACACTCACTTATATAAAAAATTGTAAGGCAGTCAGCTTTAAAGCACCACAGGTGTCAGAGTTTTTATTCTTTAGGGGTCATATTCAATATCTTTGCATAATGAAAAGGGTAATGTTTATCCTTTAGTCACATGTGAAAGAAAATGCATTCATTAATTTAGATTGTTTACATTTTTAATCACACATTTTAAATGACAGAGATAGAGATTTAAGCTGAACAGTTTTATTTGAAAAGTTAGATTTACCTTTTATTTTACATCTATTTCTGTCCTTTCATTTCATGAGTCTATGCTTTTTAGCTTAAAATAATCAGTTCTAATAACTTCATAATCAAAGAGGGAAAAATTTCATTATCAAAGAGAGAAATAAATGAAGAAACCAATGTAAACATCTGTGAAAATCAATTTATTTGTTTAGTCAGTTATGACACAAATGGGATGAGCAGAGAGTTTGTGCTTTTGAGAGACAAACAAAATCATAATAAAGCCTATACGAAGGATCAGTTTTCTCAGGCCCTGGTCTTTTTGCTTTTAAAATGTTGTCAATAACTGCTACAAGGAAAGAAGTCTATTGTAACTATACTCTTAGGTAGTCACTTAAATCACGAATTCCTGTTACCCAATTTTTCCTTTTGTTTATCTTGCCCCTGAATTTATATGTATTGGATTTAGATAAGTGACACAGATGCCTGATCATGACAAATGAAACCATTGGAATTATTAGTGAGTCCATCATTTCTTCTATGTATAAAAAATTGTATTTCTGATGTAAAATTAATCCATCAATATTAAAAATCTATTCGTATTGAGCCATTAATATTAAAATCTATAAATGCGTATAGATTTAAAAGTCCTCTCGACCACAACATAATTACATGCAAACTTACTTATAAGCCATAGAAGAACTAAGTGCATTTATATAGAGAAATATTTTCTAGTAATTAATTTCTTTCCTTGTTATTGTCTTAGAGAAAACAAACAAAAACAAACAAATGAAACAAGCATGAAGAAAGGTCCGAGGAGAAAATGAGTAAGGGTCTTTGCTATACTAGCAACATTTGATTTCAGGTTTCTTTGAAGTGCTGATAGATTCTTTTCTTCATCTTACTCAGACATTACGTGTTTGTAAGTATCTCGCTCTGATTTCGGCGGTACCATTGTGCTTAGCATTTTTAGGGTCCAGAGTATCTCCGATCTGAACGTAAGGGCCAGGAAAGTCTTTCAAGTCTTCGGCATAGTCTCCTCTTCACACACACATTTCACCCCAATGATGTTTGATTGGACTCTTCATAAAAGTGAAGAGTCAACAGTTAAACCAGCATTTTATTTGATTTTGCCCACATATCCTTTTACTCACAACTGATGAGGTTCATTTTAAGAAAGAGAAAACAATTAGAAAAAACATATCGAAGCGAGAAAATATTATGAGCTAGAATGAATTCAACGGTAGTGAATTTGAGTTTGACTTTGTTCGTAAAGACAGTGTGGCCAATTATTTGTAGGCATCGACAAAAAAATTAATAATAATTAGCGATATAGCTAAAATTTAACCTGGTCTAAATAAAAATCAATATATATAGTTTTGTAGCCAATGTCTAACATATGGAATTCATCTAGCTCTAGCATATCTCCATCATTCATTCACTTTCCTCAAAAATCCTATGATCACTCACTTCGGAGACCAAATATAGGTAAAATTTGATAGTGAATTTAGTTATTCTTTACTCTTTTTTTATATTGGCTGTACTATGTCTTTATTTGTTTACACAAACTAAACTATTCCTAAATAAATGAAATTCTGATACAAAACAGTAATGTCAATAACAACAGTATGCCACTCTGCATTTTGCAATCTAGGGAGAAACGTTGCATATTTTCAGGGTTATAGTTACATGGTATTCCTCAGCTCTACTTATATTTTGTAAAAGAGCTAATTTCAGTGAGAATGAAAAACTAATCATGAGAATTCTCAAAGAATCTTTTTGATAAGGATTTTGTGGAAAATGTTTTTTCTAAGACACAAAAATTACCACTGACTTTAAATTCTTCAAAGTAAACAATGGATGGGTACAAAAATAGGTCATTAGTAGTTCACAATACTGTAGATTATTAACATATTGCTTGTTAATATAAAACATACAATGCAACTTTATGTAAGTGGAGTGAATATAATGTTTTACTGTCAGATAGCATTGAACCTGACCCATTTGCAATTCTCTGCACAATAGAATGAAACATTACCCTGTCGTGTGCCATCCTCACAATTGTTCCCATGCTTAAGCCCATTGTTGCAGTCACTGCGTCAATCTATCTATTGAGGGTGTTCCTCTTTTTTCTGCCCCTCTACTCTACCAAGCATGATGTTCTTCTCCAGGGACTTGTCTTTTCTGGCATTTCCAAAGTAGGTAAGACAATCCCCATCCTTGCATGTAAGGAGCAAGGTGCAGTTGAGTAGTCCATTAATTGCAACTGTTAGGAAATATTAAGGCACCTCAAGATTTAAAAAGTGCAATGCTATATATTTATGTGTAAACCATCATTTAGACTACACACAATAATTATTTCTCTAATGCTTCATGGGCTTTGGGGTAATAAGTCTATGGCCTGACATTTGGGTCACAGGTTGGGAACTGTAACATAGAATATTATACAAAAGCAAAAGGTATTTCCCCATAATAATTTCATTTCATTTATTTACATTGCACAACAAATGCAAAATATTCAAAGATAATATTATTTAACAGATTAGGAAAGCATAGAGAGCATAAGATATTGAAAACTGTCAATGCATCAGATCTGGTTTAAAAATAAATTAGTTTTTTTTATAAACAGACAATTGATTGTTATGTAATTTGAATCTCATGCTGAAGGCAATGTTTACACAAAGGGATCTGCAACAAGTGGTTACAGAAGATAAAAATTATCAGAGTCACCAGATTAAAAACTTATCACAGTTATTTTCAAACCAAGAAAGAGATAGCATAATAAGTTTCTCTGTGCCAATTACTTAGCTTCAAGACTTACCAGTATTTTGAAATATTATTTCATCTCTCTTCTCTATTTCCATCTAAGTTATTTTGAAAGGATATCTAAATACCATTAATTCTGCAAAATATATTACTAATACCTAATGACTTTTATCATAATAACAGAGTATCACAATTAATAATATTATGAGTATGAAGTATTAGCCAGGCAACATTCAAATTTGTTCAGATATCACAGAAATATCTTTTTGTAGTTGATTTTTTTTTAGAAAAAAGGATGGTTCCCTCGGGTACAAGCGTACTCAAAATGTGACTGCGGACACGCTGATTTCTTGGGGTGGCGTTGACCATGGTGCTTGGAATGGGAAAAGCATTTAGGAATGGCTCCAGAGGATCTTTGTTTGCTGATGGGGAAATGCAATGGTCAGCAGAAACAGCTATAAAAATCTGCTAATGATCAGAACTTGGAATGTGCAAAGAATGAATATAGGAAAATTGGAAGTTATCAAAAATTAAATGGAACAGATAACGATCACTATTCCAGGTCTTTGTGAGTGGAAATGGACTGGTAGTGGTCATTTTCAATCCAAAAATTATATGATTTAAAATACTGGGCAAGACACAGTCAAGAGGAATGGACTTGTATTCATTGTCAAAAAAAGGTTATTTCAAAATCAATCTTGAAGTACAATACTATCTTTAATATGATTGTCTCTATTTGCTTTCAAGGAAATCCAATTACTATAACTTTACTTCTAATTTGTGCATAAACCAGAAAAGTCAGTGATGAAGAATTCTATCAATGATTCAGTCTGAAATTTATCAAACATGTAATCAAGATGCATTGACAGTTATTGATGATTGGAGTACAAAAGTTGAAACAAAGGGGAAGGAATGGTAATTGGAAAATATTGGCTTGGTGTTAGAAATGAAGCTGGAGTCTGCTTGATAGAATTTTTAAGACCAACTACATGTTAATGGCAAATATATGTTCTCAATATGATAAGGACTATACATATATATTTCTCCTGCTGGAGTACATAGAAACCAAATCGACTATATCTGTAGGGAGAAATCACGAAGAAGCTCAATATCAGCAATTAAAACCAATCCAGGCACTAAATATGAAAAAAGCTCTTCATTAGCCCATATATAAGTTCAGGTTGAAGCTGAAGAAGATTACATGAAGCCCATGAGAGTCAAAATATGACCTTAAGTGTGGCAAAATTCACCTGAATTTCAAGACCATCTCAACAATAAAGTTGATGCATTGAATACTAGTAACATAAACCTGACATGCTGTGAGAGGACCCCAAGAGCATCATTCATGTAGAAAATCAAACGTCATTATAAAGAGAGGAAAGCAGAAAAGATCAAAGTGGATGTCAGAAGAGACACTGGACGTTGCTCTTAATCATAGAGTAGATGAAGCAAATGGGAGAAATGATGAAGTCAAAGAGCTGAAAAGAAAATTTCAAAGGGCAGTTCAAGAAGAGAAAGTCAACTATTATAATGAAATGTGCAAAGTTCTAGAGTTAGAAAACAAAAAAGAACACACTCAGAAAATATAAAAGTATATTTTATATAAAATCCACAAGTATATCAATAGGGAACATCATGATAAATGGAGAGAAGTTTGAAGTGGTCAAAGATTTAGTCTTGCTTGGCTCCACAATCAATGCTCTTAGGAGCAGCAGTCAACAGACTAAGAGAGGCATTGCATTGAGTGAATTGATTACACAAGACCTCTTATGATTGACGAAAAGGAAGGATTTCACTTTGAGGACTAAGGTACACCTATCCCACACCTTGATATTTTCATTTGCTTTATATGCATGTGAAAGCTAGTCATTGAATAAGAATAATGAAGAAAAATCAACGTATTTGAATTGTGGTGCTGGGGAAGAATATTAAAAGTACCATGGGCTACTGAAAGGACAAACAGACCTGTTTTGGAAGTATAACCACGATGTTCCTTGCAGGCATGGATGGAGATACTTGACCTTATATACTGTGGGTATGTTGTTAAGAAAGTCTAGTTCCTTGAAAGGACATCTTGGTACATTTGGAAAATAGAGAGGCAATGAAAATGAGGAAGTCCCTTCAGGAGATGGATTGACGCTCTGGCTGCAACAATGGACTCACGCACGGCAACAATTGCGGGTATGGAAAAGGATAGGACAACGTTTTTTCTGTTGTGCTTAAGGTCACTAAAAGTGGGAACTGGTTCAATGACACCTAAGAACAACAACAATTCTTCTGACAACTGTTTGGCTGCTTGAGAAACCCCATCATGGAATTAAAGATAGTATGTTAGATTACGCCATGGGAGCATTCTAGCCCACCCAAGTTGATATAAACATTTTCACAAATAGCCAGTCCTTAGAAAATTGCTTAACAAAATAGGAAGAGAAGGTAAATTCTTCAACATCATAAAGGCTGTATTTATAAAACCAATGGTCAACATCTCCTTCCAGGGGGAATTTGAAAGTATGCCCCTTGTAAACAGATAAGGATGCACTTTGGCCTCACTCTTATTCCAAGTGATTAGAAAGTGAAAGCAAATCAAAGGCATCCAAATTGACTGAGAAGAAACTGTATCTGCAGATGACATGTGTTTGTGCACGGAAACCACACAGAATCAAAAAGGTAATTATTAGAAGTAATTAAAAGATTCAGCAACATGGCTGAAGAAATGTTCAACATACAAAAATCAATTAGATTCTTGCATGATAATGAAGAGCTAGCTAAGGAAAAAATAAAGAAAACAATACATTTACAATAGCTACACCGAAGATGAAATATTCAGGAATGAACCTAACCAGAAGAATGAGTGACTCGTCCAAAGAAAAATATAAAACACTTCTACAGGAAATCAAAGAGACCTACATAAGTGGAAGAATACCCCATGTCCATTGATAGGAAGACTACACATTGTGAACATGCAAATAGTCCTCAAGTAATGTATAAATTTCATACAGTTCTGATCAAGACACAAGCAAAATTCTGTGGAGCTCAAAACAGCCTGTACTAGTTCAAAAATATGTAACTGGATAGATGAGAACTCTGAAATAACTCCAGTAACCTACAGACAATACATTTTTCACAAATAGACAAAATACATTAATAGGGAAGAAATAGTCTGCCTGACAAATGATACTGGCAATATTGGATTTCCACTTGCAGAATGGAAAAGAATCCATGCCTCACTCCATATGTAAAACAAACTCAAAGGTATTAAACACCTATATGTATATTAGAAAACTATAAAGGTATCACTGAAAATATACAGTTAAACTTGGGGCCATAATGGAATAAACATAATGTAAAATACACACAGCAGAAGACAAAATAGATAGATTGGACTCCCCAAAATAAGATACTTACATGCATCAAAAGACTTCACCAAAATAGTAAGAAGAGAACCCACAGACTGGGAAAATTTTTTTGCAATAATATAGCAGATAAGGGACAATTTCTAAAATCTATGGAAAACTTCAATACCTCAACAAGAAAAAGGCAAAAAGTCCAATAAAAAATAGACAGAGCTATAAACAAACAGCAAAGAAGACATCCAAATAGCTAACAAATATAAAAAGACATGATTTTAATCACTACCCATTGTGTAGCTACAAATCAAAACAATGAGATACTACTTTATACTGGCATTAATAGCAAAGTTCAAAAAGCGTAGAAAACCACACATTCTGGAGAGTGTGTGAAGAGATTGAACCTTTGTATTTTGCTGCAGTCAGCAGAATACAATATGGCACTTCCTCAAATAATTGGGAATAGAAACACCGTATCACCCAGCAAGCACTACTCTGTATGTGTCCCACAGAAATAAAGAACACAGCATGAGCAGATATGTTCACACCCATGGTTTTTGAGCAGTATTCACATAGCAAAAAGAAGAAAACAGCCTAACTGTTCATCAGTGGAAGAATGAATATGTAAACTTTTGTACAGACACACAATGGAATACTACATATAGTTAAAAAAAATGATGAAAAAATGTGAAGCATCTTGTGGCGGTTAGATTTATGACAACTTGCGTTTGTCTCAATCTGTAGAGGTATAGTCCCATTGATCAACCATGTCACATTCTGATGATGCCTCCTTGGGGTGTGGCCTTTTTATAAGAGAGACACTGGGAACTTCTTTCTTGCTCTTTAGCCCTCCCTGCTTGCTGGGGCTCTATGTCTGCCTAGGGGTGACCCTAAGAGCCAACCTGGGAGTTGTAAGCACCCTTCCATGTTTCTACGGACACTGGATCTTGTGTGACTTTGCATCCAACATCCTTTTATCTTTCTGCACCCATGTCACCTTTTTTCATCTTATATCTGTCTTAAGTGGGTTCCAACTAGCATTGGCCTGATGGACTGCACTGGAAAGTCTTCTTGATATAAGCTTACTTATTGATAAGAAGTTCTTTCTTAAAAAAAAAAAAAGTTCTTTCTTATACAAATATGAGTGTCACTGGTTTTGCTTCTTTAGACAACCCAGACTAATACACACCTCACGCCATGAATGGATTTGGAGCACGTTACACTGAGTGAAGTTAGTCAATCACAAAAGGACCAATAGTGTATGAGATGACTATTCTATATTAAAAACAAAACATGATAAAGATTTTCATAGCAAAAGAACTAGATTGGATGGATCCCAAGGACAGGAGAGGAAGGGGAAAGAGAGAAGTAACACGTGTTACCTTGTGTGAAGGGGAAGGTAATATCTTACAAGAATGAGATGGGGCAGGCAGGAGGGAGTGAACATCACAATCCATTGGGAGATTTGCTACATTGTTTGTTAAGTGTAGAAATGATGCTCTATAAGGAAGCCCTAACCTAAGTCACAATAAAAAGTTAAAGGAAACAAAAACATATGGAGCAGTTCTACTCTGTCCGGTAGGGTCACTATGAGTCAGAATTAAATTGATGGCTCTGAGTTATTAGTATCTTATAGAGAGTTGTTGAGCAACTATGTCTACCTATGTCCTGTAATGAATACATCCCTCTGTGATGATGCATTACTTCATTCAAGTTTTGAATGGGTCAGTGGAGATATTCTAGGATGCCTGGGAATAGGTGTGCTTCTGTTTTGTTATTGCTGCTACCAAGTGCCACTTAGTGAGTCCCCTATTCCTGGTTACCCCATTAGTAAAACAATTGTGTCACTTTCATCCAGAGTTTTTGTTGGTAGGTTTTTCAAAAGCAGACCTCCAGGAATTTCCAGACCTTAGTCTGGAAGCTCTGCAGAAATTTATTTAGGATCATAGCAATACCCATGCCACCAGTCATAATGGGTAGTCAATATACAGAAGTTGCCTTGGCCAAGAATCAAATCTGTGCCTACCATATGGAAGGGGAGAATTCTGTTACTTCTCTAATACTGCTTTGTGATCCATGGTTAAAAATAAAACCAAATCAAGTTCACTGCCATTGAGTTGATACTAATAGTTAACCTATGGGACCAGAGAGAACTGCCCCTGTGGGTTTCTGAGACTGCAACCAATTGCAAAGGTAGAAAGCCCCAACTTTTCCCAGATCCATGGCTAGAACTTCACTGATTTTGTATTCAAAGTCCATACTTAATTCCTGTTCCTTTTGAGTGAAGGTATGCTACTGAGGGCTATAAAGAGAATTGCACTCAGACTAATGGCTTATTTTTACCTGATAGTATTTATGTATGACCAGGAGCAAATCTCTGTGTGTTTTTAATAATAGAATCCATATATCAGACTATATTTTATAGTATGCCAGAGACCAAAATATAGTATGTGGATATAGTGCATTTATTTATAGTCATGAATCTGTACTTGTGTGTTCTTGTTCTTAGCCTTTAGATTGTGCAGAAATTAATTAGAATCATGGTTTCCCCAGTGAATTCTCCTATGAGGGAAGAAAGCATAATCAAGAGAAATTGAGGCAATGGGGGGGACATTTATTTCTTTTTGGTTCTTACTTTGCATATTGCAAAGCAAGGCCAAGGAATGCAATGTCCTTTCCTTAACAATATCGAACATCTGTGAAGTTGCTCTACATTTTCTCATTGGTTTAGCTGAAAGCAATAACACCAAACCAATTACCATCTCCAACTCATGTCACCGATGTCGGATTCTGAATTGTAAATCTCTACAGGAGCACCCAGCTTCATCCTTCTCCCATGGACTGGCTGGCAGTTTTGAACACCTGCCTTGAAAATCACTAAATGGCTCTGCATTTCCAATGTGTTACAGAGCAGAATGTTTTTTATGCTTTTCCAAAAAGGAATACTTCATCGGCGCTTAAGATCTTAAGACTGTGTCTAATGTAGCTAAAATAAGTGTTTCTCTTTTCCTTAATCCATTTCTGGAAACAAGATAATTAAACATCAATTGAAAGAGTGTATCTTACTATTTTAATGGTAATGATTTGCAAGATGTTATTTGAAAAAAAATTAATATCTTTGTTACCATATGTGCAGGACCAGGGAAAAGCAAACAATAAAAGTCAAAAGAAAATATTATGTAAACCTAAAACTCTTTTAAAATGTAGAGAATGTTAACCTCATATTTAAATGAAATTATTAAAAATATACCAAGATAGAAAATTGAAAGATCAATGGTAAGAATCAGCAGAATGTATTTGTTTTTAAAATCAACCAAAAGAATCTACTCTGAGTGAAAAACCTTTGGTCTTGCAAGTCACTACTGAATTTTGCTTAAATATATCAGAAGTGGGCACAGGAAATAAGAGCTGGCAATCTTCCCTCCTGTTCTAAAGAGTCGGAAGCCTATCATGAATGAAAGCATGCACCACATTTGCCATCTGCATAGCTTCCAGAACTCTTATATTTTATAGCAATAACCTGTCAAAATCCTGACAGGCCAAACCAGAATAAAACCCCAATCTGAAAGAGAGAATATGGCCAATAGGAAAATCATCCAGACAGCAGAGAAATAAAATGCAGGAAATCAGACTGAAATAACAAAACTGTCAAGCCGTGTTGAGAGAGCTAGGAAATGCCTACAAAGGAGGATTTGGAGGAAAGCTGAGAGTGCTGGATAATGCAGACCATTGTTCGTTGAAAGATTTTGCAAAGCAAGTATGCTTGCTGGTGATAAACTGGTAAGGCTTTCCAGACACTGTTACTTCTTCCTCGTTTCTAATATTCTAGCTCCCCCCCTCCGCCCGCCAGATAAAGTAAACCTTATATCTTTGCGCTTCTGGGCTCTGTTTTATTTTGACAAAAGGACAGACTTCTGAGAGGGACTCAAACTAAGCCAAGGTTTAATAGACCTTGATTT
>NW_022111373.1:24951682-24953322 GCF_000313985.2 Echinops telfairi
AAGAGGACCTAATGTTGGGGGTTTAAGTGGAGAGAAAATGTTTTGAGAATGATGTACAAATGCGTTTTACACAATTGATGTGTGGATGGATTGCGATAACAGTTGTATGAGCCCCCAATAAAATGTTAAAAAAAGAAAAAGAAAAGCAAAATATTAAAAGCAGCGGCAGGGGGTCAAGTAGTCTCTCTCAAACACATTATTCCATTAAAGTAAAAGTTTGCTGGTTCTTTTTTTTTCCCCATTAAAAAAAAAATAGTTACAGTCTCAGAAACCCATAGAGGGTCACTATGAGTCAGCATTGAGTGAACAAGTGATACTTTATTTTGTTGATGTTATTAAGTGCCAATCCCAAGCAACCACATGTACAACTAGATGGAGCACTGTCTTTCATGTGCCACCCTAAGCAGTTATTTTTGAGCCCACAATTGTCAATCCAGGTAATGTAGCATCTTCCCATTTCATAAAGTTCTTCTACTTTACCTAGCATGAAGTTCTTCTCTAAGGATAGCTTGCCTGATGTATGTGAGTTGAAAGCTCACCGTCCTTGCTTTAAAGGAGTATTCTGGCTGCACTTATTTCCAGTTAGATTTGTCTGTTCTCTGGGAGTCTGCAGTCCCGTTAGTGTTTTTCACCAACCCCTTAATTCAGATGTATCAGGTCTTCCCAGTCTTCCTTAGTCTGGGTCCAGCTTTCACGTGTCTATGTGGTCATTGAAATTACCATAGTCCCACATGAATTTTCAGAGTAATATCTTTGCTATTTAAAATTTTAAAGCGATCTTGTGCCACTGATTTGACCAATTCTTGATTTCTTGGCTGCTACTTCCATGAGCATTGTTTGCGAATCCAAGCAAAATAAAATCTTTGGAAACTTCAATTCTTTCTCCCTCTATCATGCTCTCATCTCTTGGTCTGTTGTGAGGGTGAGTTGTTTCAATCCATACTAAGGCTGAAGTCTTTGACCATGATTGCCATTTAAAGGTTGAAACCTTTCCTGATTGTAAACCGAGCTGTAACCTCATGGGCTCTTTAGATGACTCGCTTTTGTTTCACATGCTGGAATTCGCCTTCATCTCAATGTAAGCCACAATTTATTATGATGAACACAGAAAAAAGTCTGTAGCATAGTCAATAAAACACAAGGAAATGCCTTTTTGGCATTTTCTGCTTTAATACAGTATATATATCTTCTATTAGGTATTAGTTTTCTCTGTCTTAAAGTGTTTGACTAAGGTATTTCTTGCTCCAAAATCCAGCTAATGATAACATGGGACAATTATTTCTTCTATCCAGTGGATAATTTCACTGCAGGGGAGTGTTCTGCAGAAATGAACACAGTTAACAGTCATCTAAAATTGGAAGTACCTTCATATGTTAATACTGGCCCCTGAGGACTGGACATTCTTTGTACTCAGGCTTAAAATTCTGTGGACAATCATTGTTTTATACTCAGGGAAAGAGCTCAAGATAAAAGTGGCCAGGGCTGAAAACGTCCTCCCAATGCAAATTTAGACAGCCCCTCCCCCAGCCTCCCCCCTCCACATGTAGCAGAGGAAATAGGTAAACCTACTAAAGCAGCTTTTCTCCTTTTGTGCTCCAGAGAATAAAAGATGCACTTCGTGTGTTTGTGCCTCAAAAGAC
>NW_022111373.1:24953670-24958113 GCF_000313985.2 Echinops telfairi
AATCCTTGTCTCAAATTAGACTCTAGAGACAATAGGGAAGAGAACTCACAGGGTACTTGAGCAGGCACTGGAAAACAGGAAATGTGTGGAAATGGAAATGGTAAGTTTATTGCAGATCAACTTAGAAGCACCCTGTTTCTGAAGACTGCCAGAAGCTATTGACAATTAGAAGGTACGTAAAAAATACTGTTATTATAGTTCCAGTTCATACCGGTCTGTTTTTATTTTATTTTTTTCTGACAAAACATGATTTAAAATGCCTCTGCTATCAGTGGATGGCTGTGGACAAGTTCTTTAAGTAAGAGTACAAATTGAACTTTACCTTAAGCATATCTGCAGTAAATTAATTAAACTAAAAACTCTAGTCCAGGTAAACCTGAAGTGCCCTAATGTGAGATGAAGCAGATATTACTATCTCAAATTTGTGGATCTGGATGTCGTTGGACTTTAGTTCACATCTCTTGCTTTGAGGCTGTCCAGTAATGGCGTTAGGACTACCGTGTATTTACTGTGTTCAGGCTGTCTTTTCTCCTTATGACATATTTTAGTGCAGCAGGCATAGGATTGCCTAAGTGAATGAGCAATGGAGTGTTTTGCCGTACCTCCAACCCTCATTGCATCTGTAAACAGCATGCAGTCACATATGCTTATAACCTGTACAAGTCAATACTCCATGTATTTTAGTCTAAAAAACTGTCCCATTATGTATACTTTTCCTCTTCTCAATAGTGTCTTAAAGTCTACACCATTGTCAGAATGATAACATAATTATCCCCATGCGTGTTATTTGTAATATTCCCAAATAAAATGATGACCTTGCCTCTAAAGTGGACCAGGGACATATGTAAACCATAGACATATGGACGGGGTTGAACTCACACTTAATCATAATCTATAATTTAAGAATAATTAGGCCTTTTATTTAGCAATTAGTTTTTATAATTTGGTCCTAGTCTATACTTGCCCTCATGAAATTATCACTAATGACATGGGCGCTATAGCAATATGAGGTGAAGAAATAAGATGAGACGCAGCTATCAGAAACAAGAATGTCTGGGGTCTTAAGGCTAGTCTTAAGACAAGCCACCATCTAAGTTAGGTGTCAGCTTAGTCCACATGAAGGAACACACCAGCTAGGTGAGTAAGAATTGTAATGAACAAAATCCACAACTGAAGGAGACCATTGTAGTAGAGAGGAAATATTGAGCAATCAGTTTGCAGAAAGCTATGGATGACAGAGAAAGCCCCCAATCCATTTGTATATTCCCATATAGATTAAGCCTCAGAAGAATCCTCTCCAAATATTGGTGTTGCAGTTACATAATCTGATGTCAATTTGAGGAGTAAGAGTGAAGGGGTAGAGTTTAGCTTCTCGTTCAGATCACAGCTTGATGACCTCATTTGGAGGCATTAGGGAGACAAATAGCTCGCTGGAGGCAGGGTGCTCTCAGACTCCCTGGGAGACATTGCAGCTGACAAGACACATAGAATTACACTGGTGTCCTGAGCTGAAGCCACGTGGAGACCCCTGCCAGCTCTGAGATGCTTACAATGCCTCTGGATCCATGAGACTTTCCATCCATTGCTCTGTGATCTTCCTGCATTCAGCATCATTGCATGTGGTTTGTGAGTCCGAAGAGGTCTTCTGAGATTGCTATTGGACATATGGTTAATGTCAGCTTTATGGGCTTGATCTGAACTTGGCTGGGATGTTTTCTCAATATTCAATTCCTCTTGTATGTAAAGCTCTTTGTTATACACACACAAGGGTCTCTATGCATTTGTTTCTATAGTCTACCCAGGCTAACACAATTGGTCAGATACATAAGGAACCTATTAGAATAATGCATTGGAAATTGGATTGATGCAGGCATAGTTAGGTTGATAGACACTGGGAATAATTCTTCATTGTAGAGTAGCTAAAGTGAATAGAAAATGATGAAGTCAAAGAGCTGAACAGAAAATTTCAAAGGGCAGCTGGAGAAGACAAAGCTAAGTATTAAAATGAAATGTGAAAATATCTAGTTATAAAAACAAAAAGGAATTCCACTGGGTGAACTGTATTATACCTCAGACACACTTGTAACCTGAGAGCTTAAACTGGAAAATAGGTGTTGTCTGAGGAAGCAGAAGAGAGCTGCACCAAGAGTGGTGTACTGTTGGTGACAGACAAATAAGGTCTTGCCAAATCTATGCCCTATGTGCTATAGTGAGATATGTATTATTCTGGCAATCCTGTGAAGGTCATTCCATTATATGTTGCTTATGCTTCTTCATATTGGAATGTATCTCAGAGGTGCATCACTATTGGGGTCAACCTTTGAAGTTGTGTTGTTATTTGATTCTCTGTTTTTTTCTGGTAAATGAAACTCAGGGATATTGAGCCTAGAGGGGAAGCAAATAGAACCAGGATTTTAGGGACAGTGGGTATATAGTGGGGAAAATAAAAGGGAGATTAAGTCAAAGAATCCAGAAAGGAAAAGTGTGTTAGGAGACTGATTATGGAAGCAATTGTACAATTCTGTTTGACTTGATTGAACTATGGAATGATAAGTCATACGATACGGGTACCATCCAAAAAGAAAATAAAACCAGATTTTTTTTTTCAAAGCTATGCAATCTATTTTTTTTTTTTTACAAAAGAACCTTATAACTTCCAAAGTACTCTATACATTTGTCAAATATGCGATACCACTTTTGGAAATATTCTTAAAGCTCATCTATTTGGATTACAACACCTCCCTCATTTTTTCCTCACCTCTTCCATGTCAAATCACTGTTCTTTCATGTTCATCTTCATTTTTGTCTCATGGAGTGAGGTCAAGTGAGTAAGGTGCATGGGGCAAGAGAAGGATGCAGTTTGGGGCCCAAAACTGGTGCATTAACATTGATGCATGAGTAGGTGCATAGTCATGGAGGTAAAACCTTGTCTACCACAAATCAGGCTTTTTTTGTCACACATTGTTATGCTATCTTTTCAGAACCTCTAAATAGAAAGCTTGATTAACAGTCTGACCTGTTGGAATGAATTCCAAATGCACTACATATTGACACCTTCGTCCATTCAGGAAGTTTATGGATGCCCAGATTGTTTGTTATCAATCAATATTTCACGTTTTTGAAATTGAAAACCGCTCACACACAAGCTTTTCCCATAGCGCTGTCCTTGTAAGCTGTGTTCAACATCACAACAGTTTCTGCGGCATTTTTCCCAAGCAGGAAACAAAATTTCACAGCTGCATGCTGTTCTCTTTAATCAGCCAACACAAAAAAACTAGGCTCAAGCAAAACCGCTTTTATGAAAAAAATTAGTAACCAGAGAAAACCTTCCCAGGTGATGCCACTGGGTGCACTAACTCAGAGTAAATTGCTGGATGCTCGCTGGGAAAAATGTGTATTATGAAAGCTCCACTATGCCCAGCACAATGCTGGTTTTTATGGGGGATACCCCTATGTATGTATTAACTCCCAAGTTACAGCCCTATACCCCCCATAAAATCCCGAACATAGATCCAGTTAGCTCCTACATAATGGCCCTGAGTGATATTCATCCTGAGGAAGGGAACACAGAAGATATGGGTGCTATAGAAAAATGTGGCAAAGAATTTAGATGGTGCCTGCCTATCTGATAAAATAGTGTATGGAGTCTTAAAGGCTTGTCTCCAAAGAAGTAGCCATCTAAGAGAGGTGTCAACTAATTCCACATGGAAGAAGCACACCGTCATCAGTCACTGAAGGATTGGAATCCATATATTCTGAAATCAAAGGAGGCATCAGTATCAAAGCCTGAATTGTGAGAATCTGGTGTGTGCAAGGCAATGGATGACAGTGGGTACCCAAGATTAATTTGTGGAACACCACAGGAAATAAGCCTCTGGATAATTCTCCCTATCTGAAATTGAGGGATAGGAAGAACGTGGTCATGAAACAGAGTGCTTGGGAGAGAGGAGTATAGAAGAACAAAAGCATAAATCTGACCTGAACAATTAAAAATGTATCAATAGATCCCCCTTATAATACAGGTTGGACCTGATTTGGTTTACAAAATTTTTGTATTTTTGATTTGTATTACTTGGTTTGATTTTTGTTCACCTATATTACAAAGTATCTCTAGGGTGTTTTGTCAATGCATGTCACCCTCTTGAAGCTGTGTTATGTGCTTTTCTGTTTTTCAGTATATGAAACCCAGGATTGATGAACCTATAGGGACAGCAAGTAGAATAAGCGGTTCAAGGAAGGGGGTACAGTAGTGGTAGGGGGGTCAGAGGTGACAATGTCAAGGCATCCATGTAGAAAAAGAATGTTTGGAAACTGTAGTAGCAATTATGCAATTTCACTCGACATGATTGAAATATGGAATGATATGTATTAAATCCCAACTAATAAAAATAAAAACTAATAACAAAAAGAAGAACATGTTCAGCATTATCTGACAGTGAAAGA
>NW_022111373.1:24958958-24964696 GCF_000313985.2 Echinops telfairi
GATCATGAGGTTTCAATGGGATCAGGTACCAGGCATCTAAGACCCAGAACAAAATCATACCCAAGGTGAATGGGAGGGAGGCATGGAGTGGATACCCAATGCCCATCTGTAGGCATTTGGACATCCCCCTACAGAGGAGTCACAGGGAAGAGATGAGCCAGTCAGGGTGCCGTATATCACCAATGGAACACACAACTTTCCTCTAGTCCATTGGTGTTTCCTTCCCCCCAATATCATGACCTCAGTTCTACCTTAGAAAACAGATTAGACCAGAACATGCCTTCTGCTACAGATAAGAGCCTGCAACACAGGGAATCCAGGATAGATAAACCCTCAGGGCCAACAATGAGAGTAGAGATACCAGGAGGATTAGGGAAAGGTGGGGGGAGAAAGGAAGATCGATAACAAGGATCAACTTATAAGCCCCTCTCAGAGGGACGAACAATGGAAAAGTGGGTGAGGGGTGAAAAAGATGATGTAAGATATGAAAATAATAATCTATAATTTGTCAAGGTTTCATGAGCGAAGATGGGCGGGGGAGGGAAGGGAGAGAAATGAGGAGCTAATATTAGGGACTCAAGTGGGAAGAGAATGCTTTGAAAATGATGATGGCAGCTATGTGCAAATGTGCTTGACATACTGATGAATGTATGGATTGTGATCAGAGATGTAAGAGCCCCCAATAAAAGTATTTAATGAAAAAAAAAAGTGAATCCAGTAATACATTAACCAGGAGCTGCTAGAATTCAGGCTGAATTAAAAAAAGAGGACTTGAAACAAGGGATATGATTGTTGATATCAGAAGGATCTTGGTTCAGAGCAGAGACTTCCTTGTGTGTTATTGACTATGCCAAGGCAATCGATTTGTGGATCATAACAAACTATGGATAACCTTGAAAGGAATGGTAATTCTAGAACATTTCTTTTTGCTCATGTGGAACTTGAACATGTATCAAGAGGCAGTTGTGTAAACAGTACAAAGGAACACTACCTGGTTTAAAATCAGGAAAATTGTGTGTCCGGGTTGTATCCTCTTCTAATTATTCAGTCTGTATGCTGAGAGAGTGTATCCTCTTACCATATTTATATAATCAGAGAAGATGGATGATATGGAGAAGAAGGTGTCTTTGGGATTGGAAAAGAGTAATTAACTTGCTAAAAAATGAGGCAGATTTAAAGGACCCGCTGATAAAGATTAAGGATTTCAGCCTTCATTAATGGATTGCAACTCAATGTAAAGACAGCCCAAATCCGCACAAGTAGATCAATAGCTAACAACATGATAAATGGAAAAAAGTTTGCAGTTGTCAAGGGTTTTGTTCACAGTCAATGTTCATGGAAGGTGCAGTCAAGAGATAGGAAGAAAAATTGCACTAGGTAAATCTACCGCACAAGAACCTTTTTCAGAGTATCAAATGGCAAAAATGCAACTTTGAGGACTAATGTGGCCTGATCCAAGCCATGGCAGTGTTTTGCTTTGCCTCATGGACATGAACATTGGACTTTGAATATAAAGGTCAGAAAAAAAAACTGATGCATTTGAGTTGTGGTTCTGGTGAAGAGCATCAAAAGTATCACGGACTGCTACAAGGATAAAGTGATCTGTTTTGGAAGAAATATGGTCAGAGTGCTTCTTACAGGAAAAGATGATGCAATTTTGTTTGACTTATTTTGGACATGTTGTCAGGAGACACCAGTCCCTAGAAAAGGACATCATGCTTTGCAAAGTGGAGGGGCAACTAATAGGAGGAAGGCCTTCAAGGGGATTAATTGACACAGCGGCGGTACCAATGGGCTCAGGCACGGGAATGATGTGAGGATGTTGCCGCAAAGGGAAGGTGTTTGCCCTGTTATGCACAGCATTGCTAAGTCAGAATGGACTCTGCATCTAACAACAACAGCAACGTTAGGTTACGTTTTAACACCTTAGTGTTTATTTTCCCTTTTGAATCATTTTAATTTCTTCTACTTTTTAGTATTTTCTGCTTTGGGAATTCAGGGCCTTCTCTGTTTGGCTTTCGTTCTTTGTTTTCTTTTGTTGTTTTGATTTAGAATGATTTTCTTTAGATGAAATCAGGAATAGGTATATCTATGGAGAGAATATCTAGATGAATAATTTATTAGGGTTGTCACAGGGAAGGTTGGGGCCAACTGGAGAGCTAATAATAATGAGTACCAGAGATATATAGTCCATGAATTATATGCCAATATAATTGTCATAAAGATAATGATACAGGAATGAAGGAAATGTTTTATTATTGATTTGGGAATAATTGAACAGCTTTTTAAAATATATTTATGTCATGGAATTATATTGTATGTTAATTCTACATCAATACTACTGTTAAAATGAAAAATAATAACAAGTAAAAAACATTAAAGATCCAATCAAAACAGTGGATTCTGAAGTGATTAGCTACATCAGTTCCAGTCAAAGGAGAGAAACCAGTTCAGAAGGTTGTGGCAACTGTTTTTTGTTTTTTCTTTTTGGATAGTATTGACATTTCCTCAAAGGACAAAGGCCAATCACAGGGGCTTATATTGAAAAGGTCTAAGAATTTAAAAAGTTGCATTGGAGAGTAAAAAGCCAGGAAAGTTGCTCTGAGGAATTTTATTCATATTTATTATTAGAGGTTAGCAAGGGTTATCCTGTGAGCTATTTATTTCCATCATGCCTCCAACTGAGGTCATCAAGCTAGGACCTGACTGACAGGCTAGACTCCACTCCTTCCCCAAGTTGACAGGAGGTTTTGTAACCGCCACAATATCGTTCATTTTCTGAGATCACTTAATCATCAAACAGAGCAAATAATTATGGTAAAATCATTATACTCTGACACATAGGTTTCCTGATATTAAACCATGCGCTATTTAATTGTTCTGTTTGTATGACTCTCTGTTGGTCAATGTATGGAGCCTACATGAGAAGAATTAAGAATTCTGGAATTTCCATTCTTCACCATTTTATCCATAGTTTATTATGATCCACACTGTCAAATATCTTTGCATAGTCAATAAAATGCATAAAAACGTTTTTCTTACAGTCTCTGCTTTTAGTCAAGACTCACCTGATTCAGCAATCACATCCCTAATTGGATTCCCTTCTAACTTTGTCAGCTCATGAGTGTACTGTTGAATTCTTCAATTATCTTCAGCAAAATTTTATTTGCATGTGATATTATGGATGCTAATTGACAATTTTTACAGTCTTTGGTCATGTTTCTTTGGAATGGACACAAACATGCATCTCTTTCACGGAAGAATTCCATCAGTGGAAACACTCTCTTCAGATGTTTAGAGACCTAAGTAAGGCTATATTGAGAAACTGTAGCCTTACATCAAGAAATTTTGGTTTAATTAAACAATCTACTTTTTTTGGTAAGGATATATTTTTATTTGCCTTCACATCTTAGACGTCTTCACCTCATCTTTAATTAGCAAAACAAATGAATCCAGAACTAGTAATGAACAGAACACCTGTCAATTGTGTATTCTTTATCCAACACCACCAGATATTGTTTTATTTCTAGCTATTTCACCAAGTCTATCTGTTTAAAAGCCATTATTACAATCTGTGTTTTAAGATATGCCCATTTGAGGCACAGAACATATTCAGATAACCTAATTTGTTTATATGTAGGAAAATCCTTAATCTTGGTCAATTTAATTATTGTTCTGCCTTAATATATTATTTTGAGCAGGTGATAGATTCAACTTTTCAGTGTTTGGAGCTACTATCGAAATATTATGTATTTGAGAAAAAAATTAAGTTAAGCCTTTTGTTATTAATTCCTTTTCAGGAATTCTTCCATTTTAGTTCTACATTTGTGGTATGTTTATTATGAAAATGGTTGCTACTTTATTGTGAAATAGAAACCCAAGGGGTGTTGAGGATTTAAATTGCAAATAAGGTATTTTATTCATTTTCTAAAATATTGCATAATTCAGAGTGATTACTGTCCCCCTTTGGGGAAGACATTCTTAGAACTTCTTTATTAGCTGTAGTTTTCAGTAATCAATCAGTAATTACATCATAAAGAGGAGAAATTGAGTGTGTAGTACAAAATTATGTAAGCTTATCACATTCTTATATTGTAATCAGATATTGTAATAATTCCTTGGGTTTATCATTAGAGGGGAAGCTAAGGATGCCGTCTCTTGGCAATTACATTCCTAAACAGGCCAATTGGGCAGAACCAGTGTGGTGAAGTGAAATTACTTGGTATAAATCTTTCATCAATAGTCTTTGTAAGTTGCGCTCAGTAATTGGGTAGGGAACATGTCCATTTTGCCATTCTACCGGGTATAAAAGCGAGTCATCACAGACATATCATGATAGGAATCCTATAAGCAAAAAGAAAGGAAAGCCACCAGTGGAGCACGTGTGGAATCTTTTCCTCAAGTGCTGGGGGCAGCAGAGGAGGCAGGGAGGTCACAGCAACACCGTGAGAGAGAGCAGAGGAGACGCACGAGGACCTTGCTGCGCGGCCTAGGAACACCACTGAAACCAGCTCACAGAACAAGGCGGCCATCACAGGCTTGTGTGTCTGGAGGGTGAGAACCAGAGAGAGAAGTGACGGCTGACATAGTTAACAGGAGGGCATAGGATCATATTTTCTGATCCTGACTTGTGGTTACTCGTGAATATCTCCAGTAAGTCCCCATGACTGTGCCTTCTGTCCTTGAGTTCTGTGTGGACATTTCAGTGGCTCATTAACCCTGGCAGACTTGAGTGCCAGATCTGCCCGACCCTGCCTTTGAGGAAGAGTTGGTGGCAGATGCGTCCTTGGATGCGCCTCCTTCTCTGTGTTGCCAGAGGTCAGACATGGCTTCCAAAGAATCTCTTCAATCTGAGCTCCTCACTCTCACTCTTTGTGTTTTCTCGCTTTATATGTGATGGGGTAGTGATTTTACAAAAGTTTTATTAACTCATTTTTTCCAATAATTCTCTTGCAAAATTAGTTTAATTCATCAAGCTATCTATGTCTTGGATTTCAAATAACAGGTTCACTTTAGTTTGTGAAATATTAAAAGATTTTTCTTTCTAGAAGTGCAAGATAATTTGAACAATTTATGGATATTTGATGATATCAATATAGATTTTTGCCTTTAGGAAGTGATAATGCTGCTATGGTTGTGGTTTTTTTTTGGTAGGTCTTAAGAGTCTTTAATATTAGAGGTACATACAGAAATATATAGGGACAAAATGTAAAAAAATTTCAATTAGCTGCAAAGTAATTTGAAGACGGGCACAAATGAAATATAAGATTGTCCATAAATTGGTAATTTTTAAAGAAATGCATTAGTGATAGTCTCTCTAATTTGTCTATTTTTAAATTTTTATTATTAAAAAGTTTAAAAATAAAACTGGTAAATAAATTTCTTTAAATTCTACTACAGGAAACACTATCTATTAATGTGCTTGGTCATATTTTACCAGTTTTCAAGGTAGAAAATTATTCTACTTCCATGTAGGATTAGCGATAAATATTGAATTTGAGTTAGTACACTTCTAAAGCAATTCTCCTTTTTCAGTGGTTTCAAGTAGGCTCCATTGAACTATTGGTTGGCATGATCCTCAGGCCATTTCTTCAACCAGAATGGTCCACTTGGGAGGCATCTCTGTATCCCAAGTTAGTCATAGATCCTGGGGGAGGGTTTTCCAGATGAGAAGTATGAGCATGGTTATAAGCTCAGACAATAATATGTTAAAGGCACTGGTTGGGATCATGTTTGTT
>NW_022111373.1:24966538-24967647 GCF_000313985.2 Echinops telfairi
TGAATGTACGATTGATTAAAAATACCACAGCATGAGTCAAGTACGTCTTAGTTTAAATTTTTTTCTTTGCTTGTAAACACATTGAAGAGGTCTTTTGTAGAAAATTTGCCCAATGCAATATTTTGTTTTATATTTTCCCTGCTGCTTCTATGGATATTGTTTGTAGATCCAAGCAAAATGAAATTCCTAAAAACATCAATATTTTGTCCATTTATCATGATGTTGTTTATTGATTGGATTGTGAGATTTTTTGGTCTTTACGTTGAAGTATAATCCATAATGCAGACGCTACTCTTTTATATTCAAAGACGCTACTCTTTTGTATTCATCAATAAATACCTCAAGGGCTCGTTGCTTTCAGTCAATGTGGTTATGTCATTTGAAAACTGCGTTGTTACTGAGACTTCCCACAATCCTCATTCTGTGTTCTTCATCTAATCAGCTCTCAGATTTTTTTTCTTCAGCATGCAGATTGACTACATATGTGAACGGATTCAACTCTGACACATAGTTGTCATGTTGACTCATGATTTTAAATCAACCGGTATTCCCTTATTCTGTTGGAACGATTGCTTCTTGGTCTATGTACAGGTTCTGCAGGAACACGATGAAGTTTTCTGGAATTCCAATTCTTGCCAAACTTATCCATACTTTGTTATGATTCTCAAAATGGAATGACTTTGTGTAGTGAATAAAACTCAAATAACCATAATATCTCTAGTGTTTTCTGCATTCAATTAGGCTGTGGCTATCGTAAGCAACACTATTCTTCATTTCAAATCCTCTTATGAATTATGCTTGAATTCCTGGATGGTCTTCATGGAAAGACTGCTGCAACCATTTTAAACTTATTTTCAGCATAATTTTACTTGAGCCATTAGCATTTTAAGTACTTCTGCTTCAGTACTTGAAACAATGTGCATTGTATTGAATGATTTGATTTTCAAAAATATCAAAAAGTTCAACAGTTTGAAACCACCAGCTGCTCCTCATGAGTAAGACAGGGCTTTCTGCTCCATTAAGCATTTACAGTTTCAGGAACTCATGGTGCGGTCCTATATGGTTGCTATGAGTCAGTATCAACTCAATAGCACTGAGTTAAATATTTG
>NW_022111373.1:24967882-24992374 GCF_000313985.2 Echinops telfairi
TTTTTTTTAATTCATGCAGAATTCCATTGAATAGATAAACTTTAATTGATTTTATCATTCCTTTGCAGATGGATAATTCAGACTGTTCCCTTTTTTCCAGTATCATAAATAATGCTGCTGTAAATCCTTGCACATATATCTTAAAGTACTGACATTTTTATTTCGGTTGGATACAGTCCCAGAACGGTATTTGAGGGTCAAGGAGTATGTAGTTTTAAAGTTCAATAAATATTTTCAGATTACTTCTTGCCCCCCGCAAAAAAAAAAAATATGTGGTAATTTGAAACTCTACCAACAACATATGAAAATTAATGTTTTTGTTTTTTTTAATCAATGCTGAATGCTATCAGCCTTTAAAGTCTTTTGAAAGTTTTTGGACAGGATTTGATACTTTCTTGATTTTGTAATTTGCATCTTTTTTGTTTGCTTGTTAGGCAGCCTGGTGGTGCGGTGGTTACGGGATCTACTGCAAACCGAGCACTTGTCTTGTGGAAGCCCCAGGTGCTCTGTGGGAAGAAGAGGTGGCCGGCTCCTTCTGTTAACATGTAAAGCCTTAGAAACTCCATGGGCAGCTCTTCCCCATCCTACCTTGTCCTAAAGGAATCAGCTCAACAGCCCTGGCTTTAGTTATGTTTATTGTTGATATTCTGATTCTTTTGCATTTTCTGACATATGAAACACTTTTCATTGTCTTTGCTTGTTTTTCCTTTCATGATAATATTTTGTATTGTAAATTAGGTGGGAGATTACATTTCCCATCATCGACTTTGTAATCAACAGTTGAAACTACTAATCCAACTTCCCAATGGAAACCATGGTTTCTCTACTCCCTCTTGTGGAAATCTTCCCTTTTACCCAAGTTAACACCATCAATGATGTAGCTCATTACATTATCTTTCATCCTTTGTCCTCCTTTCCCCTTGGTAATCTCTGAGGTCTACTCCCTTTGGTATGAAAATCTGTGTCTCCTCCCACCTCTTATAACAGCGATGATCTCATATCAAATGAACTAAAGCAACCTCAGGTACATACTAACAATGGAATACTATGCATCACTGAAAACAATGACAGAAGCAAGAAACGTCTCAGGGCATAATGGACATGAGAACATCATACTGAGTAAAATAACCAATCATAAAAGGACAAATATTATTAGTCATTTTTTCTAATAGCTAGTTTGTCAATTTCAGAGGCGTTTTTCATCTTTTCAAATCAATGTTTTGAAATATTTTATTAAGATATTTCATTTATATTTCAATTTCATTATCATCATATATAGTAAAATATGCTTATATTTTCTTTTGGAGCATATCCTTATGAGTATCTAATACTCTTTATGTACAAAGTGATAAAATATTCTCTTAGGTTTTTACAAATATTTTATCTTTTTCTTATTTACTTTAGTTCTTTGGTATAGTCTGTAGTGAAATGTTTTATATTATGTATTGATATTGTATATTTACAGATAATGTGAGTTTTATCTAAAATCATCCCTAAATTCTAGGAATAGTAAACTGAGTTGATTTCATGCAAGATCACCTCTAATTTGTCTAGTCGTTACCTATTATTTCCTCTTATCTTCTAAAATTAAGCTAAAGAGAGCAAAGACATTTCTAAGTTTTTCACTTCTTCGTCATTGACACTTGGATTTCTGATTAATATGGATAGCTACATTATCATGATTGCTAGATATGACCATCTGCCTTTTACTCTAAGAATTTTCTCAATATAGTGTTGCAGCTTGTTTAACAACACATAGTATTTCACTTGTGGACATTCTAGCAAAACCAAAAACTCACTGCCAGTGAGTCCATTTTGACATATAGTGATCCCATAGGGCAGGGTGGAACAGCTCCTGTGAGTTTCTAAGCCTGTAACTCTTCCTGGGAGTAGAAAGCCTTATAAGTCTCCTGTGGAGCTGGCTGGTGGTTCCTAATTACTGACCTTGAGGTTAGCAAGCCAACTCATAGCCACTGCACAATAATCTCAAATTTCTTCAGGATAAAAGGAGAATCCAAATGATCCGGATAAAAGAAGAGTAGCACTGGAGATGAAACAACTACTTTGGCTAGGTAGACATGGCACCAGACCCAGATCACCTGAATTAAGCTCCACACAAACACAGACCAACAATGAGTGTGAAAATCAGAAAGACACAGTTGTTTTACATACCGCAGAGACAACTGCACACAGTATACCTACCGCCATTGAGTTAGTCCTCAGCTCATCACTCACTGCCATCTAGTTGATTCCAGCTCTTAGGGACTGTATGAAACAGGATGGAACTGCCCCTGTGGATTTCTACAACTGTGGCTCTTTAGAGAATTAGAAAGCCTCACTATTCTTCTAGAGAATAGCTGGTAGTTTTAAACTGCTCACCGTGTGATTAGTAGCCCAATGTGTCAGCCGGTGTGCCATGAGGGCTCCTATTACGACTCATCATTACCTTATATAGCATTTCTGAGTCCGGAAAGCTTTAATGATCAGATAGGTTCATCTTTCTCTCAAGAAGGAATTAGTTGGTTTGAAACATTAATGTTGTTATTAGCAATCTAAAGCTTACCAAATTGCTTCACTAGACCACTTGTACTTCATATAGGGAGCTGGAATTTTATTCTAGTTCTATTATTAACAATTAATAATTTACCTACAATGGCTATCAATTTCCTCATCTTTCTGAGTAACTGGATAGATAGCATCATATAGTGATTATTTATTGTAGAACAGTTTTTCTAACTCTCACTTCATAATCTCTATTTCACACAAATTTTACAACTACATAATGGAAGCATTTTATTTATACTTTATCTGTGTTAAGACTATTCCTTTTGAAAATTAACTTCCCAAGGTCACTCAACCAGTGAGTTGCAAACCAGTGAGGTTTTCTTCCCTCAAGTATGTGTAACTTCAAAGCGTGGTCTTTCCACTCTCCTGGGCTGTTTCCAAGAAGCCCTGGTGCTTCAATGGTCAAAGGTTTACTGGTAATGAAAGGATGGTAGTTTAAACTCATTCAAATGCTTCATGGGATAAATCTGCTCCTGTAAAGATTATAGCCTAGAAAACCCTATAGGGGAATTCTACTCTGTTACATGGGATTGCTGTGAGTCAAACATTTCCTAGAAGATACCTTATAAAAACACAGCTGTTTCCAACTCTAATGCATTAACTTGACATTATATTGAAATAAATTTCACAATAACTACACATTTGTATGTGATCAAGAGGCCACTAAATTTATTAATCCCTTTAGAATCTTAGGCACAGTTGTTAGATAATAATTTTTTCATGATTTAAATGCCCCCAAATTTGATTAATTTTCAAGTTTCTAGGGTCTGGTCATGGGGATTTGTAAATCAAAGTCAATTCTTAATACTATTTTGAGATGTTGGAAGCTGTGTATAGTTCAGTGAATTACTTGATATGGTTCTTCTAACTATAATCTTTTTAACTCTTACCAAAATATTTTAATGGGTTGGGTAAGAGAAAACAAGCGAATAAACCAATATGATTAAATGATTCAGTTGTGAGTGACTATTAACAAGATTAATTGCGATTTTTAAAAACCTGAAATTAAACAAGATGGTTGGTCAATATTGCCATCCTTCTGATTGTGAAACGTGCCATCTCAATAAAGAAGAGGGAAATTACTATTATCAAGAAAGAAGACCCAACAATGGAGTATGTTCTTTGAACCCTCATATTCCTGCACCTTGAACTTCCATATCAAAGGAAAGAAAGCTGTGCCATCTGACAAGAGCAGTTGCAGCAACAGAGCCAAGAGCAAGAGCACATGGGGCTAAGCTTTATGATCGAGCTATATGCCCTTTGGCCATTCATTGGCAGGAATAAAAGGACTTTGTAAGTTGGTCAGAGATCAAGAAATCTGGTCTCCTACAAAACTAGGTCCAAAACTAAAGACCAAAGAGGGGCTTGCCTACAGGCATAACTGAAGTGAGGCCATCTTGACCAAAGAGCAGTGTCCTGAGCATTTCTGATCCGGTTAACTTCCCTAATAAACCCATAATCTCATGGTCTGTGACCTCTGTATTGGCACTACCATGAATTATTGATTCTGGTGGAGAAGTGTAGGGAGTTGTGGAAGGGAAGTTGGCATCACAATAGATATGATTAAATGGTGGTAATATGTCTAACTGAGCATAATACAGCACCTGGCCATTTTGGGCATCTCTTTCACATTTCTCTTGTTCACATATTCTGTCCACTCCCCAAACCTTCCTGACCATGCCAAAAATCTCCCTGTGAGTCCAGAGCCATGTCACCCCACCCCTTCACTCAAATTTGCCAATCTAAACAATATAGGCTACTCTCCCTCTTCACCAGTCTCCGCCCCTGAAGGTACATATGCACGTGATTCCTTGGTATCAGGCTTCTCTGCTGTGCTTCCCAATAAAGCCTTCTTGATACCCATGCACCTGCCACTCTCTTTTTTAATCATTTGGTAACAAAACCCTGGACGGAGTAGTGCCAGAACTGCAAGGACACTCTCTTGAGAGGAATGCCTTCCCAGATGCCCCTCCCAGACCTGCCTGAGGGGTATCTCCAGGGAACTTCTCCATTTGCTATTACAGACCCTGCATCTAAATACCAGCTGATTCTGGGTGAGTGCTGATTTAGGTTCCCCTCTTGAGTCTTCTGCCTGTCTCTTTATGACTTTTCAGAAGGGCCCACATTCTGAAAATCCTGGTACCAGATCAGCTGACCCTCAGCCCTGGGAGATAGAGTGGCACTTAGTGTGGGGGATGCCTTCTTAACCTGCCACTCTACACCTTGAATCTAAGTGATTCACTGACAAAGCTTCATGAGTTTGTTAAACTTTTCAGGAGCTCAAAATTCAGCCACCCCACCCCCCACCCCCCACAGACCATGGGGAATAACCAATCTGGGGCACCCAAAAATTCACCTCTGTGTTGCCTAATCACAAACCTAAAACTCCGGGTCTTTCCCTACTTATTAAAACAAAACATCTAACAATCATATGTAACCAGATCTGACCTCAATACAAATTGGACAATGACTGAAAGTGCCCACAAGATGGCACTCTCGATTTTAAAATCCTCAGGATTCAATAATTTCTGTTAGCATAATGGCAAGTTTTTAGAAATTCCCTATGTGTAAACTTTCTTCCTCCTTCACCCCCACCACCATCGATGTCAAAACTTTGCCATTTCCCAGTTCCTCCTAGTTCAGGAAAAGCTGTCTCTCCCAGGTAATGAATTCCCCTTTGATCTTCTGAATACACACCTCTGCCTAATGCCACATTTGGCACCCAACCCCCTTCTCTATCTCTGCTAGATTTCTCTCATCCTCCTCCTGTCTCATCCCTAAACTTTCAGGCTCCTGCCACATCCTCCAACCTGCTACCCTCGAATCTACCATCTTCTCATCCATTGTCTCCCAGCTCCTCCATTCTCGATTTACCATCTTCTCCACCATTGACCCCCCCTCCTCCTTCTTCTTCATCACCATGTTCCCTCCCAACCCCATCATATTCTGAGCTATCTGATCCTCCCTTCTAATGCTATTGTCTCCACCCCACCTCCATTCATGCTCAGCCCTTCTCAGTGCAAAAGAGTCATCTGTATACCTCAGAATTCCACCTTGAGACCCTGACCCTCTTCTCCTTCTCCATCAGGTGGCAGAAGTTAAAGTACATATTCCTTTTTCTCTTTATGATTTATCTGATCTGGAAAAAATCTTTTAGGACCTTTTGACTATGACCTGGATATCTCTATTAAAGAATTCAAATATTGCACTCCTTTTTATTATATTACCTGTCATGATATTTATATTATTCTTACAACTGCTTTATACCTTGAAGGCAGAGAAAGAGTCTGGGTAGGGGCTCAACACAGAGTCCATGAAATTCATGGCCAGAACTGAAATAAACTGGTGGGCTCCAATCCAGTTACCAAATGAGACCCTAACTGGAATCATCAACTCAGTCACAGGGACTGTGCCCTCTGAGAGGACTTGGTTATAAACCTCACTGAGGGCTTGCAAAAATAAAGCAGTCAATTATGACAAGATTAGAGAAATCCTTCAGGCGCAAAAAAAAAAAAATTGCCCAGTTTTTAATCTCACCCTCAGAGACTTTCCTTAATCTACCAGGGTTGAACCTTCAACACCAACTGGTACTACTTTACTTCATTCACACTTTATATGACAGTCAGCTCCTGACATTAAGAGAAAACTTAAGAAGTTAGAGGAATATCCCCGAATTCCAAAACAAGACATCCTCAAGTCAGTCTTTAAGGTATTCAATAAGAGGGAGGAACATGAAAAATTAGATAAACTAGAAGAAAAAAAAAGCTAAATATCAGATGCAGGCAAATGCCCTTTAAAGCAATATGGGTTTTTCCAAACCAATATACAATGGGCCACAAATGGGTAAGCCACCCAGCCCCTGCAACATATGTTCCCAGACAGGACATTGGGCATTCAAATTCCCCAATCATCATCTGCTTAATCCATGTGCACACTGCCAGTAAGGGGGACAGTGAGGAGCTGACTGCCCTTTCTGACAGAGAGCAGGAAGGACATTTTCTTCCATAACATCTCCAGAGCCTCTGGCTCAAGATGTTTCCTTGCCAGGGCTTCTAGGTTTAGCAATTGAGGAATGATGGTGCCCAGGGTCAATGGTGCCCATGGAGAAAACGCATCTCAAGCTCAGGGTAATGATCATTGTGTCTGGTAATTCTATTTCTTTTATTTTAGAAATGGGGCGACTTATTCAACACTATCTGAACATACAGGATAAATATCTCTATCACCCACCATTATTGTGGGAGTCGTAGGTATAGTCTCAAAACTCCTCATTACCTGACCACTTTTATGTAGCCTTTACAATGTACAATTCTCACAATAATTTTCAGACATTTCCAAATACCCTGTCCCACTACTAGCAGAGATATTTTTACTAAATTCAAAACGGTAATTACTTTTCATTACCAGGGGTCTCCCAGGATCCCAACATGTTGCTTCTCTTATAAGTTGCACCAGACACTCTTCCTACCTCCATCCCCCTCACAAAATAATTGTAGTGTTAAGATTGCCCCCGTCCCCTAATTCCTATCCTTTACCACCAGTTCTAGTTAATCTACAACCTTGGGTTAACCGATAGCCTCTAAAACTGTGTTTGTAGCAGATTTCATTTATATCTGGTACCACTGAGCTATGTGTTAATTATGCTTATTGGGCTCCTCATCTGCCACTTCTAGAACTTGTAGAGTGGACTCTAACTGACTCTCTCATATTTTTTAATGATTCAGTGTGTATGGACTCCAGGCCTTTGGGAAGATGGGATAACCATGCACCCTGAGGAAGAAAGCAAACTATTTAATTTTACATTATGCTTTGAGGTGTTAACTTTATGTGTGAGTGCCAGACCTGTCTATTAATTCAGAAGCTTGAAACAGCTGGCTTATATTTAACAGCAGGGATCCTGGTTTCTACATGATAATAGGAGATGGATTTACAGAATATGTGAACATCACTACCTTAGAGGGAAGAGGAAATATGAAAACCTGTACAATTATGAGTTATTGGTATTTCAAAACCACTAACCTCAAATGTCTCAAATGTCAGGGACCATGTGGGATTAAAAAAAAAAAAAGACACAGTCCTTATCATTGACTGGGACCCCATGGAAAATTTCTAACAAATTTCTCGGAAGAATCTGATTTTAGATCATGTGACTATGTCAGTAATTGCAAATGGTGCAAATCCTCTAAAGTGTTGTTGCCACTAGGTCACAATTAATGGTGTGGCATAAGGGAGGCCTTGTACCTCCTCATTCTCAGTTGTTAAAATCAAAACAAGGGTCCAAACAGTGGGATCTAATGAAGATACCTCTCACCACTAGACTTTTAGGAGGATATATAGAAAGCTTTACTAATACCAGTGGTTTTATATACACTTAC
This sequence comes from Echinops telfairi, assembly GCF_000313985.2. Taxonomy (NCBI): domain Eukaryota; kingdom Metazoa; phylum Chordata; class Mammalia; order Afrosoricida; family Tenrecidae; genus Echinops; species Echinops telfairi. The sequence goes on from NW_022111373.1 coordinate 24,975,823, forward strand.
CATAAAAACAAAATGCAGTACATAGTTTCCTGTGTAAAGATATCCTATGTGTTCGCTGTTGTAAACATCATAAAAATCGAGACTACACTCAGTGCCACATGCTCTACACTTGTTTTATTTAGTCTGTACACTTGTTTTAGCCAGGCTGTACTTTTAAACCTCTCTAAAGATAGCGTCCTCATCCTAAAGAGCCAGCTGGGGGTGTGGGTCCAGGTCCAGGTGAACCACAGGTGGGAAAGCAGTCTACAGGTATCCTTTGTGTTGCAGCTAATGTCAGAGATGTTAAAGACACCTCATCAGTTCATAGGTATGATCATTGAAGCCATCATTGGACTTGTGGTGATTGCCACCACTGCTGCTGTTGCATGGCAGGAATCCATCAAAACTGAACATTTTGTACAAAAATAGCAAGTCGACTCACACCAACTATGGGCCACAGTGGCCAAAATAGGTGACAAATTAGAAGGAAAAGTGACTGAATTTCAACAAACTGTTCAGTGGCTAGAACAAATCATAGACTTGCATAATTGATATTATAGGGTGATTGGAATATTACTGATTTCTGTGTAATGCCTTATCCATATAATGTAATATTATATGATGAGACTTTAATTACAAATTACTTACAGGGATTTAAGGGAGATTTTTATTTAGATATGATCCCGCTAAAAAAGGAAAATTTCAATACATTTAAGGATGGACTAAAGTCATCCCCTAGCTCCGATGTAAGAAAACAATTGGTAAATGGTTTAGAACAGTGGTTCTCAACCTTCCTAATGCCACAACCCTTTAATACAGTTTCTCATGTTGTGGTGAAAGTCCAACCATAAAAAGGTTTTCATTGCTACTACATAACTGTAATTTTGCTAACGGTTGTGAAACAGGCAACCCCTGTAAAAGGGACATTTAACTCCCAAAGGGGTCGCGACCCACAGGTTGAGAACTGCCGGTTTAGAGGGACTCAACCTAAGTAGCTGGGTTCAAACATTGTGCATAGCGTAGCGTCTAGCCTAACTCTCCAAGTACTGCTCTTAGTCATAATTTTTGTCCTTATAATCACATGCTGGTACTATAGACAGCTAAGCTAAGGACTATGAGAAAAGGTCGTATTGCCTCAGCATCTCTTTACATGGCTAGGTTCCAGCTCTCAGGCACTCATCAGACCCTACCAAGACAAGACAGCGCTGAGCCTTTCACTGCCCCTGTCCAGCAGGAAGCAGTTACAGAAGATGAAAGCTTCGGCTCTATTTCCTATTCTCAAAAGGCAGGAATAATGAGTCCATCTGAGCGTGAAAAAGCACCTGGCCATTTTGGGTGTCTTCTTCCCATGTCTCTTGTTTATAGTTCTCTCCCCCACCAGCTCCCCCACCCCCTCAACACACACACCTTCCCAGGCGCGCCCAAAAGTCTCCCTACATGTCAAGTGCATGTCATCCTTCTTTATTCAAACTTGCCTATCAGGAAAATACTCATGATGGTTTCCCAACCCTAGTCACTGACCTCCACTCCTGAAGGTAAGTATGTGTTTGGTTTCTTTGTCCTCCACTCGTCCTCCACTCTGGAGAAGCCTGGCGGGCCAATTAAACCTGTTTCTGGATACCTGTGTTCCAGCCGCCCTCTTGTTCCATCAGGTGGGAGCATATCTGAATTTAGCCTCTTTAGGAATTGGCTGATAGGAATTTGATTATCCTTTTCCCTTGTAAAGTTGCAGGATGTAAGACACCACCTACATACTTCATTTTATAGAAGCTAAAGAAAATAACCTTTTCTTTTTCCAATCAGTGTTTCAAACCTACCAGCCATTGTGCAGGAGACAGAAGAAGCTGTCAAACTGCCAGCCTGGTTAATTGCAGCCCAAATGCATAGCCATTATAGCACCTATAAAGATATATGCTGTATATAGGGTGACTAAGAGTTGGAATTGACACAATGCAATAGGTTTGTTAATATGGGGAGCCACTTAATAGTAGATTGTTTCCTAACTCTTAAAGGGGTTAAGGGGCTAGTCATAGGTGGCTTAGAGGATTGAAAAATCACTATTTATAGCAACAATACTGCAATGGCAAAATATCCAACCTACAAATGTCTTTAACAGACACTTTGTAATACCTTGGGTATGTGGAGAGGAAGGGAGAAAATCCAAGTGCAAAAACAATCTCAAAGTCATTCAGGTCTTAAGATTTAACTTTGTAGTTAGTAAAATAATAAGGTGTGAGGATCTGTTCACATACCTGTATCAGAGTTTTCTGTAGCTTCTAACTTGACAGCACTTTTTCATTTACTCCCCTTTGAATTGTGGTAGGTAGTCCGAGTAGAAATTTCCATTCAACTGTGTTAACTGACATTGAACTTTACTGTGAGATGCTGTGATTAAAAACTGCAGTTTAAGGATCACCCGTGATTTGTCCTGAGGGACAAATAGTAACAAATTAATATACTGAATATCTTTAGATTAGAGATACAGTTTCTTCAGTGTTCCAAGACACTCTGCTAAAAAATCAATGTCAAATCCCACTCAGTTGAACTCTGTTAATCAAGAATTACCTGCTTGGTGTGATTTTGAGGAATCAATTATAAAATCCTGAAGTCTGACAGATTTCATCTCTATTATTTGAGAGAGGACATATCCTTTCCCAACAGTTGAACTACATTTACCTAAAGAATTGTGTTAGACAGAGTTCTCTAGAGAAACAAAACCAGGACATTTATGTGTGTGTGTGTGTGTGTGTGTGTGTGTGTGTGTGTGTGTGTATCACAAAGGAATATAACAGCTAATTAGCCCACACAGCAGTACAGAGGGCTCAGTTCAACTCACTTCCGTGGAACAGTTAATATACTGGAATTCCTTCAACTCATAAGGGCTACTGAGTCCAAGGTCAAGGAAATAGACAGCTTAGTGTTCCCTCAGGCAATGCATGCAGTCTGCCCACAGGCAGCAAACGGCATGGCAGTTCACCAACAGTCAGCCAGATGACAGGGTCCGACAGTCCCAAGCTCAAGTGATATACCAGCAGCGTGGTGAAGCAGTTCTCAAAGGAACCTCAAGTTCTAGCGACATGAGCCACAGGATAGCAATCCCATAGGTAGTGTATCTCATAAGCTGAGGCAGAGAACTTGTAGCTGACACTGATCTGATTACCAGAGAGGAAGAGAGAGAGAGGCAGGGCTTGGCAAGCCATTTATCTCTTTGTCCTCCAATCAAACTGTGACTTTATTAATCCCACATGTTCCTCTTGGCCAGGCTGGCACAATAAACCTACCTATCACAGTCCACATCTTTCCAACTTGACACATGTACACAATTCTTTAGCTGTATGCAATTTCCAGACATGAATTAAATCACATTTACACCTAACATCAAACATCTATCATACATATAAATGAAAACACATGGAATCTAATTGTATCTGGTACATCATATATGAACAAAAGAAAGATATTCAATAAACACATATAAAGGAAATAAACTGACAAGCATAAACTTTGCTTTTGCAATTGATCACATGGGCGTAACTGATAGGTAGAACTACTTTCTTCTACTACTCATTCTATATTACCTTTGCCCTCAGCAAGCCCCTCAGCTGGCTGTGGTTGTTTGCCAGATGACGTGACCCAGACCTTCATTCCTGATGGTTTGGGTCATTAGACGTCCTGTCAGGATTGGGTTGTTGTAGTTTACCACTTACATTAATCACAGTGCATGGTAATACTAAGAGAGGGTCAATGACAGGATCTCCTGGATTCCAGACATATTCTTCTTTACCTCCATTATGTAACACCAGTCCAATTTCTCCTTGGTAATCAGGATCAATCACACCACTCAGTATAGTGACATCCTTCTTGACCCGTTGATCCAAAGGCATGAAAAGTCTGAAGTGTCCAAGGGCAATTCTCAGCTGCTAGTTCAATGGAATCAGTGCTGTGTTTCCAGGTGCGAGAGTTCCTTCCTTTGGGACTAGGACCTTCAAGCCTGACGCACATAGGTTTGCTGGGACAGGAGGCCAAAATTCTGCAAGTGGATCACTAGGAGTAATAGTGAATGGTGCCATGTCAGCTTCCACCCCTTGGTTCCTGGACCCATGAATCCTGGCTATTGGAGACACGGCACCATATATTGGCTGCTGGTTTAGAGCGTATACCGAAATGTTTTAGATAATACCCTCTGCCCTATCCTCAGACTTTCAGACAGTTTAATTTTTCTGTCCTATGTTTACTGCAACTATTTTTTCTTGTCATTCTTTTTTAGTAGTGAAGCCCTGATTAGAAAATGCATAGGAAAATGTATTCCTGAGATAAATCAAGTTAATTATTATATTGTTTACTTGTTTTGTTTTTTTCCTAACTGAAATTCTTGTCTGCTTATGGACCACCTTTCCTCTAATGAACTGGTAAAATAATAATCACTCAGAAAATATTAACTATTCTCTAAAATGATTAGAAATCAAGTCAGGCTATAAAAAATGTTCAGTCAAACACCCTTGACTTGTGGAGAGAAAGGTAGAAAGTCAAGAGCTGTGGGAGACTCCTGTTCGCTCAGAGACTGGTGGAAGTAAATGATTGGGTTGTACACTGGATGCACTGCTTCCACTGCAGCGCCTCTCTTATTGGGCAGTACTAAGGGGAAGGCTTTGCAATCATGCAGGAACCCTAGTAGTGCAATGGGTCACTAGTTGGGCTGCTAACCTCAAGGTCAGCAGTTTGAAACCACCAGCTGTATCTCAGAGAGAGCTGAGGTGTTTTTGCTCCCATGAATATTTATAACCTTGGAAACTTACAGAGGAAGCTCTACTTTGTCCTATAGGGATTTTATGAGTCAGGATTCACTCAATGATAGTGAATTAGTGGGCTTTTTTTGCGTTAAGATTTTTGTAAGTATGAAAGTTGTCTTTTGAGCAGAGACAGACAATATTCAGGTGAAGAATAGTGCACATTATTTGCAAACATGCTGTTAATATATGGAGACTGTATTAGAGGTTATATCCTAAGAAATAGGCTTGTGGAAATCTGCAGTTTACTGTGAGAACCCTTAGTCCATTTTGAACCTTTGAATAGATTCAGCCTCCATTGAATTCAGACCACTGACAGGGAGATAAAATGCTTTAGTCTCAGCAGTGTGTCCGTTATGATTGCACTGGCCAAGCAAAGATGAGGGAGTCCTACCCTCGGTAATTTGAGTCGGCATGGCTTTGCTAGAATTTGGAGTACCAAGACTGATGGTCTGAGGATCTCAGAACCAATTCTATGTCTAGTCTGCAATAATGTACATAATCCAAATCATGGTCCCTTTCCTGCTATTGTAGTTCCACCTCTAACTGTGATTCATTGATTTGCTGCCAATAATAATTTGTGAGGAATTCCTTTGTTACCTATAATTCATAATTTAGCCACATGGTTGTCAATACTTTGGACACTTTTATGGTCACATGCTAATGGCTGTCTTCATCCTGATGTTTCTCTTTATCTTGCCTAAGAATCTATGAATAGATCCTGTAAGAAATATCTTAATCTTGGTTATCTATCTGCCAAGGGATTTTTTAACACCCAAAGATAATCTGAAGAATAGTATTTTATGTTGATATTTAATAGGATTGACTCTATTTTCAAAGATCTCTGGGTCACTGAATTTATGTGCACTCAGTGAGGAATGCTACAGGGACTCTCAATCTTTTGAGCAAAATTCTAAGAAACAAATTCAACAATTAAGTATTACTCTCTAACTTTCTGTATGTGTGTGTTTGGGTGTAATGATTAGATCTTGCAAGAAATCCACATGAGAACCATGCAGTAGCTCCCAACTTGTTTTAAAACACATGCTGTCTAGTTTTAAGAAAAGAAGGCTATCTCCAAAGATCAAGCTGTACCATTACTCGCGCAGTACACTTCTATACTCCAAGGTCAAGCATAGATTAGAAAAGCAGGCATCTAAACAAGGCATCAACCAAGTCCACATGTAAGAAGCACACTAGCCCATGAGATGCAGGATTTAAGGATGTTACTTTGAGGATTATAATGTGTCTGACCAAAGCCAGAGTACTTTTAATCACCTTATATGCCTGTGTGTGCCATCACTTGTCTCTCAGCTTGTTGCATTGTGGAGGATTATGTGTTGTGTGCTGCTGGAAGCTAAATCACTGGTATTTCAAATGCCAGCAGGGTCACACAATGAAAACAGGTTTCAGCAGAGCTTCCAGATGAATAACATACAGTGAAGAAGGAATCGGCTGTTTTCTTCTGAGGAATTAGCTACTGAAAATGTATCTGAATAGCAGCAGAACACTGTCAGATGTTGTGACAGAAGATGAGCCCCTCAGATCTAAAGGCGCTCAAAATATGATGGAGGAAGATCTCCTTTCTCAAAGTAGAGAATGACATGGGTAGAGCTAACCCTTCAGGTCCTTCATCTGTGGCTGGAGTATGACTAAAAAATGAAAATAAGCAGATGAAAACATCTATTAATAATTGAAAGTTGGAATACACGAAGTGTGAATCTAGAAAAAACTGAAAGCAGTAAAAAATAAAACAGATTGCATCGACATGTATTTCCTAGGTGTTAGTGAGTTGAAATGAGTTTGCTATTTTGAATCAACAAACAAGGAGCCCTGGTGACTTAGTGGTTATGAGTTGGGTTGCTAATAACAAGGTCAGGAGCTCAAAATCACTTGCCACTCCAAAGGACAAAGAAGGGGCTGGGCTTTCTACTCCCATAAGGATTTACAGTCTGGGACATTCACAGCAGCAGTTCAACCCTGTCCTATACGGTAATTCTGAAACAAAATTGACTTGATAGCTGTGAGATAGAGATAGATGTCTGCCACAGTCGACTTTATAGCCTCTCTGTTTGATAACAAAGCTGTTCACACCCCTCAACTATGTTCACAGGGGAGTCACCAGACGCTTAGTCCATGTGTGGACCAAAGAAGATGAAACCTTTGACAACTTCCTCCTTTTCTGCATTTATCATAATGCTACCTATTTCCAGTCAGGAAGAACTTTGGTCTTTTTACACTAAGTTGTAATCCACATTGCTCTTCATTAGGATGTGCTTCAAATCTCTTTTGGCAATCAAGACTGTGTCTTGTGCATATGAAACTTTGTTAATAAGCTTCCTGAGGCAAATCACTGGGGGCGTGCAATGGAGTGGCAGGGAAGCAGAGCAAGGAGGTCCCGAGGGAAGACAAACAATGGACCCTGGGGCCAGGACGTGGCACCCCATTAGACTCATCCAGAAACCGCTCCTAAAGGTCAACAAACAGACCTTGATTTACTAACAGGCTTTTTTTGGTTGTTGTTTGGTTTTTTTCCTTCAATCCTAGTAACAGAGTCGTCTTCACATAGTCCATCATGTCTGCTTATTTGGTCAGCATACAGATTGAATAATATGGTAAAAATATAACCCCTGACACACACCTTTCCTGAGTTTAAATTACTTACACACTGATAGAGCCATTAATTTATACAAGGGTATAGAGTTTAAACACTGCTGAGTAACATAAATTATATACAAGTACAGCCCAGCTTTGGATTTAAATATGTGAATTGTTGACTTTTTCAGATTACATTCTTAAGAGACTGGATGTTATTTAAACAAACAGTGAGCATTCATGATAGGGCAAAACTTTCCACAACAGTCATTCACAATAGAAGAGCCATGTACCTACCACATGAATGTATGTCAATACAAAGGAAGGAGGACATTAAAATATTAATATATTGTACTTCTAGGCTACCAGTCATTGGACATCCTCAAGATGAGAGAGTCAGTCCAAAGTCCAAGTCTACCAGTTCCATGCCCTTGGGATAGTAATTATCTGTTGCTTCTCACTCTGCAGGTTTTCTGTCTTAAGTCACAGAGCTACAGGTGAATTTGAGGTATAGGCCAGTTCACTTAGTGGGGATTTCTGCATGGAGTCCTTCAGAATGTCTTCAGGCTGAACTTGATAAAATATTCAATCAGTATGTATTGACAATTATTGGGGATTGGAATGCAAAGTTGGAAACAAGGACGAAGGAACTGTACATGGATATTACGGCTTGTTGCTAGAAATAAAGCTGGAGATTGCATGGCAACTTAGCAACATCATTGGGTTCATTGCAAATGCTTTCTGTTTCAACAACATAAACAGTGAATGTACTTGAGGAATTCTACCGATGAGACACCCAGAAATCAAAGACACTACTTCTGTGGTAAGAGACAATGGAAAAGTTCAATATCAACAGCTAGAACCAAGCAGGGGCTAACTGTGGTACAGACAGTTAACTTCTTATTTGTAAGATTAGGTTGAAATTGAGGAAAATTAAAACAAGTTCATATGGAGTAATATATAACCTTTAGTATACTCCAGATTAATTTAAGAAATCTCTAGAACAGTTTTACACATTGAACACTAACGACCAAAGACTTGATGAGCTGTAGAATAACATCAAGTACATCACACATGAAGAAATGAAAAGGTCATTAAAAAGATAGTAAAGAAAGTTCAAACTGGATGTTAGAAGAATCTGAAACTTGCTCTTAATTGTGAAGCAGCTAAATCAAATGGCAGAAAGGATGAAGGAAAAGAGCTGAAGAGAAATTTCAAATGGTAACTAGAGGAGACAACTTATTATAAAAATCTGTACAAAGACCTCGAGTTAGAAGACCAAAAAGAAAAACACGCTCAACATATCTTCAACTGAAAAAGCAAAGAAAGACTCAAGCCTCAAGTTGCAATACTAAAAAATTTTATGGGCAAAAATATGAGTAATGCAGGAATCATCAAAAGAAGAGGGAAGGAACAGAGAATCATTGTATCAAAAAGAACAAGTTGACATTCAGGCACTTAAAGAGGTAGTACATGATCAAGAACTATTGGTATGGAAGGAAGAAATCCAAGTTGCATTGAAAGCATTAGCCAAAAACAAGACCCCAAGAATTGATGAGATATTAATAGAAATGCTCCAGTAAGCTGATGAAGTACTGAAAGTGCTCACTTTGAGGAAATTTGGAAGACAGCTACCTGGAAGAGATCAATATCTATGCCTGGAAGAGATCAATATTTATGCCCTTCCCAAAGAAATGTAATCCAACAGAGTCTTCAAATTATAGTATAAAACCCAAACCAAACTCACTATCATAGAATGGATGTTGACTCATAGCAATCCTCAAAGACTGGGTAGAACTGTCCCAGTGAGTTTTTGAAACTATAACTGTCTCCGTCTAATGTGGAGCTGCTGGCGGTTTCAATCCGCTGACCTTGAGGTTAGCAGCCCAATGCATAACCATTACCACTCTAACCACCAGGGCTTTTAAATTATAGAATAATATCATTGATATCTCATCCAATCAAAATTTTGACTAAGATTCTTCAAAAAGAGTTGTAGCAGTACATTGGCAGGGAGCTACCTGCTGGATTCAGAAGGGGGCATGGAACTAGGGATATCGTTTCTGATGGCAGATGGATATTGGTTCAAAGAACAGAATACGAGAAAGATGTTTGCTTGTGTTTCACTGACTAATCCAAAACATTTGTCTATGTGGATCATAACAAACTCTAGATATCTTTGAGAAGAATGGGAATTCTAGAATATTTACAATGCTAATTCAGAATTTGTACATGGGACAAGAGGCTGTTGTGCAAATAGAATACAGAAATACTGCATTGTTTAAAATTGGGAAAGGTGTGAATCAGGGTTATATCTTCTCACCATATTTATTCAATCTGTATGCAGACCAAATTACCATGGGAGGAAGCTTATTAACAACATTTTATATGCACAAGAGAGCCTTGATTGCTGAAAGTGACTTGAAGCACTTCTTAATGAGGATTAAGAATTATAGCCTTCCATGTAGATTATGACTATACATTAAACAAAAGTCCTCACATCTGGAATAACAGGTAAAATAATGATAAACGTGAAAAAAGGTTGACATTGTCAAAGATATAATCTTGCTTGGACCCACAATCAATATTCATGGTAGCAGCAGTCAAAAGATCTAAGGACTCGTGACTTTTGTGAATCTGATGCACAAAACCTCTTTAAAGTGTTGAAGACCAAATATATTATTCTAGGAATAGGGTAAGCCTGACCTAAGGTATGATAATTTCAATTTCATCATATGTACATAAAAATCGAACAACAAATAAGGAAGAAATCAATACATTTGAAATGCTGGTCAACAAGAGTAATGCCATGAACTGACTAAAGAACAAACTAATCTGGCTTGGAAGAAGTACAGCCAGAGTGATACTTAGAGGCAAGGCTGGCAAGATTTCATCTCACGTCTCATGTACTTTGGACGTGTCAGCAGGAGAGGCTTATCCCTGGAGAAGAATATCATGCTTGATAAAGTGGAGGAGCAGACAAACAAAAGGAAGGTCCTTGACTAGATGGATGGACATAGTGGCTACAACAATGGGCTCAAACATAATAACAAGTGTGGTGATGACACAGGACTGGGGAGTGTTTTGTTCTATTGTCCATGTGTTTACTGTAAGTCGGAGGTAACCAGCTAGCACCAACCAACACCATCCAGTAACTGAGTGAGAGTTACAGACTACAGATGGGTCATCCCAAATAATTTTACTGTACCACTTTTAAGATAACTGAAACTATTTGAAATTATGTAGATACTAATGCTGTTCTGTTCAATTTTGTGCTAGACTCTTTTGAAAATATTGTGTTGTTGTTAATGGTCATATCCTAGGATATCATAAGTGAAAGTATTAGCGGCCTTATAACCTTGTCAGTTGTCTTCAAAGACTCAGTGAGTCTGTGATCCTTGCCCAAGATGGTGCCTGTTTGGATGAAATGTATTTTTGTGGCACTTAGGAAGGTGGGCATGATATCACCTTGAGGGGTTCTGCTCATCTTGAAAACATACAATTCGGGTTTCATTTTTGTCTTCTATTAAGGAAACTTCTCTACCACTATATATTTCTAGGTAATCATGTAAGAGCCACAAGAATCATCCAGTTGTCAGACCTGTTCCTACAAAATGATAATGTAATTCCCATGTAACAATAAAATGAAATTAAGACACCATTCCCTGTCCTTGATGATTAAGAAAAATAGAAGAAATTTGTGTAAATACAATTTGAGCCACACAATCCCTACATTCTCTGTTTAGTTATCTCCCTACTTCAGACATTGTGTGCCAGTTTAATTTGAACATTATTTAAATGTTATTATATCTTCTTTTTAACATTAAAGCAATCAAATAATTTTTGAGAGCATGTGAATGTATTGCCTTCATGTACAGGTGTACACACAAAAGGATGATTCTCAAGAGAGTTGAGGAATCCTATTAATTTTAATGAGTTGTGAATGCATAGCAAGAAGTAAATGAAATGTATTTGAAAATTCTCTAACTGATCATTCACACAAACCCTCCTTTGTATGTGTATTACAAAATGATGAAATTTTGAAATTTGCTCTTATTCTTTGTCTAAGTTGAGGCAATATGCGTCAGTGTTCATTTCGTTAAATGCTATGATTGTACATTTCCTGCTTACAAAAAATTAATCAGCGTTGTAAATGTAACCAAAATCATTTGCTGCTGCAGGCCAAGTTTCATGGTGCAGGACAGTGAATTGCTGATGGTATTTTCATTGGTGTTTTTGTGGTCACGGTTTTTCAAAAGCTCCATTTTTCAATAGACAATGCATCATCATAATCTTTTTTTTTATTCAGGAAACACCCACATAAAAATAGTTCTCTTTTATTTCTGTGAATTCCTGTAGGCAGACAGTTGCACAATCAAGTTGCATAGAAAACCTTCATTCATAAACGATAACATCTGAGCTATGTTAATGAAACATTCATGACCTCTGTTTTCTAAGCAGCAGGCAGTGACTTTGAAACTGCCCAACTCTTCCTTTGAAAAAGATCAAAACACAGCACCTGCCTTAGGGTGTGTGTGTGTGTGTGTGTGTGTGTGTGTGTGTGTGTGTGTGCATTCATAGCAACGTGAAGTTAGGTGGTGAGAGTCAGCATTCTGTGAGGCAGAGGCCAAGTCTGCTCAGTCATCAGAGTGCTCCCAAACCTGTGTGCTTGGTATTGAGTAAGCTCCTATAAATATCTCAGAAATACGGTCATGGCTGTTATTCTTGAAACCTCTAGACAGCAGCCTACTTGTTAATGCACCAAAATTTGGAGGTTAGAGTTAAATTCTTGTCTTTGAAGGCCTGCTTTTCCAGGAATACTCTGACATAGTCAAGGCACATTAAGTCATATTTCCTTTATGACTTTTGTGTTGTGTATGTTCATATTTATTAGAAACTATATTATTAAACTCAAATGACAGAGCTTATTTACTAAGAATGTATGATTAAAATAGAAAAATTACTGTTAGTGTTATGTTAGTGTAGTTGAGTTCCAATGCATAGTGACCCAATATACAACAGAATGAAACACTGCCTTGTGCTGAATCATTCCCAAATATTTCTTTTGTTTGAGCCTATTGTCGTAGCCACTGCATCACTCAATCTTATCAAGAGCCTTCCTCTTTATTGCTACCACTCTGCTTTACCAAGCATGATGTCCTTCTCCAACAACTGGTCAATTTTGATAACAAGTCCGAAGTACCTGAGAATACATCTTGTCATCCTTGCCCCTAAGGAACACATTCTGGCTGTACTGCCACAAGGACAGATGTTTGTCCTTTAGGCAGCCCATGGTACTTTCAATATTCTTTGCCAATACCATAGTTCAAATGCATTGATCCTTCTTTGGTTTTCCTTATTCAATGTCCTACTTTCACATGCCTAGAGGTAATTAAATTACTATGGGTTGAGTCATGTGCACGTTAGTCCTTAAAGTAACATCCTTACTTTTCAACACTTTAGAGAGGCAACAAGCAGATTTATCCAATGAAATACACCATTTGATCTCTTGATTTCTGCTTCTACAAGCATTGATTGTCGATCTAAGCAAGATTACATCTTGAAAAGTTCAATCATTTCTCTGTTTATCATGATGATACCTGTTAGTTTAGTTGTGATGATTTTGGTCTTCCTTATATTAAGTTATACTCCATACTCAAAGCTGAAATCCTCAATCTTCATTAGGAAGTGCTTCAATTTCTTCTAAATTTCAGCAAGCAATATTATGTTGTCTGCATATTGCAAATTGTTAATAAGCTTTCCTGAAAGCTACTGCCAAATTTCTCTTCATATAATCCAGGATTTTTTTGATTACTTTCTTGGCATACAGATTGAATAAATATGATGAGAGGATATAATGTTTATGCATACCTTTCCTGATTTTATGGCATGAAGTAAACCGTGTTCTGCCACACAACTGCTTATTGATCCATGTACAGAATCCACATGAGCCCAGTGCATTGTTCTTGGATTTCCATTATTCTCAAAGCTTTTTGTTTTGGTCTCCACAGTTTGTTTTGGTCTCCACAGTTGAACACCTTTACATTGTCAATAAAACAAAAGTAAACCTCTTTCTGGTATTCCCTACTTTCAGCCAAGATTCATCTGATAAGAGCAATGATAATCCTTGTTCCACATGATCTTCTGAATCCAACCTTGACCTCCATCAGCTCCCTGTCAATGTACTGATGTAACTGTGGTTGGATGATATTCAGCAACATTTTATTTTCATGTAATATTAATGAAATTTTTCTATAATGTGCAAATTCTCTTAGGTCACCTTTCTTTGGAATGGGTTCAAATATGACTCTCGTACGGATAGTTGATGAAGTGTCCAAATTTCTTGGTACAGAGGAGTGAGTCCATTACTTCATCAGCTTGTTGAAACATTTAATAATATTTCATCCATTTTTGGAGGCTTGTTTTCACCTAATATTTCAGTGTAGCTTGGACGTCTTCCTTCAATACATACCATTGGTCCTTGATCTTATGATACCTCCTGCAGTGGTGGAATGTCCCCTAGTTCTTTTGGGACAGTGACTTTATTCCAGCGGTTCTCAACCCGTGGGTCGCAACCCCTTGGGTCAAATGACCCTTTCACAGGGGATGCCCGATTCATAACAGTAGCAAAATTACAGTTATGAAGTAGCAACGAAAATAATTTTATGGTTGGGGGGAATACCACAACATGAGGAACTATATTAGAGGGTCGTGGCATTAGAAAGTTTAAGAACCAATGCTATATTCTTTCAATAGTTGATTGATGTTTCCTGCATCATACAGTACTTTGCCAATAGAATCTTCAATATGTCAACTTGTTGCTTGAATTTTTTCTTTAGTAATTTTAGTTTAACATATGCTGATGATATTCCTTTTTTGGTTTTCTAAATACTTGCACAGAAAAATAACTAACGTAGAAAATGTTTTTAATAGCCAGACAAACTTTAAGAATTTTTTAAAATCCTAAAGGCATCATCAATTAATTCTTGTAAAGTTAACATGGAGAGTATTATACACTGTAACTGTTTATCTATTGAAGTTCATCTAAGTATAGCTACTCCCAATTCCTTGTCAGATAAATATTTGCATACACACACACACACACACACACACACACACAGGAGGACTTTTTACTGTTTTGTTTCTGATTTCAACCACCTTCTGAAAATTTGCATTTCCATCCTAAACCGAATCTACTGTTGAAAAAGACTGTCAGCTAATTCTTATAGTTACCCATGTGATTCTTATGTATAAGAAAGTTGTGAAACCTTATATTCATATTCACTATATCAGGGTTGTTGCTGTTTGCTGTTAGGAGCACACAAGTGGATTATAGTCCACAGAAACCCTACGTGCAACAGAAGGAAGGAAGTACATCATGGTCCTGTGCTGGCCTCAGATTGTTTGAGCCCATTGTTAGAGCCACTCTATCAACCCATCTCAGTGAGGGTCTGCCTTTTTCTCGTTGCCCTGCTAGTTTACCAAGCATGACTTTATCTCACATATTGTGGACGTGTTTTCAGAAGAGACCAGTCTCTAGTAAGAGAAAGCATGCATGTCCGGGGAAGAAAAGTAAGTTCTCATAAAAGAACAAACTAGAATGAATTGATTCAAAGCCTGGCATATTGTTTTCTTCTTTCTTTCCTTTTCCAGTGGGAAAATCTATTAGAAATTCTCCTTGTGCTAAAACAATAGAAGTAGCATCAGCTCACTAGGATGGTTCGCATAAAGATTGTGGAATTTGCATATTTTAAATTCTACCTGAGTTCTAACATATTCAGATATTCCTACCTCAGCTTGAGAAACATGTTTTATGAGACCTTGACATTTTGCAATCACAGTTTCCTGAAGTACCTGCACAAAACTTTTTAATGCTGATTTGACAGAGAAAAAATAAAGAGATTAATTATTTCAAAAGTCAGAATATAGGAAAATAGCAATTTAAGGGTAAGGAGCATATAATCAACATGTATAATATTTTAATTCCCTTATTCTTCTTTATTTTTAAGTAGACACAAATTTCTATGGAAAGCATGCAACTTAATTCCCTTTTTATCACCTTAGATGTAAGGCATCAGACTACAGTAGGAGATTGGGTGAATCTACTCTATAAATTATATATGTTAGAAAATTATTTCACTAAGCAGATTTGAGGATTTAAATGTCTAATTTCCTCTGGAATGTTTCAAAGTCTCTTTGTAAATATAGATTTTCTAAACACATATTGATAAGGGTTAAGTCACAAACATAATTGTTTTAAAAACAGATGAGAGGAACAAACCCTCTCCTTTGGAAATTGAGCTTCGAGCTTGTCCAGGTTGCTTGTGTTGATGAAATAGAGATTAAAGTGGACCATAGTAAATAAGATACATTGCCATGTGAGTCTTCGGTCCTCACAGGGCAGGAAACTTCAGCATTTTAAAAATGATTTTGAATGTTTTTCCCAGTCAAATATTTTCATGAATTGAAAAACATAGAAAAAGTCTTATGATTAGTAAAAAATAGTCTGGGTTCTGAAAGATTATAACTCTATTTATTAAGTTAATTTTTCCTGTGCAGAGAGATTTAGATAAACTATGACTTACATGCATTCAATGCATATATTTAGAGTATCTAATCTATGTCTATTACAGTTAAAATCATTAGGGATCAATTAATACAGGTATATGAAATATATCTATAATCTAATCTGTGGCAGAGTTCCTCTTTAACATGATAAAAAACATTTCAATTTGAACACGAAAGTGTGCCTGACCTAAATCATGGTAGTTGTAATCACTTCATATGAATTCAAAAGCTGGGCACTGAAAAATGAAGACTGAAAAATAATGCCTTTGAATTATGGTATTAATGAAGATTATTTAATATGCTATAGACTAACTGCAACGTTGACAGTTCAAACGCAACAACCACTCAGAGGGAGAAACTGAGGCTGTCTATGTGCTCAAGATCAGTAACAATTGTGAGGATGCACAGGACCAGGGGGTGTTTCATTCTGTTGTTCACAGGCTTGCTATGGTTCAGAACCAACTCGATGGCTCCTAACCACCACCACAACTTCTGTAAAGACATACAGTCTCAGAAAGCCTACGCAGGATCGTGCTCAGGTGGCATTGACCCTATGGCAGTGGGTTTGGGTTTTGGGTTTATGGACTACCAGAAGATTGAACAAATTTGTCTTGGAAGAAGTA
>NW_022111373.1:24992965-24994521 GCF_000313985.2 Echinops telfairi
ATGTGACTATCTATCTATCATCTATGTAATTTTCTATGTGAAACCAAACACTTCATAGTATTATGTTTCTTGGTTTGGAATTAAGGTGGATGTTTTCATGGGCCACCCTAGGTAATTGGCATAGTCCTAATTTAGTGGCTTTATTCCACCTCTTAATTCGCTGCTTGCTCGCTTGCTTTTCTTGGTTAGATGACCTTGAGGCAGCGCTGACTCATAGCCGCCCTGTGCACAGTGGAATGAAACACTTCCTGAGATTCTGCACCATCCTCACAATTATGCTTATGCTTGAGACCATTTTTGCACCACTGAGTCAATTCATTGCATAATTTCACCTGTATAAATGGGGTAGATTTTAATAGAAACATCTGTGGATATTTTGTTATACTGTAATTGAATTTGGAAGCTTAGTCTGGAAGCTGTGATAAACCCTGTTTGTTCCATTTGGTGGTCCTGTTTATATTTTAAATACCAGTGACATAACTTCTGCCACCACAGTAACACACAACAACAAACTGACACACAGGGGCTAGTTTGCTGCATAGTTCCTGGTATTTTCAAAGCTTGCATGTGGGCATCCAAAATATAGTTATCTGTTTTTCTGGAGTAACAGATCAAGAAGAGGAGTCAAGAATCAAAGAAGGAAATGGATTGGAGGCGAATGCCTCTTTTGTCATCATAAGAATAGACATTCTGGATGTGCCTGGCTACCATTACTGAACCTAAGATTCTGTAGAAATATCATGATAAAAAGGAGAAATGCAGAATTTTATTTCAAATCTCATGGAATCTAAATTTTCTGGAGCTATGGATACAGAATAAATCACAAACATTTATTCCAAGATATTCATTCAATCAAAAATAAAAACATCCTCTGAAGTCATCTTAAAACCAGACAATAGTTTATGATTATGGGTACAACATGTCTATATTGAGCGATACACTCTTTAAAATCTGTATCTAAGAAATCAGGTAGACAGCTGCAACACAAAATATTAGACAGGAATCTTAGGGTCCAGTGAGTTAAGTTAATAAGAAAGAATTATTTAGAAAAGGAGAATAAGTCAATGACATATGAATTGCACTTATAGGAACTGTTGGTATATGCTTTGCTATGTATATTCTTAACAAAAATTAATTGTCTTGTAGGAAGTCAATTTAAAATTATATATTAAAGAAGTAAGGAGGACATTGAGAATGATAAAGACCTTGACTACAAATCTGGTCATTGGGAAAGAACTTCTTCAAGGAAGAGGAAGTAGGGGGCATTTGAACGAAAATGTAAATATGGTAATATAGAAATTGGGGTGAGAAACACAAGACTATGTGAGGAAATCATGTTCCAGAGAGAAGACAGCAGAAGTGCAAATGACCTAATGTGAAAGTGAGTTCCCTTTTGTGTGGATCAGCAAGAGCAGCCTGGTTATCAGATAATGAGGGAGAGGGGAAAGCTGGATGACATAAGGTCAGAGCTATAAACAGAGCCCCTACCAGGTAGGATCTGAAATTCTAAATGTGACAGCAGCTGGCTGCTCTGAGTTAGTAAGTATCCTGGGGCA
>NW_022111373.1:24996216-25000844 GCF_000313985.2 Echinops telfairi
GATATTATAATTTTTAAAGGCTATTGGCAAGACCTTGAAAAACTGATATCTGAAAAAAAATACCCAAAGCAGGAAGGGAACACATGTATTAGGAGAGAAACCTGACAAATGAGAGGAAGTAGCATCTTCATTCAAGGGCATAGGTACAGGCCTGGGTTTCATGAATACCTAGAACAGCATGGAGGCCAAGGTGGCTAGAACACTTGGGAAAAGGGCAAAGTCGTTTCAGATGAGACACGAAAGGCAAAGTGGGCCAGGGCAGTTTGTTAGATTTTGAAAGAGAAAGGATGGCATTGGGAGATTTTGTATAGTGGGATGAGAGTTTGGAGGATGAGGATCAGGGCTATGTGGCATAAGTAGGAGGAAAGCAATTGGGAGGCTCTATCAGTATTAAAATTGTTGATTACAAAGATTAGCTATCAAAGTGTTCCATTGTATTTTCCTCCTGTTCTTTAGAGTCATTCTAACCCTTGAATCATTAGTTTAAGTGAATGTTTTGACTTTGCTTTACTTTCTGTTGAGAATTTGACTCCTCTCAGTAGAATTTTACGTCTTCTTCGTTTTGGGTTTTGGGTTTTTGTTTTGTTAGTTTTTTACAGCAAATGGTGATTCTGAAATATCTAAAGACTAAGTCAAGCATTATAAATACTCTGTTAAAGTTTTTTTCCAGGGAAACAAAAATAAGCATAAAATATGCACAGATTCTAAAACTATCAGGCACTAATAAATGATATTAAAACACTCAATTAGCACTTTGAGATGGGCATTAGGCTGCTATCTTCAAACATGATCAAACAAACCCAACAGCTGCTCTGAGGGAGAACACTGAGACTGTCTAGCTCCAATACATATGTATACTCTCAAAAACCCACGTAGGATTGCTATGAGTTGGAATCAGCTCAATGACAGTGGACCTGGTGTTTGGAACAGTCGATGTTAATACCATCTCTCTCTGTAGTAGAGAAATTGATCCCTATTTCCCTGTGAAGTATTATGAATGTTGCTTAGAAGCGAGGTTGGAGAGACCAGCACATGTGCTTGGCTGGTCATATAATCAGGAGGAACTAGTCCCTGGAGAATGACATCATGCTTGATATAATGAAGGGTCAACAAAATGAGAAAGCCTCTGAGAGATGGATTGACACTGTGGCTGAAACAATCGATTCAAATACAGCAAAGCTGAGCGATGGCATGGGCTTGCAGTTTCTGTTTTGTGCTGCATAGGAAGCCTCTGAGTCAGAGCTAATTGGACAGCACTTAGCAACAATAACACAGGGAATATGATTTTATTTCTATCATAAAACCTGAAACACATTTAAGTACAATGGATCCTGTCCATATTGTATACTTGTCTTTTTAAATGTTATAGCTAGGCAGTTTTTAAAAATTGAGTTTGAATGTTATGCCTAACTAGGAAGCCTATGTTCTCTACTCTCATGACAGGAGGAACATTTCCCAAGACGCACTGCCTTGTGTTCCTGTGTGTCTGACTGAAGGGTTTATGTCCAATTTATGTACTAAAGTGCAGCGAAAGCTCAAAACTTAACAGCGGGCAGTCTTTTGTACTTGTTCCCAGAGGATTGTTTATCTGCAGTCAAAACTGCAGAAATAGAATCATAAGCAATTTGGGGGCTATAATTTTTGGACAAAAGATCTAACACTAGCATATAATGATGAAAGAACAGTTAGAAATACATGAACTTCCCCTAAAACTGAGTCTACAAGAAGGAAAAAAAAAAAAACAGAACAAAACAACAACCAAAAGATAGTCCAATTTTCGAACCCATTAGATAATAATAAGGTATATGCCGTGTGTGCTAAGAAATTATTAGGATTTACCTCCTGAAGATTAGATGATCTCATTTTTTCAAGGAATCTAGCCTAACTGAAATTGAGCAATCAGAGAACTTCTGACAAAATCATTAATTCAGTTTTACTTACTAAATTCCTCTATCGTCGGCAGCCCATCCTGCAACTCCACTCTTAAATCACAGGGGAGCTGCCTCTTGAATGTTTTCTCTCCAAAGAGAGCTCGTTTGTTCCTCTCTAAATCATCATGGCCATTGTGTCTGCAAGCGCTGCCACTGTCAGCATCAGGAGCCAGGCAGCAGGGACGAACAACGGGGGTGAGAAACAAAGGGAGATAATTCAAGCATCACAACAAATGGAAATTTCTGGATGGTACTGGGAGTTATAGAGGGGAGTGGTTTTTTACTGGGGGCAGCATACATGAATTGAAGGAACCCTGAGGGAGCAGGGGACTACTAACCCAAACTTCTGCAGTTGAACCCATCAGCCACCCTGCAGAATAAAGATGTGGCATTCTGGTTGTGTAAAGATTGCAGCTTGGGGGCCCTGTGGATACTTCTACTCTGTACTGAGTCAGAGTGTCTTGACAGGAGAGATTTTTGTTTTATTTTCCTGGTATGTGAAATAAGTATAATCCTAAGAAACCCATGAAAGCCAATTTTCCATACTTTGGGGGTTCACTTATCATTTAGGTCATCAGTTTTCCTTCTCACCTGGTATTAATGCTTTGTTTTTTTTAATGTTTTAAAATATATAATAAAGCTATGATGGCCTGATATAAAAGCCCTAAACAATCAAAAGTATTATTTTAAAGTAAAAATGCAAGTCTACCTCAATCCTCAACATGGTGTTTCTCAAAGATAATGTGTATAATCTATTATGTATACTATGGCATCTACAGCTATAATGTACATATACGTTCACCACTTGTTTGATTGTAGTGTGAGGTTTTGCATGTTGCTGTGATGGTGGCAGCATCAAGTATGACTTGCATTTTAAATGCCATCAGGGTCACCCAACGTAAATAGATTTTAGTGGAACATCTATATTAAGATCAAATAGCCTAACCACTTTCGAGGAACAGGCCACTGAAAACCTTTTGAATCGCAGTGGAACATTGTCAGATACAGAGCCAGAACATAAGCCCATCAGGTTTGAAGGCACCCAAAATATGACTAGATAAGATCTGCCTTCTCAAAATGGACTAGATCATAATGACGTGAAGCGGGTAAAGCTTCTGTGATCTTCATTTGATGATAGGTAATGTCTCAAAATGAGCGGAAACAGACGCCAACATCCACGGATAACGGGAATGTGGAATGTATAAAGCACAAATCTAGGAATACTGGAAGTCATCAACAATTAAAGGGAATGTGTAAATATAGTCTACGTATTACTGACCAGAAATGGACTGCTAGTTTGAGTCCACCAATAATGTGCTTTACTATGCCAAGAATAACTAATGATCTTCCATGTACTGTCTAAGAAATATTTCAAAGTTTATCGTGTGTGACAGCTTAGTATCTATATATGTGGAAGGAAGTTGATTTAGTACAATTATTATTCAAATTTACTCACCAACCATTGAAACTAGTGATGAAGAATTTTACAAAAAATCTGACCAAATTCCTCAGTCTGAAATGGAACAAGCATGCAGCCAAGATGCATTGATAGTTATGGGAGATTAGAGTGTGAATGTTGAAAAAAAAAATAAAGGGGTAGCTGTTGGAAAATATGACCTCAGAGCTAGAAATGAGACTAAGGATAACATTATCAAATTTTGCAAGAGCAACGCATTCTCCATTGCAAATACTTTTTTTTAGCAGCATACCAGTGATTGTACACGTGGATCTCACTATATGTAATACACAAGAACGGAATTGAAAATATCTGCGGAAAGAGACAATGGAGAAGCTGAACATCAACAACCAAAATGAAGTCAGGAGGTTTATGTGAAACAGATCATAAATTTCTTTCCTTTAAGTCTAGATAATAAGTTGAAGAAAGTTAAAATAAGTTCATAAGAGCCAAAACAAAAGGTCATTAAAAAGACAAGGAAGAAATAGAAAGCTAAAGTAGATGTCAGAAGAGATTCTGAACCTTATTATTTAATGTTGAGTAGGTAGAGAAAATTGTAAATGTTGACTCAAAAGAATAAAACAGAAAATTTCAAAGGGAAGTAAAAAAAGGAAAGTATTACAATGAAATGTTCAAAGACCTCGAATAAGCCAAAAAGGAACTATATGCTCATATCGAGCTGCAAGAACTGAATAAAAAGTCAATCCTTCTGTTGAAATATTGAAGGATTCTGTGGGGGAAAATATTGAATGATGCAAAGTTACCAACATCTGGTAGAAGGAATACACAGAGTTACTATTGTAATAAGAACTGATTTGTGTTCAATCATTTCAATAGGTGGCATATGATCACGAATCAATAATACTGAAGGAAGAAATCCAATATGCCCTGAAGACGTTAGTGAAAAATAGACGATGGTTTTGAAGAAATACTAATTGAAATGCTTCAATGAGCTGATGAAGCATTGAAAGTACTTCACTGGCAAGAAATTTGGAAGGCAGTCACCGGTCCAAACCTGGAAGAGGACCATATTTATGCCCATTCTGAAGAAAGGTGGCCCAACAGAATATGGAAATTATTTAATAATATCAATAATATAACATGCAAGTTCAATTTAGTGGATGATCAATCATTCAAATATAAGCAGGATTTAGAAGATCTCCTTTTTGGTGTCACATGGATCTTGGCTGAAAGCAAAGAACACCTAAAGATGTTTTGTTTATTTATTTATTAATCATTTT
>NW_022111373.1:25002927-25003810 GCF_000313985.2 Echinops telfairi
ATGCTACACTGCACCCTGAGTGACTCATCGCCTTCCCACTACCCCTCTGCAAGGGATGTCCAATTGTCTACAGATGATCATTGGGTCCCCATCACGCACTCCCCCTCATTCACGATGATATGATCTAAAGATGTTTTATTGAATAAAATTGATGATATGATCTAAAGATGTTTTATTGAATAAAACATGTGGATCATAACAAACGATGGATAACCTTGAGAAGAATATGCAATAAGAATATTTCATTGTGCTTATGAGGAAAGCAGTGTATTGTAGTTGGCAAATTGGCTGCACAAAACCTCTTTTAAGGGTTGAAGAACAAAAATTTCACTTTGAAGACTAAAAGGCATTTAATGAGAGTAATGATATTTTCAGGGGGCTTATATGTCTGTAAAAGTTAAACAATGAATAAGGAAGACAGAGGAAGCATTGATGTATTTGAGTTTTAGTGTTTTAAAGAACATTGAAAATATTATGAACTGCCAGAAGAACAAACAAATCTGTTTTGGAAGAAGTACAGCCAAATTGCTCTGTAAAAACAAGGACAGTGAGATTTCCTCTCCCATAAGTTGGACATGTTATCAGGAGAGACTATTCTCTGGGAAAGGGCATCGTGCTTGGTGAAATG
Source organism: Echinops telfairi (assembly GCF_000313985.2). Taxonomy (NCBI): domain Eukaryota; kingdom Metazoa; phylum Chordata; class Mammalia; order Afrosoricida; family Tenrecidae; genus Echinops; species Echinops telfairi. The sequence continues at coordinate 25,003,556 of NW_022111373.1, forward strand.
GAAGAGGTGTGAAAATGACCATCAAGACGGTGCATTGACACTGTGGCTACAGCAATGGCTGCAACAGTTGGGAGGATGGAGTGGGGGTTGGTAGTGTTTAGTTAGGTTGTGCAGAGGATTGTTATGATTTAGAGGCCTCTGGATGGCACCTAGCAGCAATGTTTATATTTATCTTACTATGAAATTTTAGCACATCTCTAAATATACTCTACACTGCATATATTTAACTACAAACTTGTAGTCATCATATCTTTT
>NW_022111373.1:25006212-25007069 GCF_000313985.2 Echinops telfairi
AAAGAATCAGTCATTGAAAATTCTTTGGAGCATAGTTGTACACTGACACACATGAAACTGTCTTTCATTGTAACCAAGTTGACAGTAACTGGTAGCTGCTCGTTAAGAACTCAGGGGGAAAAGTATCTGATTATTGAATCCTTTGTATGAAATGATTCCAAAATATCTTTGCTACAACTCCTCTCCTTCCATTTATATAATAATTATGAAAATAATGAAAACAAGCAGATAATATATTTATCATATTAAACAGTGTAATGCTTTTCTAAAGCTCCTCACAAACAAAACAAAACTAAATTCACTGACGTGAAGTTCATTATGACTCCTGGAAATCACGTGTCATAACCAGTCTGTAAATCTTTGTAGGAGCCAAAAGCTGAATGGCTCCAAGGTCAGCAGTCTGCTGATCTTGAGATTGCCAGGTAATATGGGAGGAGGAGGTCAATGAGTCAGATGCAGGATCTAGATCCAGCAGAAGTCAAACTTTACCATGGAGTCTGCTTAAAATGGAGCAGACCACACACGCAAAGGCACACTCCAACTGCAAGAAGGCTGTGTTCCAATCAAGGGACATCGAAGAAAAACAGTTTAGGAAAGAATAGAACTGTTCCATATGGTTTCTGAGCTACCTAAACCACAGTACACCCAGAGCTCCTACAGAAAGCCTACAGCAAAGCCCAGATCAAAACCAAATCCACTGTCATTGAGTTGGTTCTAATCATTGCCACCTTGTATGGATTTTATGAGATGACACATTTTCATGGGAGGTGACAACCTTATCTTTCTCCCGGTGGATCAGCTGGTAGTCTGAACTGCGGACTTTGCAGGTGGTAGTTCAGTACTAAACTACAGCACCA
>NW_022111373.1:25008957-25017040 GCF_000313985.2 Echinops telfairi
TGGAGGTCAATTCCAATGGAGAATGACCTGATGCAGGATTTTGAGGCTGTCAAGCTTTAGGAAAGCCGAGTCCCATATTGCTTTCACAGGGAGATGGTAGGTTTGCACCACCAAGTTTGTGGTAAGCATCTCTCATGCCTGACCCAGAGCACCAGCAGGAATTCTCAATGTAACCAATACTGGACTTAATACATAATATATTTGATTCTAGATTTTTTTGATCTAAAGAGATTATTATTACTTTCCTAAAAGTATTGTATATTATGAATGATACCAAAAAGGGGAAAAAAAAAACAAACTCATCATGGAGTCAATTCTGACTCAGAGCAACTCTATAGGACAGGGTTTTCTGAGATTGTAACCCTATAGAGGCATGTTATACACTATATAACACTATATAGAAAGCCTCCTCCTTCTCGGTTCTAGCTGTAGGTGATTTCTAATTGTTGACCTGACAATCAGCAGCTCAAAACTACATGGTAGCTAAGATTAAATTATCTTTAACAAACACTTATATATCTTTTCATTCTTCTTCACACCCCAGAAGCTCAAATACTATACATTTAGTAGTTATTCTTCCATTCTATTTTCACACAAATATATAAGCATTGACAATACAGAGAGTTAATTTGCTGTAACTTTAGCTTCCATCAAAAAAGATAAATATAGAGATTATATTAATGTATCTAGATATAAGTAGAGATCTGAGTGCCCTTATTGGTTAAGCTAAATTTCATAAGTGATTTTTGTTAATGGCAATAATTTTAATGAGCAGTTATATGTCAATTATTAATTTATTAGATAATTAATGAGGTTAGACACATTTAATAATTAGGTTTCTGATTTTCCACTTTAATATATTTTTCAAAGAAAATCATTAGTAGGAACTCAATTGGAAAATAACTCCTTAAGTCAGATTCTAAAACTTAGTACTTTTGAGATTATTATCAAATGCTTGACTACATTAAAGCAAAATACTTGGGAAACATCAGATACACCAAAAGTCAAATAAATATCAAGTGACAGATGTAGATGAGCATAAAGTATTGCTATTGTTTAAAGATTAGTGAAGATTGTTTAAGGTTTAGTATCCTGATTCCAGATTCGTAAATAAATCTACAAATCACTAAGAAGAAAAACGTTGATATCCTAGGAAATAGTGAGCTGAAATGGATGAGTATTGTCATTTTGAATCAGGAAATCAGCTGGTTTATCATGCATATTCCTGAGGAATTATCTGCTAAAACCCTTTTAGGTGTTAGGGGAACATTGTCAGATATGGTGCTATAGATTATTTACTATTTACTTAAATTAAACATTTATGATAAATGGTGTAAAATTTATTATCAAAAGAAACATTTACCTAAATGAAACATTTAAGATTAATTGTGTAAGATTCATTATAAAAAGGAAAATTTCAAGATCTATATAAATGTATGATACTATCTGTGGCTTGATAATAACCTATAAAAGGAAATCCAGTTAATACAACCATTATTCTAATGTATTTACCAACCACTAAAGCCACTAATGAAGAAACTGAAGAATTTTAACAACTTATCCTGTCTGAAATTAATTAAATATGCACTTAAGATACTTTAGTATTTGCAAAGCAAAAATTGGGGGGTGGGGAGGAAGGTTCAGCAGTTGGAAAATATGGTCTGCGTGATAGCATGATAACATTTTGAAAGACCAGCCACTACTTCATTGCCAATATAATTTCAACAACATAAACAATGACAAAAAATCAAATGACTACATCTGTGGAAAAAGACAGTGGAGAAACTCTAACTCCTATCTGAAGCACTGGTTTGAAGGATTGACTGGGGACAGTCCATCGATTGCTCACATGTAGTTCAAGTTGAAATGGTAACCGTGAGTATATCTCACATTAGTTTTAAGAAGACATGATAAGTTGTGTTACGCCATCAAGAAAGTTAAAGGTCATTAAAAAGACAAGAAATAAAGAAAATATCAAGGAATATATCAGGAGATATCTGAAGCTTGTTTTTGAACATGACGTGACTAAGGGAAGTGGAAGAAACGATGAACTGAAGAAGCTGAATAGAAAATTTCAAAGGCCAGCCTGAGAAGAGAAAGCCCTATAATGAAAGGGACAGGGGGTGGAGGAGTGAGAATGTTATAAAGGACAATCATGCTTAAGAAATCTCTGGCAGAGAAGCAAGAAAAATTTCAAGTTTCAAGTTGAAATGTTGAGGTGTTCTATGAGCAAAACACTGAATGATAAAGGAAGCATCAAAAGAAGATGTATGGAATGCAGAGCCACTATACTCAAAAGAACTAGTAAACACATAACCATTTCAAGAGGTACCATGTGAGCAAGCATCAATGGTTCTGAATCGTTAACATAAAACAATCCTCCAGAAACTGGCAGAATACCAGCTGAACTTGTTATAGTGCTGACGAAGCGCTGAAAGCATGGGCTCTTCCATGCCATGGGGATTGGAAGACTGCTCCCTGGCCATCCAGTTGGAAGAGTTTCATGTTTTAGTCCATTCCTAAGAAAGTTGACCCAACAGAATGCAGAAGTTATTGAACAATATCATTAATATCACTTGGAAGTAAAATTTTGCTGAAATCATTCAACAATAGTTGCAGAGATATATTGACAGGGACCTGGAAGCAATTCAAATTGAAATCAAAGGTCGTGACACACGGGATATCATTATTGGATAAAATTAAAATTAAAAATAAAATTAAAAATTAAAGAATACAAGAAAGATGTTTACTTGTATTTTATTGATTTTTCAAAGACATTTGACTGGGTGGCTCATAACAAACTAAGGATCACATTGAGAAGGATAGAAAGTCCAGAGTACTTTCACTTATACAGGTCTATGGACAGGCATGTGGACTAAGAGCCAGCTTTCAGAACAGAACTAGTGCATACTGCATGGTTTTAAATGAGGAAAGATGTGATTCGAGGTTGTTTTCTCTCATCATACTAATTGAATCCATATTCTCGGCAATTAATCTGAAAAATTTAAAAGAAAAAGGAATATATGAAGATGAATGTGGCTTAAGGATTGAAGAAACATTTATTAACAACCAACCATATGCAGGTGCCAAAACCTTACTTGCTGATTGGAAGAAGGGCTTCAATTACTTGTTGGTGAAGATCAAGGCTTACAGCCTTCAATATGGATCACAAGCCAATGAGAATAAAGCCCAAATCCTTACAACTGGACCAATAGATAACATCATGAAAAATGAAGGAAAGATAGAAGCTGTCAAGGATTTCATATTGCTTGGATCCACAATGACTATTCAAGGAAGAAGCAGTCTAGAAATCAAAGGATGCATTTATTGGACAATCTGCTGCATACGACCTCTTTAAAGCGGTAAAGAGCAAGGTTGTCACTTTGAGGACCAAGGGGTGTCTTCCCCAATGTATGATATTTCAAAAGCCTCATATGCAAGTGAAAGTTAGTGAATTTGAAAGGTTGAAGAAAAGATTGATGAGTTTTACAAATTCTAAGCAATTCCAATCCAAACTCACAATTTTTAAAAGGAATGGAAAAACTAATTACCAGCTTTATATAAACCTAGGATAAAGCATTATTAAAAATAAAAAACAGAGTAGGAGACCTTCCACTACCCAAACTTAAAACTTATTATATAGCCATGGTAATCCAAACAGCCTGGTACTGGTAAACCACAGATACGAAGACCAATGAATTAGAATTGAGATTCCAGAAATACAACCAAGTACTTATAATATCTAATTTTTGATAAAGAAATAAAACAAATTAAATGGGCAAGAGACAGATTTTTTACCAAATGGTACTGAAAAACTGTATTTCCACCTACAAAAGAGTGAAACAAAATACTTACCTCATACCATGTATGAAAAAAAATTCAAGATGAATCAAAGACCTAAATAGAAATCACACAGCTATTAAGACCAACCATGAAAAAAATAGGGGCAAACTTAAGGACCTTAATACAAAGAATAAACACACTACAGAATATAATAAAAAATACCTGCACTGTAAAAGGCATAAAAAAGTTCTGGGACCTACTAAATTATGATCTGTATGCACAACACAAAAACCTTCATTAATAAGTCAATAGAGAATCCACAGATAGGGAAAAATATTCAGCAATAATACAGCAGAAAAATAACTGATCTCCAAAATCTGTAAAATATTACATCTTCCCAGGACAAACTCAAATCATCCAATCAAAAGAGGGCAGAAGACACGAATATGCAGTTTACCAAACAAGACATCCAGGTGGCTAACAACCATATGAGGAAATGTTTGCGATCATTATCAATAACATAAATACAAGTTAAAGCAACAATGAGATATCATTAGCAATAAAATAAATACACATTCAAACAACAATGAGATATCACTCCACACTGACACTTTGGGCAAGTTCAATCAAGCAGAGCATAACAAATGCTGCAGAGGATGGGAAGAGATAGGAATGCTTTTACATTGCTGGATGCTGTAGAATTTTACAACTGTTATGGAAATGAGTATGGGGTTTTCTTAAACAAATGCAAATACAAGTACCTTATGATCCAGCAACCTCTGTACTGGATATATACCCAAAAGAAATTAAAAATATAATATGACCAGACATCTGTACACCTATGTTTATTGCAGCAAATTCCACAATAACAAAAACATGGAAACAACCCAAAAAACCCTAATATAGTAAGAGACAAACTCTGGTACTCTCATACGATGGAATTTTATGCCGCAATAACAAACAATGATAACCCTCTTAAACACTGCTAGACATGGATAAAACTATAGAACATTATTCTTAGCAAACTCAGTCAATCTTACACAAATAAACATTTAATGTCACCATGTAAGGAAAAACAAAGAAGCAGCAATGTGGTTCAAATATCAATAGGCAAGACTTTGACAACTACAAAGGGGCCAGGGACTGGCTGGAGATGGGGAGGGATGGGAAGGAGCGCAAAAGAATAAAAAGAGGAAAAATATATATACATAAGCAAATCCATAAATATGAAAAAATATGGACAGTACCACGGAGTGTCCAAAGAAAAACAAGTCAATTTAGGAAGAAGTCCAGCCAAAACACCCCCAGTGGACTTTATCTGATATAATTGGGAAATGCTATTAGGGACATCCAGTTTGGTCTATAGAAGGGCAGCTAAAGAGAAGAGCTTCGAGGAGGTGGACAGACCGAGTGACTGCAATAATGGGCTCAAACATAACAACGATTGTGGGATGGCCCAGGAACAGACAGTGCTTCATTCTATTCTACTGAAAGTCGCTATTAGAATGGTCTTGAGAGCGCCTGGCAACACAACAACGCAGAACACGCACAGTGATGGTGCGTTTGCTTATTTTGATGTTACAAGTCTCATGCCATACCGCTATCTGGGACCTGCGTGCTTCCTTTTTCCTTTAAACAGCTGTCATTTACACTCAAGAAGTTCTTTTAATTTGAGAGCATATATCTTTTATTATGAATTTTCCTGAATGTATATAAATACTTCTGTTCCAATCTGAATTTCTATGGTTCTCCTCAATTCTTAGATTACTTTATATCCTTTTCATTCTGTATGTCTTTCTGCAAAATTTTGGAGAATATCAGGTTTCATATTTGTTGTATTATTCAGAAGAATCACTCTACAATGTGTATTATAGAGTTTTATTTAAATAAGTATGCTTAGCATGGGATAATTTTTTGCTCCTACAGCATATCTTCTTTCTCTTCCTTTCTTTTGTCATTTCCTTTTCTAATGAATTCTATTTTAGCTTTCTTGGGGTATACTTATTTTAAGAATGTTTTTTCAGATTGTTTAGTGATCTCATTTGGGGCATTACTGTGCATATATATTCTAAAAGGTTTCTCAGTGCCTTTTTCTGTTCCATCTATACATCTCCTCAGAGTCATTATATAGCCTTGTTTGTCATTGCTGGTTGTACAATAGAACAGTGAGGTCAATTCAAACCTCCAAACAGGTCAATGTGTGTGCTTGTGGTCTTTATTTAGTATAAACATTATTTTTACCCCACGCTTATTGTGACTAAATAATTTGTTTCAGGGTGCTAAATTCTTTGAACGCCTCTAAATTTCATATCAACATTCACTTAAATGAAAAATTTCCCTTCTGTCCCAATAATATGCAGAGAGCTTATTGCTAGTTTTCCTTGCTCCTATATTTTATTTTACTTTAGAACTAAGAACTTTCGAACTTGTTGTCTTTTTAAAATTAGTTAAAAGTTTTAGCCCCTAAAGCATATATATATATATATTCCCTTTTCTTATAAAGAGTTTTAAATCTTGCTGGGGTTATCTCTGGTTTCTCATACCTGAAGGCATATACTCTACCTGAAAGATTGCCTATATATTCTAAATAAAACCAGGTTTAACTAAGAAAAGATAGATATACATGCATATGCTCAATTTGTCAGTTTGACTACATGTTTAGAAATTATTTTTCTGAAAAATAAAAATTTAAAACGTTATGAATGAAGTTTAAATTTCTAATTTGCTGCAAAACTGCTCAACTCTATGGATGATAACAAACTATGGAAAATATTGAGGAAAATGGGAATTCTGGAGCTCTTCATTTTGCTTTTGTGGAACCTTTATATCACTCAAGAAGCAGTCGTTGAGATATACCAAGAAAATACTACACAGTTGGAAATTGGGAAGGGTGTGTGTCAGGGTTGTATTACTTACAAAATATTGATTCAATCTATACGCTGAGCAAATAATCCGAGAAACAGGACTATATGAAGAAGAAGCAAGCATCAGCATTGCAGGAAGATTTATTCACAACCTGGGCTATGCAGATGACATACCCTCGCTTGTTAAGAGTGAGGAGGACTTGAAACATTTGCTGATGACAATCAAGGACTGCAGTCTTCCATATGGAAGACAACTTACTGTGAAGAAAACCAAAATTCCCACACTTGACCAATAGAAAACATCATAAAAAGGTGGAAGTTATCAAAGATTTCATCTTGCTTGGGTTCACAATCAATTCTCGTGCAAGCAGCAGTGAAGAGATCAACTGATGCGTTACACAGGGGTGGCCTGATGCACCAGACCTCTTCACAGTGCTGAACAGGAAAGACAGCACTTTGAGGGCTAAGGTGATTTTCAATTGCTTCATAAGCATGTGATTTTCAGGGTATTTTCAATTGCTTCATAAGCATGTGAAAGTCGGAAATGAATAAGGAAGACCAAGGAAGAATTGATGCATTTGGATTATGGTGCTGGTAAAGAATATTGAAAGTACCATGGACTTCCAAAATAACACACACATTTGTCTTAGGAGAAATACAGCAGAATGCTTGTTAAAGCTAGGGTGACAAATGTTATAGTGACATAGAGTTAACATAAAATACAATCTAATGGTTTAAATATATTTAAAATATTTGTGTCATTATCACTGCAATCAGTTTTAGAATATTTTCTTCATTCTTGCACTCAGCTTTTTATTTACTCCTAGACTCCCCTTCCATAACCCTAAAAGCTGTTAATCTAGTTACTGTCTGTGTAGAGTTACCTATCCTGGATTTGATGGAAGAAAAGTTATACACACACACACGAAAAAGAACTCATAACAACAACATAATACAGCAAAACCTCAATTCAGAAAAAAAGAAGAAATTATAAGGTATTCAATTTTAACCTAGCTATAACTGTATCAATGGTCATGGGTCATTTGTTGGCAGTCCTCCATGGATTATGGAACATTGCCTGAGCAGAATAGAAGCCAAGGAGTCAGGTAGCTAAGAGATTAAGGACCAGAGAGAGGCCCACCTGAGGACAATCCTGGGAAGAGGCTGTTCCTCATTGAAGAACTACATCTTTAGCATTTTTAATCCTGTTCAAAAATATCGTCAGAACAATTTCTATAAGTTCAGTAGAAGTGGAAAGGGAATTTCCAAAGATGGAAACGGTCAGAGATGAGAAGTCTCCAAACGCAAAGACGACTGTCTAATTGGCTTGCCTCGAATGGAACACGACCCTACTCCTCCAGGGAGAGATTCTTAAGGCTAAATCACACAGCCAATGATGCCCATGGACAACAGAAAAGTGGGTGAAAGGAGACGTC